>NC_053157.1:243716347-244089647 GCF_016835505.1 Polypterus senegalus | reverse complement strand
GGAAACCTAAGCTGCTTCTTACGGCGATCGAACATTGGACATCAACGTTACGCCACAAAGGCTGCTTCGTTTATTTTAAAGGATGAATATTTATTATGGTCAACTAATGTGGAACTAAAATGAATATATCATAATGTCAAGTTGTACTGCATGCATGGTTCTGATCGGGCCGTTCCGTAAAGTGGATTTTTTTGTTTTTAATGTTTTTTTCATTAAGCGCATTCGATATGTGTTTTTCCCGTTGCCGGCCCGATCTGCGTGCGCGTGCGTATTGAAAGGCTACGTCATCACACACTTTACGGTGCTGCCTAATCTGTTTAACGCATGCGCGAACAGATACGGTATGTTAGGCTTTCAATACGCCTGCGCGCGCAAATCGGGTAGGCACCGCAGATCGGGTAGCGACAGAGTCAAAGCCTGCAGCAGGTCGCAGACTGCGCGGATATCAATGACGTCATGACGCAAGCGTGCCTCAAAATCACGTGACGGGCGCAATTCAAACACGCCTCGAAGCGGTTCTTCGATAGCTCGACAAGTGAGTTCCCAGCAGTACATCACTAGTTTGCTCTTATGAGATCCTCGTGCTTGGACTTCTTCACGGCCATAAGATCAAGCAAAGGTGCGTAAGGTGAGACAAAGTCGAACGTGGCGATCGCGTACGGGTGGGAATGCCTCGACGTGCTGGGCAGCTTTAAATTTGAGGTGGTGCCTGACGCCGTGTGGTTCGCTTTTAAGTGTTGGGGATTTAGAGCTACGTGGAGAATGAGGATGCGGCGACACAGCAAATCGCACCTTCACGAGTTTATTGTGGATGACGGTGGTCGCGGAAGTTTTTATTACTGCTACTTTTAATTTATTTTCCGGTCGGTGTCCCGTGAAATGAAATGCTACATCTGACTTGGCGGAGGCGCGTTACGTCGGGATTGCTTCTTCTCTCTTCGGGCTCTGTCTGTCGGGCACGCGCTTGTGAAGCCGCTTATGAAACTCAGAGCTAGAGATTTTCAATCTATAAATGTATTTCATATTCCCACTAGCAAATTATAATCCTGTGAAACAATATTAAGATTACTTAAAGTTTAAAAGGTTTGCAAAAACAGCGCTACATATAAAATTGGTTTTATAAGTGGCTGGGAAACATTTTAGGAAGCAGTCATTTATTTATTGATTTGATCCGTCAACATTTTCATCAATAAAAGTTGTATGTGTGAAATACTGTATGTCATCAACTCAACGGTATGTGACCGCCAATACATTTTTCAGTTTTGAATAGCTTTTGAGTTTGAGACAATCGTGATTGTTGTTAAACCTTTTTCGTGCAACATTTAAGTAGATCGCAAAGACCTAACTTAGATTGGCATAAAAACAAACTGTCTTTGAGTCGTCGTCTTTTTTATTTTTGATAAATATTAAATACTATTACTATCACTACTACTACTACTAAATAATACAACCGGATTCCAAAAAAGTTGTGACACTATACAAATCGTGAATAAAAACTGAATGCAATGATGTGGAGGTGCCAACTTCTAATATTTTATTCAGAATAGAACATAAATCACGGAACAAAAGTTTAAACTGAGAAAATGTATCATTTTAAGGGAAAAATATGTTGATTCAGAATTTCATGGTGTCAACAAATCCCAAAAAAGTTGGGACAAGGCCATTTTCACCACTGTGTGGCATCTCCCCTTCTTCTTACAACACTCAACAGAAGTCTGGGGACCGAGGAGACCAGTTTCTCAAGTTTAGAAATAGGAATGCTCTCCCATTCTTGTCTAATACAGGCCTCTAACTGTTCAGTCGTCTTGGGCCTTCTTTGTCGCACCTTCCTCTTTATGATGCACCAAATGTTCTCTATAGGTGAAAGATCTGGACTGCAGACTGGCCATTTCAGTACTCGGATCCTTCTCCTACGCAGCCATGATGTTGTGATTGATGCAGAATGTGGTCTGGCATTATCTTGTTGAAAAATGCAGGGTCTTCCCTGAAAGAGATGACGTCTGGATGGGAGCAGATGTTGTTCTAGAACCTGAATATATTTTTCTGTATTGATGGTGCCTTTCCAGACATGCAAGCTGCCCATGCCACACGCACTCATGCAACCCCATACCGTCAGAGATGCAGGCTTCTGAACTGAGCGTTGATAACAACTTGGGTTGTCCTTGTCCTCTTTGGTCCGGATGACATGGCGTCCCAGATTTCCAAAAGAACTTCGAATCGTGACTCGTCTGACCACAGAACAGTCTTCCATTTTGCCACACTCCATTTTAAATGATCCCTGGCCCAGTGACAACGCCTGAGCTTGTGGATCTTGCTTAGAAATGGCCTCTTCTTTGCACTGTAGAGTTTCAGCTCGCAACGGCGACTGGCACGGTGGATTGTCTTCACTGACAGTGGTTTCTGGAAGTATTTCTGAGCCCATTCTGTGATTTCCTTTACAGTAGCATTCCGGTTTGTGGTGCAGTGTCGTTTAAGGGCCCGGAGATCACGGGCATCCAGTATGGTTTTACGGCCTTGACCCTTACGCACAGAGATTGTTCCAGATTCTCTAAATCTTCGGATGATGTTATGCACAGTTGATGATGATAGATGCAAAGTCTACTTTTTTGGAATCCGGTTTGTAATAATAATAATAATAATAAATTATTATTATTATTATTATTATTACAAACCGGATTCCAAAAAAGTAGACTTTGCATCTATCATCATCAACTGTGCATAACATCATCAACTTATTAATAGTGTCAGTTGCATTGGGCATTCAGCAGGGAATCATCCTGAGGTGATCTCGTCATTTAACATACAGAATTTATTGTCTTGTATAATTATACTGTTACTTGCATGTCTCTCCAGAACAGTGATAATATAATTAAACACAAAAAATATAAATAGAATACAATGTACAGTTTAGATATATATTTAGTTATATTTCAAATATTTATACATAGTCTTTTTTTACAGTGTTGTTATTATGATTGGCTCTTCAGTAACTCCACAACTAAAACACTTTCTCTTAAGCCATACTGAGGGCCGCTGGTTCTTTACTATTTGCCAGAAGGCAGGAGCAAGAAAAACAGCAGTGCAGAATGGCCGAGTGTGTAATAATTTTTGGTATCTAGGACAGATGGCAGCTGGTGCCAGTAATATTTTGTGGCTTTCACCATCCTCTGCAGTCACCCAAGCGTGTGTCCTACGAGGATGTGATGCCGCCAATGAAGATGGACTCGAGACAGCACCTGTGAGACGTCTCAGGAAGGGATTGGTGAACTTGGCAATGAACAAAATGTGCTGTTCCCTCCTGAATTGATCAATGATTGTTACTGTACAAAATTTAATTAATTATTAATTTTTGGACATTAAAGGTCAGGTTGTTCTGGGACTGGTGAGTCAGCAGGTAGACCTCTTGTCTGCAAGCCATTTAATCATTGGTGGTGGCCAGGCCTATGACGGTGATGTCAGCAGCATTTTTAATGATGGAGCTGGTGTGGTTTCCAGACTTACAGTCACACTGGGAGATTAGCACACTACCCCATAGTGTTCCTGGGTTGAGGGTCTGAGCATAGAGGATATAATGGGGCAATCTGCAATGCCAAGGTCTGCTCACTATGAAGTCCAAATTCCAGTTCTGTTGGCACAACAATGTTGAATGCCAAGCTATTGTCTATAAACATACCTCTGTAAGAGCAGTTTTTACATTTACAAGATGTGCCAACATGGAGTATAAGACTTAATTGCTGTACCAGTATGCATCATGGAGATGGTGAAGTGGAGCAAAGTTATGTACTTAGTTCAACATTACAAGAGATGTAAATCATGAAACACACATATTCCCTCTCTCTCATACTGTGTGTGTGTGTATATGTGTGTATATATATATATATATATATATATATATATATATATATATAATCCTGATTTGTAACATGGCATTGTTTCATACAGTGGTTCTCATATTCAGTCCCAGGGGCTGCAGATTTTTGTCGCAACTAATTTTTGCTTTTAATTCGACTCCCATCTTGAACTTGCAAGCCAACAGTTTCGGTCCTTGAAAGTTAAAGTGATGTATCAAAACACAAAGCTCATTGTTATAATTACCACATAGGGGAGTGTAACCTAACCCTGAACACAACCACACAGAGACAAGTTCCAGGTTCAAATATGAATATATGTTAAATTAATAAAGCACACAATCCCAGTCAGGACATCCATCCATGTCCTTCATCCACTATACGGGCCTTTTGAGTAGATAAGGAACTACTGGACCAGGTCAGAGAGCCAGTCTATTCCCACCTTTCTTTACAGTGGAAATTTTTGAAGGTTAACAAAATTAAAACAAAACACAACAACCTAACTTGTAGAACAGCAACAACTGATGGGAACTTTTTTTTTTCTTTTCATCAAGATATGAGAGCATATCCTTCATGCAGTCAAAAGTAAATAACATGGAGGACATGACTTCTTCAATATCTTCATCATCTCCACTTTGGTCTAATTTTCCAGTTCTGTGTGTTCCTTCATCCTCGTCCATATCCAGAATTCTTCACCTGATTTCTTTCCCTTCAAGTCGGCCACAAGCAGCCAGGATGTTTTTGATCAATGAAGACTTTTTTGTGAAAATTAAAACAATACAGCGTGTGAAGTATTTTATTAGGAATATCAACACATTAACTCCACGTTCACTCAAACTACAGTCACATTGGCTTATGAACCCACCGATATGACCAGAGCATATCATAGGAATGTTTAGCTCAATTGATTTCTCTGGCTTTTTGCCTCTGCTGTACTCCCTGTATTCTTGAAGTAGAGTAAAAAAGACAAAAGAAACTCCAGTGTACATCCAAAGCAATTCATCTTCAAGGGAATGCCATGTCTAGTTAGAAACCATTCAGAAAGTGCACAAATAATTCAAAAGGACTAAGTGCTTGAAGTGAAAAAACAGACATTTTTATTTACTAATACATTGCTGTTACACCCATTTCAATTCATTCTGTACGTCTTGTGACAGTAGGGTGTGCTGCCGCACCTCCAAACCCGCAGACAATACATCCAGACACCAGGTAAAATTCCCTATAATGAATTTATTGTTACAATAATGTGCACAAAGCACCTCCACTATACACAATAATAAATCAATAATCATAAATAAACACTAATCAATCCTCCTCTCTTCCCAGCAGCTCTGTCAAACTCCCTCCCAACTCCGGCTCTGTCTGCTGGGTTTCCTATAGTCCTTAACCTGGAAGTGCTTCTGTCCGTCAGTCCATGTGATTCCATAGCACGTCCGGGTCAGATCAAGAGTTATATTTTTCATCAGCCCGGAAGTGCTTCAGTTCTTCCATCCCCATGACGAAGTATTACTTCCTGGCTATAATAGAAACACTTGTGCCTCCCTGCAGCATCTCCTGGTGGCCACCATGGTATCCAGCAGGGCTGTGCAGCCAAACTCCATTGTCCATAATGCCCTGCGGGAATTCGGGGCACCTCCATGTTTTAGGGAGGACTCCCTCTAGCTGCCTGGGGGTGTTGACCAGGATAAACTGCCAGCCATCCCTCACAGTCTACAGGAATTGTACTTAAGTGAGTACCTGAAAGACAAAAATAGGCCAATTACCACAATGTAGTCACTTGTGAAGGCCAACTTCATCATTTCAAATAATAAGTAATTTAATTGTTCGCAATTTAGCAAGTACACTTTAAAAACTACTAAAACATTCACCTAAACATATTGCAATAGAAATGCTACATGTAAAAAGTTATACATGATTTAAAGTGTTTACCTGAATGAAACAATCACTCCTTTCTAGACTGAATGATATTGAAAAGAAAAAAAAGAATCCTTACCTTTAAAAGATTTCCTGTGTTTAAGCCGTAAGTATCATTTCACTACGAACAGTACCTGACAGGGCTGTGCCTTTGTGAGGACCACATTTTCCATACTACTAGGCACTGCAATACAGATTATTAAATATTATGCATTTCTGCAAGTCGATTACAATTTACTAACAACTACACATAACCATAAATATGCTGACCTGCAAATTCAATAAATGCTACCTAATGTCTCAGATGAAACTGATCTTTGAAGAACAAGGGAAACAGTGAAAAAGTTACAGTCTTGGCTGGAAGAAACAAAAATTCAGAAATACTGTAAGCTGACAAATTGTGATAAGTGTTCTTCCCTCAAAAAAGCTTGAAAAGTTATACACCTTTAATGCTGGCTTTCCAAAGTAAGAGAAAACACCTAAGAAATGTAAATCAGGAAACTAAAATAAATTCAATGAATATAAAATCCCATGCTGTTTCTTTTAATCAGAACAAACATTATAATAAAAGTTACAGCCAATGATGCTTTTAAACGTTGACATGAAAATATATGTTGCCAGTCAATTGTAGGTAATGTAACTCCACGCTTACGTTCCTAAAAATTAAAGTATTTGTACTATGATCTTTGTCATATCCTTCTAAATATTTTAAAAGAGAAAATTGTGTTAATAAACAGTCATGAATTAATTAATGTAAAATTAATCAAAGCTACCTTTTCAAAAAGTGGAAGGTACACAGTGTACTATTTCGTTAAATCAGACCTTGTTGTTTAGGTGGAGAGTGAGCTGCATTCAATTGTGTTAAAAGTGTCAACTGATCAAAGTTTACAAGTTCTGAGAGCTGCACATCCCTCCATGGACCACCGCTGTCCTTCTGTGACTCTGTAAGTGGCTGATGAGGCCTGTAGAATCTGACAAGCAAACTCCTGAGCACCACACACAACTGTAGGCTCCTCTGTGGACTTGAATATACTTATGTGTCTCTTGTGAATATGAAATAGATATAGAGTTCTTAAAACTGACAAATATGTAAAAGAACAAACGTTTCACTTTATTTACATAAAAAAAAACTTATAAAGCACTATTTTTGAAGAGTGCAGGAGACGTTGAATATTGTTTTAAGAGTTTAAACAAACTATACTATCATTGAAAGAATTTTACAAAATAATAATAAGTAACTGGCTGTTCTTTTCCTCATTGTCTAGATTCTAATTTGAACTTTCTTGAACAGGAGGTAATTGAATATTGCTTTAGCACTTGACCTTTGTTTGTAACTACTTGTTACAATTTTCCGTTATGTATTGTAAATATATATACAGAACTATGAAAAAAGATCTAAAGTGACCTAAGTGTATAGAAACTTTTGACTTGTAACATTACTATATGAGAAAAAATAGTATATCCACTATTAAATGTGTTTGTCTTAGAAACTTCTGCTCTTTTTCCACTTTTCGTGGAAAATCCCTTGATATTGGTTCAATCTCTCTTCACTGTCTTTCTGAAATATATTTTGGTATCTACACTACCACGTTACTGATATGTTTTGCTTCTGATTAACTAGCATATACGTGATATACAGAGCAATTATAGGGAAGGGCAATTATAAGTACTTAATCACGGTTACAGATGTTTGATTACGATCCGTTACTCTTACCTATGGTCAATTATAATCAGCAACGGACACTTACATATAATATTAGTTATTCTAAAAAATAATCGACAGCTGAATCTGTCGGTTTACTACTCTGAATTGAGTATTCCGAACAGCCCTGTTGCAATATGCTACACAAATGGACCTGCTTGTTGTTTAATACTTTCTAAGAGCTCTTAGTACTGCACGGCACCTTAAAGTCAATTCAACTCTCATCTTTAATGCACTCTAGTATAATTCGTACCCTACCAGTAAAGTATGATGTTATCAAATATTAATAAAACTTGCAACAAACTCAATGCCATCTTGATTTCAAACTCTGTCTTATTCTTCTTTCCTCATAAAGGAGATCTTTCATAAAGTTCACCATTCCTTCGAGTGCCGACGAAAACAATGATTGATGTATCGGAACTGACATCAAAGGGCATTCTCTGACTGGCGTTAGGGGCGTTCTGTGATATGAAGGGCGTTCTGTGTCTAACATCATAGGTATTGAGGGCTGCATCTAGACCCTTCTCCCTGCACGGCCCCATACTTAATTTCTGATTTTCAATAATATCCACTTGCAGAGTCCCATACGTCCCTGCAGTTGTAGACATAGGCATATATATGTAGACACCTTATTCACTGTGTTGCCCAGTCGACTCGATACGTCAGCGCGGCTGTCATATTGTGGCAAAAGTGGCGTTTAAACTCATACAGGTAGACGTGGAAACTTGGTTTTCTGATGAATAAACAACATTTAAAACAGTATCGTTTACATACAACAAATTTTGGCGACTTGTTTAAATGCAATTATTTATATCAATTTATACGCTAATAATGGCAATTATTAAATAATTATGTAATAATATTACATAATTCCTCCCATATAAGTAACATTTCTCGGACTGCCTTCTTCCATCTCCTAACCATTTCTAGACTTCGTCCTGTTCTTATACAACACAGTACTAAACTATTGGTTAATGCTCGAATCACCTCATGTATAGATTACTGTAATGCTATTCTATCTGGCATCCCACAAAAACTTATCCATCACTTACAACTTCTTCAAAATTCTGCTGCCAGGATAATATCCTGATGTTCTAAATCCATTGAACATATTACACAGATTCTCTCTCAACTTCACTGGCACAGGGTGTATGGGAGTTTGCCCAACCAGTCTACATGTGTGAAGGCGTTCGACCGTGTCCCTCGGGGAATCCTGTGGTGGGTACTTCGAGAGTATGGGGTACTGGACTCACTGATAAGGGCTGTTCAGTCCCTGTACGATCGGTGTCTGAGCTTGGTCCACATTGCCGGCAGTAAGTCAAACCCATTTCCAGTGAGAGTTGGACTCCGCCAGGGCTGCCCTTTGTCACTGATTCTGTTCATAACTTTTATGGACAGAATTTCTAGGCGCAGCCAGGGCATTCAGGGGGTCCGGTTTGGTGGGCTCGGGATTGGGTCACTGCTTTTTGCAGATGATGTCCTGTTTGCTTCATCAGGCCGTGATCTTCAGCTGTCTCTGGATCAGTTCGCAGCTGAGTGTGAAGCGGCTGGGATGGAAATCAGCACCTCCAAATCCGAGACCATGGACCTCAGCCGAAAAAGGGTGGAATGCCCTCTCAGGTTTGGGAGTGAGATCCTGCCCCAAATGGAGGAGTTCAAGTATCTCGGGATCTTGTTCACGAGTGAGGGAAGAATGGAGCGTGAGATCGACGGGCGGATCGGTGCGGCGTCCGCAGTGATCCGGGCTCTGCATCGGTCTGTCGTTGTAAAAAAAGGAACTGAGCTGTAAAGCAAAGCTCTCAATTTACCAGTCGATCTATGTTCCTTCCCTCACCTATGGTCATAAGCTATGGGTAGTGACCCAAAGAACGAGATCGCGAATACAAGTGGCTGAAATGGGTTTCCTCCATAGGGTGTCTGGGCTTTCCCTTAAAGATAGGGTGAGAAGCTCAGTCATCCGGGAGGGACTCGGAGTAGAGCTGCTGCTCTTCCGCATCGAGAGTAGTCAGATGAGGTGGCTCGGGCATCTGATCAGGATGCCTTCTGGACGCCTCCCTGGTGAGGTGTTCCGGGCACATCCAACCGGGAGGAGGCCCCAGGGAAGACCCAGGACACGCTGGAGGGACTATGTCTCTCGGCTGGCCTGGGAATGCTATGGAATTCTCCCAGAAGAGCTAGAAGTGGCGGCCAGGGAGAGGGATGTCTGGGCCTCTCTGCTCAAGCTGCTTCCCCCGTGACCCGATCTCGGATAAGCAGAAGAGGATGGATGAAGGATCTAAAATTCATGAAACAGAACTGTCTTCCATAGCTTTTTCCATGTGTTGCCAGTTTGTAATTTGAGAGTATTCAGTCTGGCAATATGGTGCAATCTTAGTTTATGAAAGACAGACACAACTGAAGACATGATCATAGAATGATGGTTGGCAATTTCAAACTGTGTTTCCAATCTCAACCCGAACAAACTGATTGATCAAAGATACACTGACAGCTTGTCCTAAAGTCGACTGTCAGATAACAAGCTCGGCTACTTTGACCACCTTGACTGTACCCTCAGAAAGAATCATCAAACCTCCTTTGTTTTTAATGTGAGTGAGTGGTAGCTTTGATCATATGATGCAGGTACAGCATCTGTTACTAAATTAGCACGACACACATCACAGGACAGCTTTCTCCAAATCCCGTCTAAGGGTTACCTCCCACTGCTTCATGAGGTGAATTTTTTTGGGAAACCATCAAAGTTTGAGAAATGTTAACAGCTAACAACAATCTACATAGTTAGTGACTAAATGCTTTTAGCCAAAACATTGTTTGGAAGCTCACTTGAGCACATAAATGCATAGATTTGCTAGCTTAGCCTGCTTTTGCTAAAGTTAAGATTATAAAATGGGATTTTCTAATGGCCAAATATAACCAAAACAATTTTTAAGCCTTACCTATGAAATGTAATCCCCCTGGATCTGGTTTTGAGCGTACAGCAGTTTGTACAATCCCAAGCAGCACATAGATGAGGCATCTTTATCCATTACTTCACCCCACCAGCAGAGCCACTCGCAATATGGTGTTGACATTGACTTACAATGCTGCCAGTAATGAAGCATCTAGTAATTATATGTCTATGGTTGTAAACCCGCAGTTACAGAACCGGAAGTGACGTCACCAACGTTTCAGGACTGACTTTGTATAATTACTTTTGGAAGGTTTCGGCAGGTCTCGGCAAAGCCCGGAAATTGACATCCGGTCAAGGACCCATTCGGAAACCAAATAATATGCATCATTGTGAAGTTCAGAGGGTTTCTGCCATCACGTCGTGTCATATATCAAGCTAAACAATACGGATCGTTTCTGTGAAATAGACTATGTGCCTTGAGCATGGGAAATGCGCTATATAGATGTAGTATTATTATTATTACATTTACGTTGTGTTTGCGTCTATGGGAACCATATAACACGTTGACAAAATTAAATTCATCAAGATCTGTGTTAATTGAAAATAGTTTTTCATTTACATTCATGGAATGAAATATACAATATAATTACAATGTTTGCACCACGTTAGAGTTTAGTAATAAAAGTGATTACGTTATTTAAAATGTACTATGCATGTGTGCAATATTATTCAATTTAGAATAAATATATAAGCCAATCTAATATTTTTGAACATGTATGTGAAGAAAACGGCAATACATATTCTACACTGAATTATGCTGAATTATGCTGTATATTAATTGCCTTATATAGAACTGCTCTAGTTTTTGTCACTTATTAATATAAACAATGCGCCATAAAAAAATAAAATAAAAATACTAATAAGAACACAATTTATTTATGTAGCACCCTACCCAAAATTCAGAAAGAACAGCAGGACCGATATAACATTGGCTACAAATAATATCTTTACTAAATAAAGATAAATACAGGATACACAAAACATTCAAATAGAATAAAAGACAATTATTCAGACTAAAATACAACATAAATACAACAAAAATAACATAAATTGTGATAAAAATGCAAACCCTGAGTACCTGATCAGATAGAGGGGGTAAACTGAAAGAAGGGGCCGACTGTCAGGTCTGTTTAATGTCCTCCTAAAGAAATGAATGGAGTCAGCTGATGTCATTAATTTCAGGAGGTCAGTCCACAGTCAGGGCGCTATATACAGCTGAAGGCCATGCTGTCACCCACAGAGTGCAGGTTAGTGGGGGGCACAGAATGAGAGGACCTTAGTGGGCAGGTCATTCACAGAATTTGATATTCAGTCCTGTAAGACACGGGGAGCACTGAAGGTGCAGCAGGATGGCTGTGATGTGCTCGCTGTTGGTGGTTCAACAACAACAACATTTATTTCTAGAGGACATGTTCATACAAACAATGGAGCTCAAAGTGCTTTACATGATGAAGAAAGAGAAAAAAACAAGAATTAAAATTAGGGAACAATGTCCTCTGTATGTCCAGGTAGTCAGGGTTTGCATTTTTATCACAATTTATGTTATTTGTTTAAGATTTTTGGTAGTGTAGCTGCATTTTCCCAAAATTACAAAAGTTCAGCAGCTTCAACTCAAAAAATGGGATTCAACAAAAGCCCTGACACACAGAAATGATTCCACAGACAAAATATCTTCGTTTTTAAAAGTTTCATTCACACAAAAAAAGGAAAATTGAAATAGGAAAAAGGAAAAATTAATGTTAAGAAAAGTTCAATTCTAAGCTTAATCCTGTTACATCTCAAATCGTTACTATTTACTTAACATTTCTGAACGATTTCAAAACAGTCAAAAAAATGTATCTTGTCTTAAACTTGGCTTTTCTTGAGAAACTTTAGTTATTTCTCTACTTTAAAGTTCTTTACTTTTTGCTCCCTACTTAAAGAGTCTTACATTCTTCTTCTGTATGCTTTAAGCATACGGCACAGCACGTGAATTAAGTGCTATTTTATTTTTTTACATATTTACTTCACACACTCAAAAGGCCCGTAAGCCGATTGGCACATTGGCATGTGCCCAGGCATGGTTTAAAACCTTATGCGTTCCATTCCTTACTCAAGGCAAAGCTGTCACTAACTGGAGATTATTGTTTTAGTCAAATCTGTTAGAAATGGCAGAAAAATACCAACACAATTCTATTCATGGGGGTTATAGGAACCTCCCATATTTTATTCACTATTATTTAGTAAAATATTCATTAATCTTATAGAACTAGGAAAATGGCTCTTACAGGTAGTATTATATGTTGTATTTTAGTCTGGATTATTGTCTTTTATTCTGTTTGAATGTTTTGTGTATCCTGTATTTATCTTTATTTAGTGAAGATATTATTTCTAGCCAATGTTATATCAGTCCTGTTGTTCTTTCTGAATTTTGGGCATAGGAAAGGTGCTACATAAATAAATTGTGTTCTTATTAGTATTTTTCTTTTTTTTCTTTTGATGGCCCATCATATATAATAATAAGTGAAAAAAACTAGAGCACTTCTATATAATGCAATTAATATATAGCATAATTCAGTGTAGAATATGTATTGCCATTTTCTTCACATACATGTTCAAAAATATTAGATTGGCTTATATATTTATTCTAAATTGAATAATATTGCACACATGCATAGTACATTTTAAATAACGTAATCACTCTAATTACTATACTCTAACGTGGTGCAGACATTGTAATATCGTATACTGTATTTCGTTTTATGAATGTAAACTAAAAAACTATTTTCAATTATCACAGATCTTGATGATTTTAATTTTGTCGACATGTTAAATGGTTCCCTCAGACCCGAACACGACGTAAATTTTAATATTGTATTTCACAAAACGATCCGTATTGTTTAGTTTGATGTGTGACATGACGTGATGGCAGAAACCCTCTGAACTTCACAATGATGTGTTTTTGTTGGTTTATTGTTTTTTTACTTCTCATTTTTATCGCTCAATTTCTAAACGGGTCCTTGACACGACGTTATTTTCCAGGCTTTACCAAGACCTGCAGAAACCTTCCAAAGGTAACTTTACGAAGTCAATCCTGAAACAACAGTGACGTCACTTCCAGGTCTGTAACTGCGGGTCTAAAACTGTGATGACGTATGGTGCTGTGGCTCTGCAAGTGGATGCTACTCCTGATTTTTCTCGAGCTCTGCGTGTTTTTTGTGTTTTTTTCTTTTTCCTCTAAAGCCGTCATCGGCAAACTTTGTTAAAGTGGTGTCGCACAATGTAACTATACAGGGCGGATTAAGGTTTCATTTTCACCAGTTTTTCTCATACTGAGACCTGTTAGAAATAACTTAAATGATTTCATTTTTTGGTATTTTCTTATCAGGAAAGAAGCTCGTACAGTTTCACTGTAACTGGGAGACTTTGATTTGTTTAATAGGAAATAAAAAATAGAAACATTACACAAGCTAGTGCTGCTGGAGGGATACAGTAAAATCTACAGCTAGCACAGGGTTACAAGTACAGTTTAGTGATATTTGAAATGGTATTGTTTTCTTTAATGTCTTTTATCCTTTGCAACTATTTCAGTATTTCTATGTACTTTTATTCTTTTGTTTACTTGAGATGGCCATGTTAAATGAAGAACAGGACTCAAACCAAGGGTAATGGTAAGCCCATCAGGGCTGTTTGCATCCAACTATATGAAGCCGTAAAAATAAAAAATATCTGAGACCTGCAGAGCCACGACTCGACTATTATGGGCTGGAGCTCAACTGTCTGTGCTCATTGTTTAAAGTGGCAGTGCCGCCTCAGAGACCTTGGTGAGCAGATTCTGATGCCCATGTTGGTGAATCCCTGTTGAGCCCACTCTTATCCTTCCCCTCAGACCCTCGTGCCACTAGGTGGTCTTTAGGTACGATTCCTGCTGAAGTCTCTTTTTAAAGGGCATATCCATCTTGTGGTTTTCCACCTCCCCAGATGCTCCATTTCTTTCCCGGCTGCTTATCTCTTCCTGCTTTGCTGACTCAGCTGATATCTCCGTGATTTCCACACACAAGTCCCATAGTTGTTGGTCATTAGTTTCTGGTTCAACTTGCAGATTATCCACACTTGATGTGTCAACAGACCCTTCTTTATCAGCAGTGCTGTCAGGGTCAGTAAACTCTAAATTATACCAAGTTCTGCTTTGCCAGCCCAATCTAATACTTTATCTGTATGCCACCATCTCTGCCCACATACAGTATCTCACAGTTTGCCCCTTTTTTAGACAAACACAATGACTCCGTCTTAACCTATGAGTTTGATCAACTTCAACATCAACATCTTCTACTGGGACTGAAGAATTTAGAGTCTCCTTCTCATCTCCAGTGTCTTCATTATCTGATGTCGTGTTAGATAAATCTCTCTCTTCATCTCTTTCACTGCTGGTGGTATGTCGATTGTCACCTTTACTGTTGACTTTACGTAGTCTAGAATGGTGGGCCCTTACAAGAGCACCTCCACATCTGACACATTTCAAACTCCATCCTGTCCAGTGACATCTGCAGGTCCCTTCCATTCTGCACAGTCCACTCTTTTGTCGTCCACTTTGTCTCAGATTTATCATTTTCAGAATTAACCTGTCTCTGGAGTGCTCTCCGTATTCGCTCTGAACACTTGGCTTCAGTAAATGCTCTTCTTGGAGTGTGCAGCGCTGGAATATGTGCTCCACTAACACACTCCTAGTGGTGCCTTCTAGGGCGGGTGGTCTGTCCACGAGAACACAAGGAAGGTTTGGATTTCGGCCAAACACCAGCTGATATGAGCTGTACCCATAAATATTGTGCATGGTATTCTTTACCATTAGTGCCCTGTGGCGCTAATATGGCACTAACCAGTCACATCTAGTATTCTTTCTCACTTTCTGTATAATTTCTGTGAGTGTCTGATTGTGTCTCTCAGGTAGTCCATTACCCCAAGGACTGTAAGCAGCGGTGGTCTTTGTTTCAATGTTACAATTTTCTGCCATCTCTCTGATTCCCCACCATTATCACTAAGTACTTCCTGAGGAGCTCCATGTACTCTTATCTGAGAAAGAATGAATGAATTGTTTCACAATTTCTGATGGTCTCTTTGTCTTTACAGCACTTCCTGCACTGAAACATGTGAATGTGTCAATGAGGTGAAGACCCCGTCCTCCTGTTTGACGTTCATGTCAGTCTATAGCCAATAAAGCCCTAAATATGACTGCTTTAATAGACCTGCCATTGCTGTGTCCAAACATGATGGTGCCGTGTAGATAAAGTGTTGTCATGTCTCCATGTTGGCACTGAAATGTATGCAAATCCCCTTTAATGAAGGTCTGCAGTGCACTTGGATCACATCTGAATTGTTTGATTTGTAATTTTAAACTGTTAGGCAGAGGAAGAAATCAAGATAATATGTCTCTTTGACCCAAACCTTATGGAGGGCACTGTGACCCTGAAGTGTGCTCATTATTATTACTAACTTTATGAAGTTAATTCTCCCACTTTTATTTTCACAGGGATTTCCCATTTCACTTGTCCATACACTGAGGTGTCTAATGGCTTCCAGCTCAGGGCTGTCCATGTGAGAATTGAATCTGAGAAGAGAAGGGCAGACACTTAAAGAGAGAGAAGAGTTTACCACAGAGCATGGCCTCTGCCAATGAAGATGGCATGGATGAAAGAACAGTGGAGATTAAAGAAGAGGACTGTGAGCGGCTCACACCAGAAGATGTGCCTGTGAAGCTGGAAGATCATGAAGAAAGAATTTCAGTTTTTAAAGAGGAGGAGGAGTGCAAGGCGGTGACTGCTGCCATTACAGCTGAGGATTTGAATGATCTCTCTGTTGGTCTTGAACTTCAAAAGCATGAAACTGAAGATGTTTTCAAGAAAGATGCCTGTGAAGAATCTCTCTGCAGTTTACAGTCCTGGTCCACTGATATAGGACGACTGGCTACACAGGAGAATTCGGCAGAACTGACATCAGAGTTATTGGAGTCTGAAGAGAAAATCACCGAGGGAAATGTGAGAGAATTGGAAGAGTCACCTAGGAGTGTTGGAATAAGTGAGTAATGTGATCTATACTAATAAAAGGCAAAGTCACTCACTCACTCACTCATCACTAATTCTCCAACTTCCCATGTAGGTAGAAGGATGAAATTTGGCAGACTTATTCCTTACAGCTTACTTACAAAAGTTAAGCAGGTTTCATTTCGAAATTCTACACGTAACGGTCGACATAGTCCGCCATGTTGAACTTTCTTATTTATGGCCCCATCTTCACGAAATTTGGTAGGCAGCTTTCCTGTGCTAACCGAAACCAATGTACGTACTTATTTCGATGGTATGCCGCCATATTGAACTTTCCAATGTCACTAATTCTCCAACTTCCCGTGTAGGTAGAAGGCTGACCCCATCTTTACGAAATTTGGTAGGCGGCTTCCCTGCGCTATCCGAAACCAATGTACATACTTATTTCAGTGGTATGATGCCACTGTCAGCCACCCTATTGAACTTTCTAACGTCACTAATTCTCCAACTTCCCGTGTAGATAGAAGGCTGAAATTTGGCAGGCTCATTCCTTACAGCTTACTTACAAAAGTTAAGCAGGTTTCATTTCGAAATTCTACGCGTAACAGTCATAACAGTTGACAACGTTCGCCATGTTGAACTTTCTTATTTATGGCCCCATCTTCACGAAATTTGTTAGGTGGCTTCCCTACGCTAACCAAAACCGAAGTACGTACTTATTTCAGTGGTATGATGCCACTGTCGGCCGCCATATTGAACTTTTCCACAGTCTTTGTTACTTACGGGCCCATCTTCAAGAAATTTGGTATGCGGGTTCCCAACGCTAACTGAATCCTACTTACCTACATATATACGTCCATAGCCTGCAGCTCGGTCACAGTGTGAGGCGGCGTTGGGTCCCCCATCTCAACGCCTCCCACGTTGTTGGTTGCCTGCCTATATAAGGCCGTCCGTCGCTCTGGTCTCTACATTCCCTTCCTTGCTTCACCACGGGATTCACGTCTCCCTGCTGATAACTACAGCCTTTTTATTTAATTTACGGCTTCTCCGCTGTTTTATTGTTCGTTTATTACGATTATAGTTATTTTATAGGTATTTTAGACTTACTTTACATTTTTCCGATATCCATTTCCTTTATCATTCAAACCGTACCCCCATTAACATGTCTATAGAGGTGATCACCATCGATCAAAAAACTGTCACTTACCGAGTGGTTTCCATGCCCGGAGATGGCACCTGCCTTTTCCATTCTCTTTGTTACATATTGCACAGCCATATCAGGCTCACTCTTGATATCCGGAGGAACATTGTGTCTTATATATTGAATGAATGGGACAGGTTCAAGGTGTGGATTGATGACGGTACAAGAGATAATTATACTACACAGGAGCACTATACGAGTGAAATGCTTAAGCCCTTCACCTATGGTTCTGCACGTGAGCTGATGGCTTCCACTGAATTGTTCGGTTGTCGCTTTCAAGTGTACCGAAATGGCCAAATTTTTTACACCTTTCGACAACCGCCAATGCCTCTTAAACATCTTAGATTGACAGGTGACGATTTCAGTTGTGGACACTTTGATGTTTAAACTCTCAAAAGCTGGATGTGAAGTTATTGATGAAACCGGTTTTATGCTTACAACGCTTGACAGTTGCCGAATGTCACTTCAACACAAGTCCTGCAAATGCTGTCGTAATTGAAGCAAACCATGAAACTCAAACCGATTATGACAACAGTAATCCAAGCTGTGAGATTTGAAACAAGGTTACTGTTCACATGGCCAACTGTACGTTGCATCCTTAAGAGTAAGCTCAGTGCACAGCTTGGTCATATTACAACCAGAGTGCCGAACTCACAAAGTGGTATACAAAGAGATCCTTAAATAATTATTGGCATATTTTCCCTCAGTTTAAAAAGGTTTAATTTTCTTCTTAATAAAAATGTTAAGGCAGTACTTTGCCGCTGCGAAGCGTGGGTATTTTGCTAGTTAAATATAAAAGAAAGAGAGCATTTATAAATTCTAACTTTGGGTGGTTTGATGTTTTTAGAAGATTGAAATGAGAGTGGAAAACACTGTTAATTGAACATGGATAAAGACCACCTGCTTTGGCTCATGATAACAAACAATAGGTTACTAATCTATACTAATAAAAGGCAAAGCCCTCACTCACTCACTCGTCACTAATTCTCCAACTTCCCGTGTAGGTGGAAGGCTGAAATTTGGCAGGCTCATTCCTTACAGCTTACTTACAAAAGTTAGGCAGGCTTCATTTTGAAATTCTACAATTAACGGTCATAACTGGAACCTACTTTCGTCCATATACTGTAATAGCCTGCAGCTCGGTCACCGTGTGAGGCGGAGTTGTGTCTCGTATCATAACGCCTCCCACGTAATTGAGTACCTGCCCATATAAGGTAAATATTCACGGGTTAGGGACTGTGCTTAGCATATTCATAAGTGCAGCTACTGCGGAAACCCTCCCTCAGCGAAAGTGCGAGAGAAACTTTTAAGTGCCGGGTCTGAGCTAAAATTAAATAAAGCCATGGACATCTCAAGATCGCACAAGATATTCGCAAGATGCAAGTTTAATGACAAGATGCAGGCTATAAAGCCTCGATGCTAAAGATCTGGCGAAGTCATGGAGAACATGGAAGGACGAGTTCACATTATATACAAAACTTGCAATGCCGGAGGCAGAGGAAAGCACTAAGGTCGGAATCACAAACTGATGTTAATTATATTTTGTCCATGAATATTTATTAAATAATTCCAAAAAGTCTGTCCGCTTCCTTTCATAGTTTTTCCGATGGTTGTGCTGCTTCCAGACATGTATTTTCGTATTAAAGCATTTAACCAATCACATTTCAGCCATCATTTGTTGCCAGGCAGAGTGGCCTTCACAATCCGTTCTGCAGGCACTCTAAAACAGAATAAATGTCGATTAAACTGTTGCTTCAACCAATCAGATTTTGAGTTGGTGTCAGTAGCGCCCTCTAGCATGCGTATGGCAACATCACCGTATTCAGACCAATTGATTGGATAGAAGCCGATATGATGAACTCTACAAGGCCACTGAACGCACCGCAGGTGCTCCGAGCGCAAGATCCTTGCGCACACTACCGCCAATTTCATGGCAGGATTCTGGACAATATTATTTGCCAGACTTGAACCAGATTTCAAGACCACGAAAAACTGATCTTTGTCACGCTTCTTGACCCCCAGAAGTTTCGGGAATAAAAAAAAAAATTTCCCGCATGCAGCCTTCTCCAGTTTAACACAAGAGCCACGGAGTGGTTTTTGATCTGTCTCAGCTAAAAATGGAACTGGCTGTAATGTAGGCCATGGATGATTTTGCAGGAAAATCTCCCAGTGATCTCCTTGACTTCCTTCATCAGAAAAATCTGAATGAGAGCGTGGGGCAGCTGTACACATTGGTATATTTGGCGGTGACCATTCCCGTGTACACTGCTTCTGTCAAGCGGACATTTTCAGCCCTAAAGCAAATTAAAACTTATACCAGAAATACGACAGGGAAGGTTCGACTTTCAGCATTAGCTTCGATGGCGATACAAAGGGACTTTTTGATGGAACTGAATCGCACGGATAATCCGTACGACAGAGTAATTGAACTGTTTTTGATGAAAGAGAGGAGGATGGATTTTGTTTACAAATAATCCAAATTTTTGGTGAGTAAAATGTTGCGATTTTCCTAAATAATCCACCCATCCATCCATTTTCTAACCCGCTGAATCCGAATACAGGGTCACGGGGGTCTGCTGGAGCCAATCCCAGCCAACACAGGGCACAAGGCAGGAACCAATCCCGGGCAGGGTGCCAACCCACCGCAGTTTCCTAAATAATATTACGAGTTTATGAGTTATTATTGATGTTTTTTATGTGTGTCCCGGCTGTAGCTGCAGTAGAAAGGAACTTGTTCACCCCTAGTTTGTCTATTCAACTTAATCTTTAAACTCTGAGTAACCTCAGCCAAAATTATTTTGTACATTAGGCTAAAACAGTATGATCATTGAACATTTTGTAATTAGATGTAATTAGAAATACTAACGGTCACGGAAGTGTATTGATCCCCAGTAAGAGCCACAAAGTCCGCTTTCTGTAATGCATCTAATTTTGCTTGCTTTTCAGTGTGCACAAAACCATGCTTTTATCAAGGCTTCGCTCGGGTAGTATTTTGAAATGAAATTTTGCTCCGATCAGTCGTTGGAACTCGGACTCTTAAGATTTTTATAGCTGTGATGTGTGCATCAGTGTAATCGATGTACCAGGAAATCATGCCTTGACAGAAGTTCCCCTTTGCTTGTAATGCAAAGTGTGATTAAATGCGTTATTTTTTTTAATGCGTTATGGAGTACATGCATCAAAGCTTCTCAGCTGTGCTTGTGCTAAGAAAAGGAAACATTTTAAAAATAACGTAACATGATTCTGCGTTAACCGCATATTTTTTCATATGTCCCAAACCAAGGACATGCGGGTGTAAAATGAATCGGGAAGCGCGCGTACATACTCATTGCATCACCTCTCGGGAATCGAACCTCGGATGTCAGCGCTAGAGGCGAAGCCTCTACAATTGCGCCACGGCATGTGGCTTGTCTATTTGAGAGTATGTAGATCGAGGTATATATATATATATATATATATATATATATATATATATATATATATATATATATATATATATATATATATATATATATATATATATATTTGCAGCGGAGAAGTAGTGTGTTAAAGAAGTTATGAACAGGAAAAGGGAACATTTTAAAAATAACGTAACATGATTGTCAATATACAGTAATTGTTTTGTGAGTGTTATTAAGTGTTGCTGTCATCAAGGATTTGATTATCATTTCTTTTAATCAGGGTCGTATTTGTAGGATGTGTTGTGTTCAAGTTACATTCCGTGTTTGTCAATCGTTGTAAAGATAACAGGTTTCATTCATCGATTAGTTTCTTACTGCATCAATAAACAGCTCGTCTTCCTTTTTTATCTGAGATATGACACACTGCATACACAGGTTTTTTTTTACACTGTCTTCCTTTAGCGGGACATTGACTTTTTCCACCGTGTGCTTTGTTTCCGCAGTAGCTGCACTTATGAATATGCTTCTATGTATCAGACGCTTCATATTTTTGCTGCCTTCTCAATTGTGTAATTCGGTTTTTGTTCTGCACTCTTTGGAACTGCTGCTTTTTGTCTGTGCACTGCGTCCAGTTTACGTGAGCCGCTTGGTGTTCTTGCATCGAAGGTTCCCAGCTGTGCTGGTGCCATCTCGTGCTATGTCCACGGCTGTATTTAACGTTAGTTAGTTAAACATTTCTCTTGCAGTTTCGCTGAGTTTGTGCCAAACACCACCCTGACCATCTCATCTTCCTCTGCATAAGCACAGTCCTTCACCCGTGAATATTTAGCGGCAGTGTTTCTATTGGATTGCCGCTGACGGACGGCCTTATATGGGCAGGCACTAAATTACAAATACCAGCGGCAGCCTGTCTATGAACTTAATTTAAACTTTAGGTTTACACCGTGCTTTGTTTCAGTAGCAGCACTCTTCGAACTGAATATGGTTGTATATGTCAGTCGCTCGCTTCTTATTGTTTTGCTGCCTTCTCAATTATATAATGCATGTTTTGTTCAGCGCTTTTTTGAGCTCTTTCTGGTTTTCTACATACTGCGTTGATAGTCAGTTCACGTGATTACGTGGGAGGCGTGATGATGTCACATGAAACTCCGCCCCCCACGGCCATCCAGCTCAACTCCATTACAGTATATGGAGAAAAATAGCTTCCAGTTATGACCATTACGCATAGAATTTCGAAATGAAACCTGCCCAACTTTTGTAAGTAAGCTGAAAGGAATGAGCCTGCCAAATTTCAGCCTTCTACCTACACGGGAACTTGGAGAATTAGTGATGAGTCAGTCAGTGAGTGAGTGAGTGAGTCAGTGAGGGCTTTGCCTTTTATTAGTATAGATATACAGGGTGGGGCTTCCATGCCCTGAACCCGTGGCCCCCAAAGCAACCAGGAAGGCGGCCCCACGTGATCCCAGATGGGCACACGCACACCTCCGGTCCTCCAACGCTTCCCGGCCGGGTCATCGCCCCTGGCATCCGCGACAATATATATATACACACAGACACACACACATATAAACATATCTACATATAAACATATATACACATACACATATCTATATATCTATATATAGGCGCTCCGCTGGTTTTTTGTGAAGCAGCCTTTACACAGCTTCTCTGCTGTTTTATAAACAAACGACATATAAGTCCATCCTTTTTCCTTGCTTTGCCATGGAAGCTGCCTTTTCATTTAATCCACGGGTTCTCCGCTGTTTTATTGTTCGTTTATTACGATTATTATAGTTCTCTTGATATATCATGTTGTCAGTTCAGCACTCTGGTTGTAATATGATGAAGCTGTGCAAGCTCACTCTTGAGAATGCAACGTATAGTTGTCCAGGAGAAAAGCAATCTTGCCTGAAATTAATGGCAACCTTTTGTAGGGTCTGTCCCTGAGACTTTTTACTTCTCATCGCGAAGCAGAGCCTTACTGGAAATTGGAGGCATCTGAATTGAAATGAGAAATCAGAGGGTGTAACGGGGATGCGAGGAATACATTGAGTGTGGAGAAACTCTAGAGACAGTGTGTGTATTAACTTGTGGATTTTTCTGTGACTATTTGGTGGCAGCGTGACGAAGTTGCTTCCGCAAACTTGGAGCATATTCTTTTCCTACCTTGTCAATTGTGTAATGTGTTTTTTGAACAGGTTTGATGCATGGAAGTGATCACTCGTACTGCATTCAGTCAGTTCACGTGAGCTGCTCTCTTGTGTGATGTTGCGATGTCCACGGCTTTATTTAATGTTAGCTAAGACCCGGCACTTAAAAGTTTCTCGCTACAGCAATTTTAACTCCGTTACAAAGTGATCCAAAGTCTTGTTTATACCTCGTGTCTTCTCATTAAACTTGTATCTCGTGAATAAAGTATTCAACATTTTTCTTCAGTGCTCTTTGGGAGCTCTTCCTTCTTTTCTATGTACTGCGGTCACAGTCAGTTCCGCGTGATTACGTGGAGGCGTGATGATGTCACATGCAGCTCTGCCCCCCCACGGCCATCGAGCTAACGTCCATTACAGTATATGGAGAAAAATAGGTTCCAGTTATGACCATTACACGTAGAATTTCGAAATGAAACCCGCCCAACTTTTGTAAGTAAGCTGTAAGGAATGAGCCTGCCAAATTTCAGCCTTCTACCTACACGGGAAGTTGGAGAATTAGTGATGAGTCAGTTAGTAAATGAATCAGTGAGGGCTTTGCCATTTATTTATTTATATATATATATATATATATATATATATATATATATATATATATATATATATATATATATATACACACACACACACACTGGTACCTCGGTATACATCTGCTTTGGAATAAGTCCAACTTGGTATACGTCATGTTTAGAGGCAAAATATTTTGCTTGGTATACGACCTTTGTTTGGAATACGACTCGTGTGGTATACCGGGCGCGCGCCTTCAAAAAAAAACGTTTTAACCTGTACAGTAATCCATCACTATATCACGCTTCGACTTTCGCAGCTTCACTCTATCGTGGATTTTATATGAAAGCATAACTAAATATATAACGCAAATTTTTCGCTGCTTCGCGGGTTCTGTGGACAATGTGTCTTTTTACATCCTGTACATGCTTCCTCAGTTGGTTTGCCCAGTTGATTTCATACAAGGGACGCTATTGGCGGATGACTGAGAAGCTAACCAATCAGAGCATGCAGTTAAGTTCTCCTGACTGAGAAGCTAACCAATCAGAGCACGCAGTTAAGTTCCTGCGTGCTGAATGCAGTGTTAACCAGGAAGTCTCGTCTCGCTGTTGAAGGCTACGATTCTTTTTATTTAAAAAGTAGGAAAGGAATATAAGATCTACGGCCGCAGTGTCCTTTTAACCAGGGTGCAAAACGAGTTGTAAGTGGATGTAATAAGGCAGTAGTCTGGATGGAATCTGCTTTAGGGATTTGGATTGAAGAACAACGGCAGTGCTACACAATCGCCTGAAGAGGCTCTTTTGGAAGAGCTGCAACGCTCTCCTTTGTTGTGCAGTAAAATTAAACTCATTGTTATCAGACAAGTCATTTTCATTTATTTCATCTAATTGCTTTTGTATTTATGTATTTTAGTATTACGCAGTGTTTAAATTATTTTATACAACCCCATCAATGTATAATATGCCAATAGCAATGGGATTTTTTTTTTCATGGGAACGAATTAATCATTTTCCCATTATTTCTTATGGGGAAAATGTGTTTGGTATAAGTCCTGTTTGGTATAAGTCCAAGGATCTGGAACGGATTAAGGACGTATACCAAGGTACCACTGTATATAAATGATAAATTAGAAAAACTTGTGTGAATGAGGAAAAATGTAAAGTGTTGAGTGCATGACTTGAGCATCCTGAAGCTGTGATGTTTGTTAGCCCAGCAGTGCGTTATGTTCACTGAAAATATCAAAAGTTATTTAAAGACATGTATATTTCTTAAATTGTTTGACAGTTAAGGCAGAAATGTCCACAAAACAAAATAAATAAGTAAGAATCAAATCCTCACCCCTGTGCTCTAAATAAGAGTAAATTTCCTCAAGCCAGTACACACGTAATATGTGTCTCATCTTTCTAATGGTGATCTTGTGCATTTTGACATTACAAGTGACAAGAGCTACCTGTACAAGCCATGATGACACTCAGAGGGTCTCAGGGTCTTCTTTCAGCATCTTGTGTTCTGCTCTCAGCCTGAACTTGCTGGGGCAGCATGGCCTGGACAAGTTGGCAGTTGTGTGAAATAGGAAATCCATTCCCGGACATTTTTCATTCCTGCATTCCCGGGAATGAAACTTCTGTAATTTGCGGGAAAACGTGAACTGCCAAGCTAGCATATATAGCAAATAAAAGTGTAAAAATTGGTCAAGAAATAACAGAGTTATAGTTGAAAATATTTAAGTGGCATGGTTTTTTGTCCCACGGTGTAGTGTGTTGCCGATTAATTCAGTCAACAACAGACCAGCAGCAGTCAGTCTCCCAGCTCCCAGCAGCTCATGAATGCCGGGACAGGGCAGAGTTCACTGATGTCTCTGCTGTTGGCAGCTTTGAACAGCAACTTGAAATTACAATATGTCAGTCTGTTGCATCCGCATTATCTCTGCCAAGTAACTTGCCATCACAGAATGATGACAAGGAACTGGATGCATCAGTAACAGCTGAAATGGTGATGTTTCAGAGCAACGGCAAGCGCAGACGTTGTTTAGAACAAGTGTATCAGTATCTGATGACTGTGCTGCCTACTTCAGTGGAGGCAGAGTGTGCTTTCTCCGAGGCTGGCATACTGTACATGAAGGTGTGCTCTCGCATGAACGACCACACGCTGGACACGTTGTGTTTTCTACGCTCTTATTACCACAACTAAAGATACATGTACTTATATGACAGCTTGAACTTCTCGTAGATAAGGTTAGTCTTTATTGGTGTCAAAATATGGCAGTAGTTTTATTAAAAATAAGTGTCAGTCGTTCTAAAACCGTTCACATGTGAGATACCTGAGCACTATGTCATCCCCTGGAGCCCAGGATTCCCAGGAATTACATGCGGGATCCCGAATTCCCGGGAATGGATTCCCCAGTGTGAAATCTTCACTTGGAGATGATCTTAGGCCCTTCTGTCTCCCACAGTCACATCTGGTCAATTTAGAGTCACCACTCCACTTCACCTGCATGTTTTTGGGGATGAGGGGAAGAACCAGAATATCCAAAAACACCATTAAGAGCCCCTATGTAGAATAACTCTGAGCAGGATTTGACCCTAGGACACCTGAACAATAAACCAGCTGTGCTAAACACTGTGCCCCCCCTAACACAAGCAGATATATTTGTGTGTTTATTTTTAGTCCAGGCTAGGTTCTAGAGGATGTAAATATCATCACATACATTACATTTAAGAAGAGAAAATCCAAATTCAGACACATTATTTGGTAGAGAGGCTCTGATCGGAGTGTTTAGAGCTGATATTTATCACCCATTCCATTACATTAGGATCTGCTGATATCAATAATAATAATACCATTCATCCATTGTCCTACCCGCTACATCCTTAACTGCAGGGTCATGGGGGTCTGCTGGAGCCAATACCAGCCAACACAAGGCGCAAGGTAGGAAATAAACCCCGGGTGCTAGTCCACCGCAGGACACACACACACTAGGGACAATTTAGAATCGCCAATGCACCAAACTGCATGACTTTGGACTGTGGGAGGAAACTGGAGCACCCAGAGGAAACCCACTTAGACACGTGGAGAACATGCATACTCCACGCAGAAAAGACCCAGGAAGCGATATCAGGTCTCCTAACTGCGAGGCAACAGTGCTGCCCATTGCGCCACTATGCCGCCTTATAATAATAATAATAGTTTTTCGTTTTTTTTTTTTTTAAATGTATTTTTAGCCATGTGTGAACTTCACATTCAATAATAAAGCGCTACTGCATACAGCGTACACAAAGAACATTTACCCATAATGCACACATAATGGAACAAAAACAAGCTGAACAAAACAAAAGGCATGTCTTAATCACACTCCACATTTCTAATCAAATAAAATGTTCAGTTAGATATTTGTAGCTGTCTACTCCGACTAGAAGAAAACGAGACAGTCTCGGTGAACGCTTCAGGTTCTTATCTAAGAATATAAGCATCTCTGCATGTTCTGAGGACAGTCTGGTCCTCCTATCATCCATGATGTGTGCTGCCATACTGAACAGACCCTCGCTGTCACCACTCGTATAAGGAGGGCACAGGAAGGACAACGACTTTTTTTGGTCCTCCAGAAAGCCAGTGGCCCAGCATCTCTTGTGGTTTAAGGTTCACAGAGATAAAGATTCACCTCTGATGCTGCTGACTCATAGTTTTTATCTTTATTGAAAATGTCTTCATTCATTCTGCAATTCTTTTGGCGGGGACTTTCTTTGGATCTCTCAGCTGTCCTCTGTCACTCCAAGTGCATCTGTGTGGTCGAGACACCGGCAATTAGCAGTTTGTGTTTGAGATTTGCAATCATCTATGAAATATGTGTCCTCGTACCATTGTTTAATTTGAGGAAAAAATCATTATGATAATAATATCTGTTACAGAATTCATAACTGTATAGTGACTTTTCACACTTGATGCTATTATGCATAATTAGTATTATTTTATTTAGGTCTAAAAAACTAGGCTCATACCATTCTACCCAACAAGCCAATAAGAGGGCTGATTACAATTTCTAACTAATCGACTTCCACTTGATAACGATTTATATTTATGTACCCGCTCGGTAAAACTCTGCATTCCTTTCCTCACATCTACCTACACATTCACTGAAAGACTAATCAAAGGAATTTTAGTCAAAATAGCTAATGCCTGGTTAATTAATTATTACAATAAATCGGTCAACAAACACTCACTGGCAGATGGAATCGTGGATCCAAATGATCTACTGTAGAAGGTGACATCTTTCTGAACTGCAAGTGTCTGATTGTCCAGGCTTACCAATTTGACTGTTTTTGCTGTCACAGTAAGTCTTTGGCGTTCTTGCTATCAGTATTATAAGGTTGAGTTTTTTAAGGTTGAGTGCTGCCATTATTGGAGGCCGAGTGAAAGTAAGTAACTGAGTAACTGAGCTAGACTAAGCTTGCTAGTCACCTCAACCTTTGAACAGCTCGTTCTTCACACCAGTCCCTTTTGTGTTGACTTCTCAGATGCTGAATAAGGTTTGTATTGTTGAAAGTGTTAGCAGAGAATCATCCATGACTGACTTCTTTATGAACATATATTACAAACTGCAAATTTGTTATCTGTTGTTGGAAGGCAATATTTTTTTTTTTTTAGTGAGGACGTGTTTCTGTATTTTGGTAATGCTGGAACTTTGTCTTGCATGCTTTTTATCATTCAAGTTCAGATGTTAAGGTCAGCTAATTTGCTGATCATCGGTCAAGTCATTTGGAGTGAAAATTGGCTGATTTTGATTTGTGATCGATTCATCAGGTCAGGCCTGTCTTTCAGATATGAGAGAAAGGTGGAGAAATTGAACAGACAGGCAGCAGAACATGTAAAGACCACATACGGAGTGGCCAGACCAGAAATGGCACCTCATTGTGATTAAGGAACACCAGTGTGCCACCACTTTACTTATACTGTTTCATTTATTTTAAAATGCGGGTAGTTAGGAATTTGAACACCAACCCTGAAGTTGCAGGTTCAATTTCAGCTATTGACACCATGTGACCTCAAGCAATTCATGTGACCTGCCTGTACTCCAGTTTGAAAAACAAGAAAAAATTTACCAATTGTGTCTCAAATGTTGTGAGTCACCTTGGATAAACATGTCAGGAAAAAAATAATTATAATAATAGTTAAAATATTTGTTTTATTTCAGATTTACAGAAGAACGGCATCTTCTCTCCACCTTCATTTGGTCAGCCCTCTCCTCAATACAATGAGAAAGGTATGAAGAAATCAGCAGGAGGATCAGAGAACCTGACGGCAACTTTTTTGCAGTGCAGTTCTGTCCATGCTACTGGAGTAACACAGACAGAAAAAATCAAAACTGATCGACAGCAAGTGGAGTTAGAAATCCAAATTCAAGCTGGAAAAAAATGTTTGAAATGTGGAAAACAATTTAAACACAAACGTAATCTTAATAAGCATATAAAGATTCACACTGGAGATAAAACATATTGTTGTTATGAATGTGGTAAGTCGTTCTTAAGGAGAGGCCATCTTCAGGAACACAGAAGAATCCACACTGGAGAAAAACCTCATTGTTGTCCAGAATGTGGAAAGTCATTCTCATGTATAAGCAATTTCCAGTACCACAGAAGAAGCCACACAGGAGAAAAACCTCATTGTTGTCCAGATTGTGGTACATTGTTCTCAAGCAGAAGAAATCTTCAGAACCACATAAGAATCCACACAGGAGATAAACCTTATTGTTGTCCAGAATGTGGAAAGTTGTTCTTAAGGAGATGCGACCTTCAGAGACACAGGAGAATACACACTGGAGAAAAACCTTATTGCTGTCCAGAATGTGGTGCGTTGTTATCAAGCAAAAGCTGTCTTCAGAACCACAGAAGAAGCCACACAGGAGAAAAACCTCATTGTTGTCCAGAATGTGGTAAGTCATTCTCAAGGAGAAGCTATCTTCAGAGGCACAGAAGAATCCACACAGGAGAAAAACCTCATTGTTGTCCAGAATGTGGAAAGTCATTCTCATGTATAAGCTATCTTCTGAGGCACAGAAGAATCCACACAGGTAAAAAACCTCATTGTTGTCCAGATTGTGGTAAGTCATTCTTACATAGAAGCAATTTTCAGATCCACAGAAAAAGCCACACAGGAGAAAAACCTCATTGTTGTCCAGAATGTGGAAAGTCATTCTCATGTATAAGCTATCTTCAGAGGCACAGAAGAATTCACACAAGAATTTAACCTCATTGCTGTTCAGAGTGTGGTAACTCATTCTCCAGTAGTCACCATCTTCGTAGGCACAGAAAAATTCACACAGGAGAAAAACCTGATTGCTCTCCAGAACGGGCAAAATAAATCTTCTAACAAATGTAGTTTTCAAAGGCATATAGAAATTGATAATGGAGAGAAGCCATCTTGCTGTTCTCATTGTGAAAAAAGGTTTTAAACATTAGCTCTTTTCAAGTAAACACACAAACTCCCACTAAAGTGAAAATGCAGTATGTGTGTTCTGAATGTGACAAATGCTATACAAGCCAGAAAGGTCTTTATCCACGTCCCAAAATCCATACTGAAGAAAAATCTCATTGCTGTTCTGAATGTGAAAAACGATTCTTATATTTAAGCACACTTCAGTGTCACATCACAACTCATACTGGAGATAAACTTTATTGTTGTCCTGAATGTGATAAGCAGTTCTCACAACAAAGCACCATAAAAAGTCACATGAGACATCACACTGGAGAGACACCTCACCTTTGCCTGGAATATGGCAAACAATTCTCACTCCTCAATTCTCTGTGTAATCATAGGAGAAGCCGTACTAGAGAGAAGCCTTACAGTTGTACTGGATGTGGAATGTGATTCTCATATAACAGTTCTCTTCACAATCAAAAAATAATTCTTTCTGGTAAGATACAAAGCTCTTGTGACTGTGGCAAGCTTTTCTCAGACAGCACGACTCCTAAAGATCACATGAGAATTCACTCTGGAGAGAAACCTTATTGCTGGCCAGAGTGTGGCAAACGATTCTCACGTCCAAACGCAGTTCGCTGCCACAGAAAGATTCAAACTATAGAGCAGCAGTACACTTGTTCTGAATGTGGTAAAGGGTACTCTTCCAGAAAAAGTTTTTGGAGATACACACAAAGTCATATTGGAATAAAGACTGTCCCAGAAATGTCAAATTATCCTCGGGCAAAAAAAAAAAAAATGAAGAAAAATCTTCTGAATGCGGTAAAAGACTACAGTTGAGAGTAGTTAATAAATACATAAGAATAGTGGAGAAAACACTGAAAGTGGCAAACAGATCGTAGATATAAGGTAACCTCAGAGCCACATATGAATTCGCACTGGAATACAACACATATTTCAAAAACAGCAAGAATCTTCTTCCACAACTTATAAAAAAACATCATTGACATCCTAAATGTGGTTAATCCTTTTCAGACAGTGGTGTCCTTCATATTCATAAATGACTGGCCTACTTGTGGTAAGCCTCTTAGCTGTTCTGAATGTTGAATGTGGTCCTCCTGTATCAGCCGTCATCAGCAACACTTAAGATTTCATGAAGGACACAGAAACTGTACTGCCAGGACATCAGCCATACAGGGACTGATCATCTCTGCACCAGTGCTGTGACATAAGATGGTGAACAATACAAACACCAGACAACAGAATGAGGTACTGTGTGGTGATAACTTCAACCACAGAGCACAACTGAAAAACTGAATGTACATAATAAAAAAATGGAGAAGTCAAATCAAATCCACAGTGCGGTGCCAACTACTAGGAAGTGCCACTGACAACAAGGGGAATATTTTTGTTTATGAGCTTTGGAGATGGGGCCTTATCTGAGGAGCAATGAACTTGTAACGTCTCTGGGATGTCATCTGATGGCTGATGCCTGGGCCGAGTACAGACAGCCGTTCTTAACCCTGATAATGAAGAAGTCATTTAGTGACGTCAGCTGACAGCTAACGCCGTTCAATCAGATACTGGGGAGGGACAGTCGAGGAGGACAGGAGACTAAAAAGAGAGCCATCACATGACAGACCAATGGAGAGGGGCTTTATAAGACTTTTACACTAATTTATGTTATAATTTATAAATGATAAGAGTCTTTATAAACCAAACATGTTTATTAGCTGTGTTTCAAGGGTGAGTCCAAAAGTGGGAAATTAAGAAGATCTAAATATAAATAAATTGAAACATTCAGAGTTCAAAGAGAAATGTTTAAGATCTGAAAAGGGATTCACAACAGCATCTTAGGGTTAGCACGGGGGACAACAGTTATGAATAATTTCAATTAATGTGTAGAAGAAACATCATTTAAAATAATAATAATGTTATGAAAAATGGGATACCATAATGAATGCAGAATACAATGAAAATGAAATGAACTGATTGTATTGTCTGACATGTAAGAGATAAAGGAAAGACAAAGCAGAAATACACAGGGATCTCTGCTGACCCAGCTGTTCATTTGATAAATTAACCTAAAAATATAACAGATGTCACTTTGCTCCATGTCAGTATATCCTGGGGTGGTGTGTGAAGGACGCTTTATACTCCGAATGTTTTTGTTCAGGTTTCAGTTTGAGTTCACCACCTTCTTCATATCAATACCCAAGACAATATTTCTTCATGTCGAGGCTACAAGCCGGAGGCCACAGGACCTCTAATAAACTCCAACAACTGGATGGCGATTCGATATATATAGGTAGATAGAGAGATAGATAGATCATTATTGTCATTGTCACTTTTACAAAAGAACAATGAATTTGAAGGTGCAGGCGACTCAGAATGAGGCATAAGAGTTAAAAAGACAAGAAGAGAGAAAATAATGACAAACTGAATATTAATTAAAATTTGCACTTGTTATATATACTAATTGCAATGGTTGACTTAAGGTCTATTTTGCACATTGGTATAATGATGTCGAGCAGTTTTATTCTGAGTTCAGGGCCATGATTTCTTTTGGATATAATCTGTTTTTAAGGATGTTTGTACTGGATTTCATTGCTCTGTGTCTCTTACCCGATGGCAACAGCTGGAAGATGCAATGACCAGGTGATGAATCCTGTGAAATGTCTATTGCTTTTTTGTGCCATCGGGACGTGTAGATTTGTTCCAGAGTGGGGAGGGTACAACCAAATGTTCTCTTCGCTGTCCTGACGATCCTGTGGAGCTCTTTCCTTTGTGAGGAAGCGCGGCTACTGTACCAAACACACAGTTTGTATGTAAGCACATTCTCGATGGAACAGTGATAAAAGGCAAGGAGCAGTTTTTTTGGGAGATGGTTCTTTCTAAGGATACTCAGAAAATACATTTTCTGCTGCACCTTCTTCAGGAGCTCCTTGGTATTGGCACTCCAGCTCAATGCCCACAAACCTGAACACCGGGACCCTCACCACAGAGGCCCCACCAATGATGAGCGGCTGGATGTCAGTTTTGTTTTTTCTAAAGTCAATAACCAGCTCCTTAGTTTTTGTGGTATTGAGGAGTAGGTTATTGACTCTGCATCACTCTGACACCTGCTCCACCTCGACCCTGTATGCCAGCTCACCCTCCTGAGAAGGTCAGACTTGTAAAACGTGAACAAAGCCAGCTGCCCTCCCTGGACTGTCTTCATTCAGAAGGACTCACCTGAGTGGTGGGATTGTTCTGCGGCGCTCATGTTAGCCGACATTTCATCAGCTTGCTTTCTGCGTTTCATCTGATAACCAGCAGAGTTAATCAAAGATGAGCCAGGCCTGTTACAATGTGAACATTCTTACATTTTGGTTTGCTTTAAATATTTTTTCTGCTTCTCTACTTTGAGTTCTTGGAGGCCTTGTACATCAGAGATTATTAATACATTAGCATTTGGTTGTTAATGAATTGACAATTAATAAACTTTTTATTACTAAATTGTAAGTGTGGCTTGTTGCCATTTTGTAGCTTTATCCTTCTTGACTGTGTTGCTAGGACGTGTTGCACTGTTGCCTCACTAGAATTAAGTGTCACATCACGACGCTCGGCTTCACACCCTTCATTACATGTGAGGCAGAATCCAAGAATTGTGGATCAAACTGTTAATCATCTTCAGTGTGTGTGTATAAATTCAGGCTTATTCTCACTTTGGCTGTGTTAATGGCTCAGTGTCTAGATTATCAGCTCCTGACAAATCTCGCTTTGTCTACATTAAAAGTTTTGAGTGTAGAACTTTGTGGCGTTACGATTTTAAATTATTGTACTGTTTTGGGTCAATGGCCTGAGGCTGTTCAGAGAAATACCATTTTTAGTTTGTTTGCAGCTTTAACATCGAGATTTAAGGCGTATCTTCTAGTCGGTGACTGCTGGTGATTTTCATTTCGACTCCTTTAAGCACTTTGGTTTTTGTCAATGCCTGCTCTGATTCTTTTGCTGTTGAGTCTTGCTGTAGTTTCTCGATGTGCAAACATCTGATTAGCCACATTTCCTGTACCCCGGTGACAGTTCTAACTGAAACTCAAAATCTGGTCGACATTATTCACGCTGCTGTCCAGCAGATCATCTCTGGATATTAGTGGCTGACACAACACCACCATCCGTTCAACATAAGGAGCCACAAAGCTGACCCCATCTACTTTGGCTGATCTGCTGCTTTATTCAAAATCAAAGCAGCCTGTTATAGGTATTGGAGTTGGACATTCTGAAACTTCTGTGAAACCCCCAGGGGGCTTTATTAGCTCTGTGCCATTATGTGGGTTGGGGATCTTCAGTGCCAAAAAGTGTCAAGGCCAAGAGCCTAACAGTGAGCTGAGGAAGACAATGTCGGATCAAAGACCTGAAGAAGGAGCACTTAAAAAAGACAATGAGTGCACTCCATGACCAACAAGGGTCTTCTCTTGACCCTGAGCACAAACACAACTCCACACAGCACTGGACATCATCCTTAAAGGCTTGGCATCATTAAAGTGGCATGAGTGTGCCAAGAGAAATGAGGACTCTTACCAAGTGACTAAACAGCCAGTCTTGCTTTGCCATGTTGAATTGTTATGTGTGAGAAGCTCCTGATTAATGGTCTCATTTAAACTTCTCACTTTTACAAGACTGAACTCATCTGGAGAATCAAGAAAGTTGACAGTTTGGTCATCTCTGACCCAAAGCTGCCCTTCAAAGTGAGGGCACATTGACTGGGACGTCAGGCAAGAAATCTTAAAGAGGGAACATAAATTAATTTAGATAAACTTTATGAATCCCAAGGGGAACTTTGGATGAAAACAGCAGCAGAAAATTAAAAATCAAAGATGCCGACTCACAAGACAAATAATACAATCAATCAATCAATCAATCGGTGTTAATTGTGCAGTAATAGCTAATCGAACTTAAGGAGTATCAGCATTTAGTTCAGGATGTCAGGATGAAGCTTTACGATGGGCAGCAAAGACCCCCAAGGCACTTCTTAGCACACTGTGGTGAAAAGAGCCCGTGAGAGCCCCATCTGGAGGGTTTTTTTTCCCTTTGACCTCCAGTTTTGCCGATATTCTTTTTCCACATCTGTGCCCAGGGTTTTCCCTGTGATTGAGCAGCTTTTCTGATTAGTTTCTTTTGGCCTTGTGCTTCGTTTGAATGCCCCAGTAGACCACAGCGTTGAACAACACATGGGCTACTCCTGATTTTTAGAAGATTTCCAGCAGTTTGCTGCACACATCAGAATACCTGAGTCCTCTCAGGAAGTCCAGTCTGCTCCGGCCCTTCTTGTACAGCAACACTGTGTGGTCAGACGAGTCCAGTTTACTTTGGTCCATCAGGTACTTGTGCTCTGCACCACGTTCATGTCCTCCCTCTGAACAGCAAGTGGTCTCAGAGGCTGTTTGACCTGCCAGAAGTCCACCCACCAACTCTTTTATCCTGCTGATATCCTGCACCACAAGCCAAAGTCCTTCACAAGCCTCCTGTACTTTGACTCGTCTCCATTATTAATGCAGCCAATGATGGAGGAGTCTTCTGAGAATTTCTGCCAGTGGCAAGTGCTGGGATTGTACTGGAAGTCTGTTGTGAAAATGGTGAACAAGAAGAGAGGCGGAACATTTGCCAAAGGAGCTCCAGTATTACACACCACTGTGGTTTAGTGGGTCCACAGCTCGGATCAAAAAAAGGCCAGTTTTTTTTAAATAGATAATCACAGCACTCACAGCTTAGAGGGGCCATGGTAGTGTTGTCGGAGTGGTTCCCGGGTGCACCCGTATTTGTTGCCAGGAGTTGCTATTCGCCACACTTGATCCACGTCCCTATAATATATAGTAGAAGTGTGAGGTTGATAGGGGGGTCGGAACAAAGGAAAGAACAGGAACGGAGGTTATGGGAGAAGAAGCCACCAGTAGAAAGAAGAAAACACCCGGAGTTTTAAGACAAGGCTGCTTCCAGCCATTATCATTTTAACCCCTTTTTAAAAGGATGACCTCCACAGTTTACCTGTTTTAACGGATTATTTATTTAAGAACTATTTGAGACACTGTTTTTGGTTTAGTTTTTAATAAAAGAACTTTGCACTTTTTGCACCATCCCCTTGCATCATTGTTGATGTCTTCACAGTCTAGCTCATCAGTGACATTACTGACAGTGTTGGGTTCGAGAGCTCCCCAGAAGCCTAGATGGGTGCACGGTGTAGAACCCGCATCGTCACAACCACCAGTTCTGACACACAGCCCTTAAACCTCACAAACTCTTGTCTGTTATTCACGTCATCCAGGAGGCTGAGGGGTGCATCATGATGCATAGCGTTGAGCCTTTTAACTAGTCTATAAGGGTGAATGGTGATAAAGGCCATGGAGATGTCTAAGAACATGATCCTGACTGTGGTGCCAGCTTTGTCCAAGTGAGAGTAGGACTGTGGAGTAGACAGACGACAGCATCCTCCACACTGATATGTGTCTGACTGGCACACTGCAGACCATCCAGATGTGCTGAAATTAGAAGTCGTAGCTGTTTTAGGACCAGCCACTCAAAGGCCTTCATGATGTATGAAGTAAGAGCAACTGATTTGAAGTCCTGAGGGTCACTGGAATGCCATTTTATGAAGACAGTTGGAGAACCTTCTGGAAATTCAGGGAAAGGGAGAGAAGGTGTTAAGCGCTCTCTCCCTTGGATCCTTTTATGTAACAAGATCTTCACAAAGGCTTCTTAAGGTCTTACTGACACTCACAAAACATCAGTCCGGTGGTCATTCACCAGTGTGCAGTGTGGCGTGTTGACATGATGGTCTCATTAAATGGGAAAATGAAGAATTCACAGGTCTTGGATTAAATACGTACAACCTCAAATCAAAAGAAAAAGGTGGGAAGGAATGGAAAATACAAAAAAAAGATATAAGCAGTTATTTTAAACTAACTGACGCCCGCCATAGCATACGATGGTGTAAGAATAGGAACGGAAAATGGTGAGAAAAGAATTCAGAAATCAAGAAGAAAGAAATACTTCTTGAAAGATGCAGTTGTGAATAGGTGTTTTGCTGGAGATGACAGATAATGAGTCAAAAGATCTAACCCTAGAAAAATCCACATACAACTGACCGTGGCTGAAGACTGGTTGTTGTAGATTAACGCAAATCTTTCAAAACGTTTGTCTTTGGGACTTGTTGATAGTCATGTAGAAGGCGAGTCTGAGTGGGAATTGTGTGCATTTAAATTTAAAAGGGAGATTGGTGTCGGAAGGAAGGAGAGCGATTCTGGGAATGAAGATTGTTTCAGAATTTTGGATAGCTATCAGTTTGCACTCAATAATATGTGTATGTATTCGGGTAACGATGATTCTTCCTCCGTTGCAAAGACCTTTTGATGGCATAATATTTTATCTTTGCATTATTCCTTATTCAATACAGGTTGAGAAATGGACAAAGGCTCACGTGCTGATGTTGGGCCTCCTGTATGCAACTGGTATGTTAATCGTTTTTTCCTCAGAGGCTACTTTTCTTTGTATGGTCTTGAGATGCCAGGCTAAATAACCTGATCCACTTTCTGGGTCATAGAAGTGCTCCTTGAAAAAAAAGGTAAATAACTGCTCTTTATATACTGTAAATCCAGGACTCCCTTACAAATCAAACCAAACTATAACTCCCCAAACAAAATTAATAACTTGTGAGGAAGCATTTTTAATAATTACAAAATGGCCTAAAGGCTACCCCTATAAAATAAAATTTAAATAATCAGTATTTACATAGCCATTTTTTGAAAAAGGGTCTTTCAAATAAGGGAAGAGAGAGACAATTCCTCTTCCATACATCTCCCTTACATGTCTTGGTGGTGTTGTTCTGTAACAGACCCATGGACATTTGTGTAAAGAAACAAGTTTCCTGCATACTGTTAAGTAATAATCAGGATTTGAAGTGTTTGTTTTAAATTGTTAACCCATCAAAGGTAACTTACCCATAAGTCTCTGTCATTTTAGCAGTAAGAATACTGACCATCTGTCGTCTTGTGCCATCCATTAGAGTTTTGGTCCACATGTATTCCTTGATTATGTGATCTCCTCCTGGGCTTTTCTGCAATATGTTCTCAATCAGCTACAGGGAAAAAAAATACATTAAGGGTCACACATTTCAGCATACTACTTAGCAAAGGTGTTGAATAATAGTTCACCTATTAAATTTGAAACATAATGTACCATATTCCTTTATCATTGGTCACACCTTAGAGTCACTTCATAGAAATGAAGTGCTAGCTTTCAAGGTTTTAACACTAAGAGAAATTTATCATCTCACATATTACATTTAACTACTACAATATAAAAATAGCCAACAAACATTTAGAATACTGTCAAGTTACTTACACGTCCAGCTTCATAGTCACCAAGCATTCTCTGCCATTTACTTGTGTGGTCTCCGTCATCACCAATCATGACAGTGTCATCTGAGTCACATCTAGAAGAACAGAATGAGGTGTTTGGAGAAACTGCTGTACAGCAGAAGTATGGAGTCACTTACTAGGTAAACAAGTACTATATAGAAAAATATATTATGTGATGGTCCTTTGAGAAAATAATATATTTCAATTCAATAGAAATGGATCTTCAAATAACTAATGTTAATTTTTGAAATAATTTATATTTTAAACAAAATGACCCTTTAAATCTTAGAATTAACGCTAACATTTTTTACTCTATACCATTTTTGTTTTTAAGTTAGAAACAAACTCAACCAATAAATTCACTATGTAACATACAATCTGTAGTGCCGTACTGCAGTGATGCAGTTAACATCTAAAACATTTTTTGTACTTTTTTCCCCTTTCAATATTACCACAACTTCAAATAAATTAGTGATCATTAGAACACCTTTTTTAAAAACTTACCAAAATCTGCCTCCGGCACCAGCTCTAAAATGCCATAATCTGGATTTTGAAGAACCTCTTCATCAACCTCACTTCCTGATTTAACATGAACTTTTAGTTTACTTAGGAGTTCCTCTGGTATATTAAATTTGATAAATGCTGCATCAAGGGGGCAATTGGGAAAACATTACCAATTGTAGCAAAATAAAATTATGGCAAAATTATTTTATTATAAATAAGTTTATATAAAAACTTTTCAGAAACAGAATGTATTATTTCAAACAAAACAGTAGTTAACAAAAACTACCTTGTTTCAGGAAGTCTTTCATTGTCAAATCAATGACTTTTACGTATTTTTGTTCATTTTTGTACTTGACCTTCACCAACATTGTTCTGTAAAAATTCAAATTGAAGACATTCAGCACAACTGTACAAAAATAATGTTTCACCCAATAATACAATAAACAATTCTTGTAAAAAAATCTATTTATTTATATATTTCAGAATAAAATGTGGACAGGCAACACATTTTAAAATGCAAACTGACTATAAATGTATTTTCTGAGCGCCCTTTCAGTAGCACACTGTCTCAATAATTCTGAGTGAACAGAAGTACGTTTAACACACTGATCAGGCCTTTAAAATGTATGGAGATGTGAAGGGTGCCTCAGTAACACTCCATGTCTTTTCCTTAATAAGTATAAACTGGTCCTTGTTTTCTAATAGACATGCAACTCTTTTCTCCAAGTGTATGCTGCAGACTGCCCAAAAGATCAACTATCAACTTGACGTGTTTACAGTAAAGTAAATGTCCCAAAGCACTGAACAATAAAAAAAGGAATAAATAAAATACTGAGAAACTTAATATAGAACAATGGCAATCCACCCACGGGTGGCAGCGCTACCCAAATGCCTGTCCGAACAGTTGCGTCCCAAGTTGACAGCTGAGCAGTTCCACAGATTCTGCTGATCTCAAAGTCAGGGGAGCACTGTTCCAAAACCTTTACGGCGGCTCCAGAGACCACCAAGAAACAACATGGTGATGACCCTAGCCACACTCGGTCAAATCCCATCCATCACAGAAAGCAAAGCCTGATGAAAACCAATTCTTACTAGCAAAACCACAACTCTTTCTGCGGATGTCCGACGTCCCCTCCGAAGGCGGACAAACCGGAGCGTGCGCTGATGAGTTGGTCCGATAGAAACGGTGGGACTTCAGCTTTCTATTCACGTTGGTCATATCCCACCAGTTTCTTGGTAGCAAGTCGAATTTCACAGAGAGCTACAGAGGGCATGCCACACACACAGGCGTCATCTTTACGACCGACAAATGTAATTTTTTTTGTCATTTGTTTACTGAAGGAGGTTTTTGTAATTGCATGCTTTTGAAATAATAACCACATTATTTGTATTCAGTGTACCTACAATCGAACAGTCGACCTACCACTCGAACGGGAAGTTAATCGGAAACGAAACATGGGCGTAGGCGCTACAAGTAAATGAAAAGTATTACCATCAAAGCTGAACACCGCTATGCAGGTGCAATAAAATTAACGTAACATTGAAATTATGATTACAATATCTGCATTTACTAAAAAATATTTTTAATCTGTAACCCACGCTTGATATTATTGGTGCTCTGATTTAAATAAAATGGCGACATTAAGATTGCTGAAGATTATATATATTTTAAGTTCATAGTTTGTTAATGATTAAATTTTAGGCATATAGTATTTAGACTATATTGGTAATAGATATCTCTATTTTTTAATCCTAAAACGCCGCTGCGTGAGGGCTTCTTTTGCTTTGGATGTGCTCTGTCTCTGAGTATGTCAGAGGACAGGGACTGTGTGAAGTGGGGCCTAGCCTCATGTGGGGAGGCAAAATTAAAGGGGGAAGAGAACGAGAGCAGGCTATATCTATACCTAATCTATCCTTTTAATCTTTTTTTTTTTTTTTTTATTTATTTATTAATTTTATTACAATCAATACATAGCAATCAAGTTTTAAAAAAAAAAAAAAAGAATTATGCTAAGAACAGATCGATCCCCACCCTTGAGAGAGAGAGCAAGCCAAACGGTGTAAAATTTAAGGCTTTTAAAAATACCTAAATCAACAAATTCTCTGTGCTTTATAAAATCATTTCAAAATATTACTGATTAGATCCTGCCATGTTTTGAAAAAAGTCTGCACAGATCCTCTAACTGAGTATTTGATTTTTTCCAATTTTAAATAATATAACACATCAGTTTCCCACTGACTTAAAAGAGGAGAGTTTGGGTTCTTCCAGTTTATCAGAATAAGTCTGCGTGCCAACAGTGTAGTGAATGCAATCACAGTTTGTTTGTCTTTCTCCACTTTAAGACCCTCTGGAAGAACCCCAAACACAGCTGTTAATGGGTTAGGAGGGATTGTGAGTCCAAGACTGTCTGAGAGGTAATTAAAAATTTTTGTCCAGAATAATGTTAATTTGGAGCAGGCCCAGAACATGTGACCTAGTGAGGCTGGGGCTTGGTTGCAACGTTCGCAGGTTGGATCATGCCCTGGAAACATTTTGGAGAGTTTTAGTCGAGACAGATGTGCTCGATATATAATTTTGAGTTGTATAATTGTATGCTTTTGCATATGGAGCTTGAGTGAATTCTCTGCATTGCTACTTTCCACTCCTTTTCTGATATATTAATTGAGAGGTCATTTTCCCAGTGTCCTCTTGGATCTTTGAAAGGAAGGGATTGTAAAAGGATTTTATATATTGTAGAGATGGAGTCTAACTCCTTGAAATTGAGCAATAATTTTTCCAGCGTGGATGAGGGTGCAAGATGAGGAAAATCTGGAAGGTTCTGTTTAACAAAGTTCCTGATTTGAAGATAGTGAAAGAAATTTGTAGCTGGAATGTTAAATTTGGAATGTAATTGTTCATAGGATGCAAAGACGTTGTCTATATAAAGATCTCTAAGCAAGTTAATTCCAAATTTTTCCAGATATTAAAACTGCATATGTTTGTGAGGGTTGAAAGAGGTGGTTCTTTTGCAGGGGTGCCACAGAAAGAAGCTTCTCCGTCTTAAAATGCTTTCTACATTGGTTCCAGATTCTAAGTGAGTGGAGCACAATTGGGTTATTAGTGTATTGCCGATAACGTGTGTTTATTGGAGCACAAAGCAAGGAATACAAAGAAGTACTGCAGGATTTTACTTCTATTGCGGTCCATGCCTGTGTATGTTCTTCTATTTGTGTCCAGGTTCTTATCGACTGTATATTTGCGCCCAGTAATAAAACTGGAAGTTAGGTAGAGCCATGCCGCCTTCTGCCTTTTGTCTTTGTAGGGTCGCTCTTTTGATGCGTGGATGTTTAGAATTCCAAATAAATGAGGTTATTGTTGAATCTAATTGCTTAAAGAACGATTTATTAATGTATATTGGTATGTTTTGAAATAAAAAGGAGCTTAGGAAGAATATTCATCTTAACAGTGTTAATTCTTCCAGCTAGTGTGAGATGAAGGGTTGACCATCTATGCAAGTCTTGTTTAATTTTTTCCATACAGACGACGAAATTTTGTTGATAAAGAGCTTTATGTTTACTTGTGATGTTTACCCGAGGTATTTAAACTGTTCTGCAATGATAAAAGGAAGGGTGTCTAATCTAATATTATATGCTTGAATTCACCGGAAAGAGTACACTTTTATTCAGATTAATTCTGAGACCAGAGAGCTTTTGAAATTCTGTGAGTGCTGCTAAGACTGCAGGCACAGAATTTTCTGGGTCCGATATATACAGTACCATGTCATCTGCATATAATGAGATTTTCTGTTCCAGTCCTTCTCTGCTAATCCCCTTTATCTGATCAGTATTTCGACAATGTTGAGATGGACAAAGCTACGTGCATTACAACTGTTAATCGTTTTTTCCTCAGAGGCTACTTTTCTTTGTATGGTCTTGAGATGCCAGGCTAAATAACCTGATCCACTTTCTGGGTCATAGAAGTGCTCCTTGAAAAAAAGGTAAATAACTGCTCTTTATATACTGTAAATCCAGGACTCCCTTACAAATCAAACCAAACTATAACTCCCCAAACAAAATTAATAACTTGTGAGGAAGCATTTTTAATAATTACAAAATGGCCTAAAGGCTACCCCTATAAAATAAAATTTAAATAATCAGTATTTACATAGCCACTTTTTGAAAAAGGGTCTTTCAAATAAGGGAAGAGAGAGACAATTCCTCTTGCATACATCTCCCTTACATGTCTTGGTGGTGTTGTTCTGTAACAGAGCCATGGACATTCGTGTAAAGAAACAAGTTTCCTGCATACCTTTAAGTAATAATCAGGATTTGAAGTGTTTGTTTTAAATTGCTAACCCATCAAAGGTAACTTACCCATAAGTCTCTGTCATTTTAGCAGTAAGAATACTGACCATTTGTCGTCTTGTGCCATCCATTACAGTTTTGGTCCACATGTATTCCTTGATTACGTGATCTCCTCCTGGGCTTTTCTGCAATATGTTCTCAATCAGCTACAGGGGAAAAAAATACATTAAGGGTCACACATTTCAGCATACTACTTAGCAAAGGTGTTAATAATGGTTCACCTATTAAATTTGAAACATAATGTACCATATTCCTTTATCATTGGTCACACCTTAGAGTCACTTCATAGAAATGAAGTGCTAGCTTTCAAGGTTTTAACACTAAGAGAAATTTATCATCTCACATATTACATTTAACTACTACAATATAAAAATAGCCAACAAACATTTAGAATACTGTCAAGTTACTTACACGTCCAGCTTCATGGTCACCAAGCATTCTCTGCCATTTACTTGTGTGGTCTCCGTCATCACCAATCATGACAGTGTCATCTGAGTCACATCTAGAAGAACAGAATGAGGTGTTTGGAGAAACTGCTGTACAGCAGAAGTATGGAGTCACTTACTAGGTAAACAAGTACTATATAGAAAAATATATTATGTGATGGTCCTTTGAGAAAATAATATATTTCAATTCAATAGAAATGGATCTTCAAATAACTAATGTTAATTTTTGAAATAATTTATATTTTAAACAAAATGACCCTTTAAATCTGAGAATTAACGTTAACATTTTTTTACTCTATACCATTTTTTGTTTTTAAGTTAGAAACAAACTCAACCAATAAATTCACTATGTAACATACAATCTGTAGTGCCGTATGGCAGTGATGCAGTTAACATCTAAAACATTTTTTGTACTTTTTTCCCCTTTCAATATTACCACAACTTCAAATAAATTAGTGATCATTAGAACACCTTTTTTAAAAACTTACCAAAATCTGCCTCCGGCACCAGCTCTAAAATGCCATAATCTGGATTTTGAAGAACCTCTTCATCAACCTCACTTCCTGATTTAACATGAACTTTTAGTTTAGTTAGAAGTTCCTCTGGTATATTAAATTTGATAAATGCTGCATCAAGGGGGCAATTGGGAAAACATTACCAATTGTAGCAAAATAAAATTATGGCAAAATTATTTTATTATAAATAAGTTTATATAAAAACTTTTCAGAAACAGAATGTATTATTTCAAACAAAACAGTAGTTAACAAAAACTACCTTGTTTCAGGAAGTCTTTCATTGTCAAATCAATGACTTTTACGTATTTTTGTTCATTTTGTACTTGACCTTCACCAACACTGTTCTGTAAAAATTCACATTGAAGACATTCAGCACAACTGTACAAAAATAATGTTTCACCCAATAATACAATAAACAATTCTTGTAAAAAAATATATTTATTTATATATTTCAGAATAAAATGTGGAGAGGCAACACATTTTAAAATGCAAACTGACTATAAATGTATTTTCTGAGCGCCCTTTCAGTAGCACACTGTCTCAATAATTCTGAGTGAACAGAAGTACGTTTAACACGCAGATCAGGCCTTTAAAATGTATGGAGATGTGAAGGGTGCCTCAGTAACACTCCACGTGTTTTCCTTAATAAGTATAAACTGGTCCTTGTTTTCTAATAGACATGCAACTCTTTTCTCCACGTGTATGCTGCAGACTGCCCAAAAGATCAACTATCAACTTGATGTGTTTACAGTAAAGTAAAAGTCCCAAAGCACTGAACAATAAAAAAAGGAATAAATAAAATACTGAGAAACTAAATATAGAACAATGGCAATCCACCCACGGGTTGCAGCGCTACCCAAATGCCTGTCCGAACAGTTGCGTCCCAAGTTGACAGCTGAGCAGTTCCACAGATTCTGCTGATCTCAAAGTCAGGGGAGGACTGTTCCAAAACCTTTACGGCGGCTCCAGAGACCACCAAGAAACAACATGGTGATGACCCTAACCACACTCGGTCAAATCCCATCCATCACAGAAAGCAAAGCCTGATGAAAACCAATTCTTACTAGCAAAACCACAACTCTTTCTGCGGATGTCCGACGTCCCCTCCGAGGCGGACAAACCGGAGCGTGCGCTGATGAGTTGGTCCGATAGAAACGGTGGGACTTCAGCTTTCTATTCACGTTGGTCATATCCCACCAGTTTCTTGGTAGCAAGTCGAATTTCACAGAGAGCTACAGAGGGCATGCCACACACACAGGCGTCATCTTTACGACCGACAAATGTAATTTTTTTTGTCATTTGTTTACTGAAGGAGGTTTTTGTAATTGCATGCTTTTGAAATAATAACCACATTATTTGTATTCAGTGTACCTACAATCGAACAGTCGACCTACCACTCGAACGGGAAGTTAATCGGAAACGAAACATGGACGCCCAGACGCTACAAGTAAATGAAAAGTATTACCATCAAAGCTGAACACCGCTATGCAGGTGCAATAAAATTAACGTAACATTGAAATTATGATTACAATATCTGCATTTACTAAAAAATATTTTTAATCTGTAACCCACGCTTGATATTATTGGTGCTCTGATTTAAATAAAATGGCGACATTAAGATTGCTGAAGATTATATATATTTTAAGTTCATAGTTTGTTAATGATTAAATTTTAGGCATATAGTATTTAGACTATATTGGTAATAGATATCTCTATTTTTTAATCCTAAAACGCCGCTGCGTGAGGGCTTCTTTTGCTTTGGATGTGCTCTGTCTCTGAGTATGTCAGAGGACAGGGACTGTGTGAAGTGGGGCCTAGCCTCATGTGGGGAGGCAAAATTAAAGGGGAAGAGAACGAGAGCAGGCTATATCTATACCTAATCTATCCTTTTAATCTTTATAATTATAACTGCCAACGTAATCATAGGCTGAATGGTAATAACTCTTGGGGAAATAGGAAATTAAGGCTAAATCTGTCTCACTTCTAGTTAAGACTATAAAATGACATCAAAAATTAAGAATCAATGTCTCCATGATGGGACAGTTAACTTCGTGAGCTGGAATGTTAAAGGCCTGAATCACGAATTAAAGAGAAAGAAAGTACCCTCTCACCTAACAGGTTTAAACGCTAAAATAGTATTTTTACAGGAGACCCGCTTACTAAACAAGGATCAGTTCCGGCTGCAAAAAGACTGGACTGGCCAAATGCTCCATTCTAGCTTTACAAAGAAAACTAGAGGAGTGGAAATTCTCATACATAGAACAGTCTCATTTGTAGCATCAGATGTAGTATTGGATCCTGAAGGGAGATATGGGATGGTCATGGGAGACATATGTAACTGTAAAATGATTCTGATAAATGTTTATGCACCTAATGTTGATGATAAGGAATTTATACAAAATTTATTTGCATCCATTCCCAATTTGAACACTCATAAAATTATAATGGCCAGGGACTTTAATTGTGTTTTAAATCCTCTCTTAGATAGGACTTCTACCACAGGGGGGACAACATCTAACACTGCAAAGATAATTAAAAAGTTTATAACGGATCAAAACATATCAGACCCCTGGAGATTTTTAAACCCAAACTCAACAACATATTCTTTCTACTCACCAATACATTATTGCTACTCAAGAATTGATTATTTCTTTAGAGATAATAATTTCCTGCCTTTTATTAAATCTTACAAATACACTGCTATTGTTATTTCTGACCATGCACCTCTGATCTTGGAGCTAAAGTTGCTATGCCCCACACACTCACCTCGCAGATGGCATCTCAACCCGCTTCTATTAGCAGATGAGAACTGTACAGAATTTATATCCAAACAAATCAGTTTCTTCCTAGAGACAAAGTCATCCTCAGAGATTTCTGCAGGGATACTCTGGGAAACTCTTAAGGCCTTCTTAAGAGGACAGATTATCTCATATCTTTCCCACAGAAATAAATTAGAAACTAAGAAAGTAGCAGAGCTAAAAAGCGAAATTACTAGAATAGATGAAGAACAGGCCAGGCTTCCAAGCGAGGCTCTACATAGGAAAAGGCAGGCTCTGCATTCAGAACTAAACCTCTTGACAACTAAAGAAACTGAACAACTAATTTATAAATCTAGACATCATTACTATGAACATGGAGAAAAAGTCCGCAACGCAATCCCAGTAATCACCAACACAAACCAAGACAAAATCATCGACCACAAAAATATAATGCACACATTCAGAGACTACTATAAATCCTTATATTCTACTGAGTTTAAAGAAGACAATACACAATCTAATGCATTTCTGGATATAGTACAGATACCACAAATTGACACTTTTATTACGGAGGAACTCGATAAATCTCTGGCGTTATCAGAATTACTGGATGCTATAAAGTCACTTCAAGGCGGGAAAGCAGCAGGCCCTGATGGCTACCCTGCAAAATTTTATAAGAAATTCTCCGCTCAGCTAGCTCCCCTCCTATTAGCAACATTTACAGAAGCCAGAGACAATCAAACTCTTCCTCAAACTTTTCGCCAAGCATTAATCACCGTTTTTCCTAAACAATATAAGGACTTATTAAAATGTGCATCATACAGACCAATTTCACTATTGAAAAATGATGTTAAAATACTCTCAAAAATCATAGCTAGAAGGATGGAGAAAGTGCTCCCTTCTGTAATATCACAAGATCAAACTGAATTTATCATGAGCCGACACTTATCTTCAAATCTTCGATGCCTGTTTAATGTAATATACTCACCAACTAAATCAAACACCCTAGAAATATGATTATCATTGGATGCAGAAAAAGCATTTGACATGATTGAATGGAAATAACTTTTTACTACACTAGAGAAATTTGGGTTTGGCCCGAACAATTGTGCATGGATCAAATTACTGTATACTAACCCAGAAGCTTCAGTTGGTATCAACAACATTTGTTCAGACTACTTTAAACTAGAACGTATTACCAGAAAAGGATGTCCCTTGCCAACGCTACTGTTTGCAATCACCATTGAACCACTGGCAATACACTGTCGAAATACTGATCAGATAAAGGGGATTATCAGAGAAGGACTGGAACAGAAAATTTCTCTATATGCAGTCTTAACAGCACACACAGAATTTCAAAAGATCTCTGGTCTCAGAATTAATCTGAATAAAAGTGTACTCTTTCCAGTGAATTCTCAAGCATATAATATTAAATTAGATACCCTACCTTTTATCATTGCAGAACAGTTTAAATACCTCGGGGTAAACATCACAAGTAAACATAAAGCTCTTTATCAACAAAATTTCGCCGTCTGCATTGGAAAAATTAAGCAAGACTTGCATAGATGGTCAACCCTTCATATAACTCTAGCTGGAAGAATTAACACTGTTAAGATGAATATTCTTCCTAAACTCCTTTTTTTTTCAAAACATTCCAATATACATCAATAAATCATTTTTTAAGCAATTAGATTCAACAATAACCTCATTTTTTTGGAAATCCAAACATCCACGCATCAAAAGAGCGACCGTACAAAGACAAATGGCAGAGGGTGGCATGGCTCTACCTAACTTACAGCTCTATTACTGGGCAGCAAACATACAAGCTATAAAAACCTGGACACAAATAGAAGAACATACACAGGCCTGGTCCGCAATAGAAATAAAATTCTGCAGCACTTCTTTATATTCCCTGCTCTGTGCCCCAATAAATCCAAGTTATCAGCAATATACTAATAATCCAATTTTGCTTCACTCACTTAGAATCTGGAAGCAATGTAGAAAGCATTTTAAGATGGAGAAGCTTTTATCTGTGGCACCTCTGCAAGAGAACCACCTCTTTCAACCTTCGCAAACATATGCAGTTTTTAATATCTGGAAAAAATTTGGGATTAACTTGCTTAGAGATCTTTAAATAGACAACGTCTTTGCATCCTATGAACAATTACATTCCAAATTTAACATTCCAACTACACATTTCTTTCACTATCTTCAAATTAGGAACTTTGTTAAAACAGAACTTTCCAAATTTTCCTCATCTTGCACCCTGATTCATGCTGGAAAAAAAATATTGATCAACTTCGGGGACTTAGACACCATCTTTGCAATATATAAAATCATTTTACAATCCCTCCCTTTCAAAGATCCAAGAGGACACTGGGAAAAAAAGATCTCTCAATTAATATATCAGAAAAAGAGTGGAAAGTAGCAATGCAGAGAATTCACTCAAGCTCCATATGCGCAAAGCATACAATTATTCAACTCAAAATTATATATCGAGCACATCTGTCTCGTCTAAAACTTTCCAAAATGTTTCCAGGGCATGATCCAACCTGCAATCAAGTCCCAGCCTCACTGGGTCACATGTTCTGGGCCTGCACCAAATTAACATTATTCTGGACCAGAATTTTTAATTACCTTTCAGACAGCCTTGGACTCACAATCCCTCCTAACCCATTAACAGCTGTGTTTGGGGTTCTTCCAGAGGGGCTTAAAGTGGAGAAAGACAAACAAACTGTGATTGCATTCACTACACTGTTGGCACGCAGACTTATTCTGCTAAACTGGAAGAATCCAAACTCTCCTCTTTTAAGTCAGTGGGAAACGGATGTGTTATACTATTTGAAATTGGAAAAAATCAAATACTCAGTTAGAGGATCCGTACAGATCTTTTGCAAAACATGGCAGGATCTAATCAGTAATATTTTAAAATAAGCTCTTAAAGCACAGAGGAAGCAATTATTTCTGTATTTCTTTTTCTTCTCCATTCATCTCTATTGGCTTATCAAATTTATCAATTTAGGTATATTTACAAGCCTTAAGTTTTACTCCATTGGCCTTGCTCTCTCTCTCAGGGTTGGGGGTCGACTTTTTCTCAATCATACTTTTTGTAAAAATTGATTGATTTGTATGGAATGATTGCAATAAAATTTCAAAAAATAAATAACTAAATAAAATGGCGACTAAAGCACTGAATGAAGGAAGCACATTTAAGGGATAGTTAAGCAGGAACGCCTAGCATTGTTTGACGCATTTTAACACAGAAAAACTGTTCCACAATTGTAATATTTAACATGCTTTGTTAATGATTGACATGTAATTATTTTCCATCATATATATATATATATATATATATATATATATATATATATATGTGAACCCGGCCCGGACACAGACAGGCGAACATGTTGTTAAAACACCACCACACGTTTATTTACACTATATTTACAATACTGGTCACAAAGACCCCCAGTTCAAAGGTCACTCAGACCCCAGTCACGTGCACAAACACCCCAAATACAGTCCTGGCCTCACAATGCCTTGTCTTCGGGCCGCCTCCACAGCTCCTCTGTGCTTCGTCCTTCCACCTCCCGACTCGAGCCTCGAATGAATGGAGACGGCCCGTTTTATATGGTTCCCGGATGAGCACCAGGTGTTCCTGGCATTCCTCCTCTGGCTACGCCCCAGCATGGCGGAAGTGCCGACTGTCCTCCCGGCTGCTCTCCGGGCGCCATCATAAAATCTTCCCCCCAGCACTTCCGCCACACCTAGGCATTGGGGCGCCTCCTGGCGGTGACCACGGACCCTTACAGGGTAGAGCTTCCATGCCCTGTACCCGTGGCCCCCAAAGCAACCTGGAAGGCAACCACCACGTGATCCAGGGTGGGTGCAGACCCACATCCAGTCCTTCATGTCGTCCCTGGCATCCCTGACAATATATATATATATAAAATATAAGTTCTAGCATTATGGTTTCATAAGAACGACCAACCACCAATATTTAGAAATATAACAATATAACAATATCTTAAAATGTTCTTTTTTTAGGTTACCATGTAAATATATGTACTGTATAGTAAAACAAATATTTCAACACTACCTACAAAAAAACTGCAAAAGTTTTACCTTTTCAAGTACAAAATGGATCGACTGCAAAGACTATTGTATCTTTGATTAGTCGGACATTGAAAGGCGCTTGGGGGGTTTACACAGTTCTGAGTTATTGTTACAGCTCTCCGTTTAACTCTGAATAGTAACACCCACTCAATAGATGCTCTAGCAAAAACAGGAAACGAAATAACACTAAAGGTGTCAAAAACAGTCTACACTGTTATTTTAACACTTGGATTTTTACCGTGTACATTTTACAGTGAAACTTTTTACATACACAATATAATTAGAGGTGTGTGCCCCTGGCCGACTTTGGCAGCCCTCCGTCTCTTGAGAGCTCGATTAGCTCGATGTCGGTCGCTGAACGACGTGACCCTCTGGGGTCTTCACTGAGAGACAGTTATGATACCATTGAGCCACCTAATGAGTTAATTAACGAGCTCCGCAGAACTAAACTACTACTACAGTTCTCAGCGCAGCGGATGGAGACAAAATATTATGTTTGACATATGCATGTTAAATTGGTTTAATTGACACACGAGTATCATTGTTGTATTCTCCTCATGACAGAAAAATATATTTATAAATGTATTACTGCATGACGTATGGTTTTGAAGAAAATTAACATAATATGGAATATCAATATATTTTGAATACAATTTTAATGAATGCATTTGAAATCTTATCAACATCTCATGTTTTATTTATTTATTTATTGCAGATTCTCATTGGAAAATAAGTCCAGTTGGCGCATTTTCACACAATTCTTCCACGGGCCGTACTTTAGAGACCCATCGTTTAGTACAACAGGTGGCTTATACTTAGTTCTTAAATCGATATTGAAATGTGCACACAAGACTCCTAAATTAGTTATTGAAATGTCTACGTTTACAGTGTGTGTTTTAGGAAGTCATAGTTTTTGCTTGTTCCAGTTATTATGATTTATAATTTTTCAGTGTCACATATTGTCCATTACTCTCACGAGTCCTGATTCATTGAGATTGTGTTTTATATTCTGTATATGCAAACATTTTAAATGGAGCGTTTATTGAACTGACTAAAGCAGACTTGTCATCTCCTTAAAGTGACTTTATTTATATTGACAACTAATCATGACGTCAGAAATCAAGGAGGCTGTGAGTTTCATGGACTGCGCTGTTTCTTTGTTTTCGTGACATCGCGTCAGTAGAGAGTGCGTGACGTTAACAATGCATTGTGTCCTAAATGACAGCGCACACGCTTTGTGATAAAAGGCCAATGTGTCTCAGTTTGTTCATTAATATATTTTTGACAGTGTATTTTAATCAGAATTATTACAAACATATTACCCATATTCATTTCCCATGTACAGTAGATGTGTAACGTTTGGTGAGAATAAATAAAACAGTAACAACACATAATAGTTAAGTTGCATTGTTTATAATTAACAAAACTCATAATTTATCTGAAATGTTCTTCTTTGTCTTTTTACGTTTGACAATGGAATACTTCAGTGTACAGTCAATTTATTCCACTTCTTTAGGTATACATTGTCGGTATTCTCCATTGCATTTGCCCCCCAGTGTAACGCGTGCCAGTGTAAGTGAGTTGTGGGAGACGAGCTCACGTAACGGGAGACAAGGCACCTCCTCACCCTGCTGCCATGAGGGCTCTTCGAATAAACATTACCATATTGTTTTTTCTTGTTACTTCCATACTAATTATTATTATTATTATTATTATTATTGAACATGTATGAAGAGGAAATGTGTGTCTTATTTTATGTGTGTGACAGGGTGGACGGTAAAGCCTTCAATGAAACTTAGTGTTGATTCTTTGGGTAACACGACAGGTGAGGAGCAGGGAAGGTTAAACGTGTCAGTGACTGCGGGGATTGTGGGACTGAAGATGTTTTAAGAAAACAGAAACGACAAAAGATTAGTCTTTCAATAATTCTGTTTACATCAATGATTTACTTTGTTGTGCTGCACTTCAGAAGACTACTTATTTACCCTCCTTTGAAATGATGAATCCACATGGAAAGGATGTCGCCGACAAAGTCTGGTGCTTTCTTGAAAGTTTGGCTCCAGATGTGCTTATCCAGCTGCTCCTTCTTGTCAGTACTTCAGTGATCTTTATGTCCACCTCTGGATGAATTCTCAAAGTTTCTTTACAACATTTTGTTTCAGTAAAGCAGAAATCCCGAGGCTTTCCCTAAATTGCAGAAGGCGCTGTCGATTGCACTGATTTTGTTTTAAAGACAGTTGTGATTAGTTATACAGAGCTCGCTTTTTCTCACATTGCTTTTTATAAATCGATAATACAAATCAACTACATGTAACAGGCGTATACAATAAATAGTTTAGTTGTTTGGAGCTTCACCAAATCCTGATAACATTCAGTGTGTTGTATGTTTTCTGTTGTGGTCCAGTTATATTTCCCTACTCTGTTTGTTGTGTTATGTTACGTCATCAGTGTGCTTCTCCCCCGTTATTCGTTGTGTTACTGTGAGTGAAGGTAAGCGCGCTGTTATTTTCTATATGGTAAAATGAATTAAATTATTTGAAATTGTTTGAGTTCGTTTTTTGCATATGACAGTAATTGTAATATGATTTTTGTTGTTAACAGTTGTTGTTTTGAAATATTTTGAATGCTTTTCTATTAATTTTGGTTGTGTGTTAACGTGAGCCTTTCCACGTGGTTTTCTTTTGTTAATAGGAGGAATCACAGAGCTTGAACTGTCACTTTTTATGTTCTCTGTTTAATATTTCAGACCATTAATAAAAAAAGAGAAAACATTAAGAACTAAAGGGTGTTTGCAGTATTTTTTCGTGGCGGCTTTTACGGTACGTTGCATATAAATCGGAACGCAGAAGCTTTAAAGGTTAACCGAATTCAAAGGCCAGGACGCAGCAGTACGGCGCGTGCGGTGGAGAGACCGGTCACATACAGAACTGGGAATCACTGAATACTTAAAACGTGTAATGAGGAGTGTCGTGCGCATATGCTATTGTGATGACAACGTCGGTAGAAGAGATGCTGGATTGTTATAATACGTGCTGCTTTAAGCAAAATATGCTCATCAATCTGTTAGAGATTCTAGGTGGACACGATATCTCAAAATCACTCCCTGTGCAATTCGAAGTATCTTAAAATTGGCAGGATGTTCCATTGAAGAATAAGAAAAAAATTATAGGAAGTAATTTGGAGATATCTCTAAGGTAATTTAAGATATCTCGAAATGCGCAGAAAGTTGTTTTGAGATATCTGAAAATGTATTTGAGATATCTCAAAATACAAAGAAACTTATTTCAAGATTTCTTGAATTGCATTTAACATATCTTGAAATGTACTTCAGATATCTGAAAATATACAGCATATCATTTCAAGATATCTTGAAATCTTTTTGAAATATCATAAAAGTGCTTTTAGATATCTTAAAATAGACGTATTTTTAGATCTCTGTTATTCAATTTGTGATATCTAAAATGCATTTCTAGATATCAGAAAATATATTTTAAGATATCTCTAAATGTTAATTTGGCTTCCCATTGAAACCAACTTTTTTTGGCAAGGTCCTTAGGAATTAGTTACATTAATTTAAAATGCTTAGATAGCTTAAGTCTGGGACTAAAAGATATTTCTGTTTGTCCCAAGTAACATCAATTGCTGTCATTCTTACAGCGGCCGTCGCTTCAGTGATGCTGCCTTCGGGCAGTTCATCTTTGCAATGGGTGTCCCGTGGGCGTGTCCTGAATGACGTAGTAGCTATTGTGTCTATCACGTGCTCAATATACTCTCTGTTGGCTCTTATGAGACCCTCGCGCTCTGACTTCTTCACGGCCATAAGATCAAGCAAAGGTGCGGAAGGTGATACAAAGTCGAACGTTGGGTTCCCGTACGGGTGGGAATGGCAGCAGTGAGGAAGATCGCGACATGATTTACAGTCATGTGAAAACATTAGGACACCCTTTGAAAGCATGTGGTTTTTTGTAACATTTTTAATAAATGGTTATTTCATCTCCGTTTCAACAATACAGAGAGATTAAAGTAATCCAACTAAACAAAGAAAACTGAAGAAAAGTCTTTTCAAGATCTTCTGTAAATGTCATTCTACAAAAATGCCTATTCTAACTGAGGAAAAAGATAGGACACCCTCACATGTATTCCCTCTTAAATTGGCTCAGATCTCACACAGGTATATCACACCAGGTGCACATAATTAGTAGATCTTTACTCTGCATGTTGAATGAGGCTTGCCCTATTTAAACCTCAGACATTTAGTTTGGTGTGCTCCTGACTGTTGAAGTGAGAGTGAGCACCATGGTGAGAACAAAGAGCTGTCAGAGGACTTCAGAAAAAGATTGTAGCAGCCTATGAGTCTGGGAAGGGATTTAAAAAGATCTCAAAGATTTTGAAATCAGCCATTCCACTGTCCGGAAGATAGTCTACAAGTGGAGGGCTTTCAAAACAACTGCCAACATGCCCAGGACTGGTCGCCCCAGCAAGTTCACCCCAAGAGCAGACCGCAAGATGCTAAAAGAGGTCTCCAAAAACCCTAAAGTGTCATCTCGAGAACTACAGCAGGCTCTGGCTACTGTTGATGTAGAAGTACATGCCTCTACAATCAGAAAGAGACTGTACAAGTTTAACTTGCATGGGAGGTGTGCAAGGAGGAAACCTTTGCTTTCCAAGAGAAACATCGAGGCCAGACTGACATTTGCCAGAGATAAAGTTGACAAAGACCAGGACTTCTGGAATAATGTTCTTTGGACAGATGAGTCCAAAATTGAATTATTTGGACACAACAGCAGAGGACATGTTTGGCGTAAACCAAACACAGCATTCCAAGAAAAGAACCTCATACCAACTGTGAAGCATGGAGGTGGAAGTGTCATGGTTTGGGGCTGCTTTGCTGCAGCAGGACCTGGTCAGCTCACCATCACAGAATCCACGATGAATTCTACTGTGTATCAGAAGGTGCTTGAAGAACATGTGAGACCATCAGTTAGAAAATTAAAGCTGAAGCGGAACTGGACCATGCAACATGACAATGACCCAAAACATACTAGTAAATCAACCAAAGATTGGCTGAAAAAGAAGAAATGGAGAGTCCTGGAATGGCCAAGTCAAAGTCCAGATTTGAATCCCATTGAGATGCTGTGGGGTGACTTGAAAAGGGCTGTACGTGCAAGAAACCCTCAAACATCTCACAGCTGAAAAAGTTCTGCATTGAGGAGTGGGGTAAAATTTCCTCAGACCGATGTCGAAGACTGGTAGATGGCTACAAGAACCGTCTCACTGCAGTTATTTCAGCCAAAGGAGGTAACACTCGCTATTAGGGGCAAGGGTGTCCTATCTTTTTCCTCAGTTAGAATAGGCATTTTTGTAGAATGACATTTACAGAAGATCTTGAAAAGACTTTTCTTCAGTTTTCTTTGTTTAGTTGGATTACTTTAATCTCTGTATTGTTGAAACGGAGATGAAATAACCATTTATTAAAAATGTTACAAAAAACCACATGCTTTCAAAGGGTGTCCTAATGTTTTCACATGACTGTATGCTTTAAATATGCATAAATGCTTTATGTTTGAGGGAGGTGCCTGACGCCGCGTGGTTCGCTTTTAAGCGTGTGGGATTGAGCGCTATACGTGCAGGAGGCGGCACAGCAAATCGTACCTACACAAGTTTACTGTGGATGTCGGCGGTTGCGCACTTTTAGCTGCTGATACGTTAATTTATTTTAAGGCTAGTGTCCCATGAAATGTAATGCTACATCTGACTTGGCGGAGGCGCGTTAACTCGTGATTGCTTCTGCTCTCTTTGCGCTCGTGCACTTTTCCGCGCCGTTTCTCTTTTAGATTTCGCGCATGCTCCGAAGTGTGCTGTCCGTCGGGCACGCGCTTGTTCAGGCGCTCACTCCCGCACGGCCCCGTCGTTCATTTCTGATTTTTCTCGAGCTCTGCGTGTTCTTTGTGTTTTGTCCTTTTTCCCCCTAAAGCCGTCATCGGCAAACTTTCTTAAAGTGGCGACGAACGATGTAACTTTACAGGGCGCGTTCAGGTTTCATTTCCAGTACATTGTCTCATACTGAGACCTGTTAGAAATAATTAAAATGATTTCATTTTTTGGGATTTCTTATCAGGAAAGATACTCTTGTGGTTTCACTGTAACGGGGAGACTTTGATTTGTTTAATGGGAAATAAAAAATACAAACATTACACAAGCTAGTGTTACTGAAGAGATACAGGAAAATCTACAACTGGCATCATTACGAATACATTTTTGTGATATTTGAAACGGTATTGTTTTATTTAATGTCTTTTATCCTTTACAACTACTTTCAGTATTTCTGTACACTTTAATACTTTCGCTTACTAGAGATGGCGTGTTAAATGAAGATCTGCACTCAAGCCACTCGGGCTGTTTGTGTCGGACCACATGAAAATACAAATTGTGAAAGCTGCTGAGCCGCGACTCGACTATTATGGGCTGGAGCTCAACTGTCTGTCCTCATTGTTTAAAGTGGTGAGCAGGGGGTCAGTCATGGGAGCCTGAAATGGGCCACAGTGTTCACAAATAAGGGGACTAACCGACAGACGGCATTTACGGCGAGTGTAGGGCTTTGGAAATTAGGGGCGATTGGGAAAATATTTTGTTAGTTTAAAATTTGCAAAATTACTTTGATACGAGAGTAGATTACGTAGCCACATGACTTTGAAGTAGAAGAGCCTTTAGAAATGTATTTTCTTCAAGTAAAGCGTGTTTGAGAAGTAATGCAGTTATGAAGATTATGTGAAAAGCGTTAATCCAAATGGCAGGCACTTTAAAGTGAACCAATTCTTTACATCCCAATAATGTTGCTTCCTATTAAGAACTGTTGAGAAAGTCTGTTCTCAGTTTATACTAGTGTATGTTAAAATATGGCAGACAATATCATAATTAGATTAATTACAGATAGCGCTGACTGTGAAAACACCTTTTTATTGATTTATTTTTATTCTCGTCTTCTCGACTTGGCTTGAATGTTGTTGTGCTGTGAACTTTTGTATGTACGTTAATAAATATTTTGTATGTCTTTATTTGTAAGTTAGACACAGCAATGTGATATTAGTGTGTCACTGGTGAGAAGCTTGATATATAATTTTTAAGTTGAATAATTGTATGCTTTATGCATGTGGAGCTCGAGTGAATTCTCTGCATTGCTGCCTTGCACTCCTTTTCTGAGATGCTGAGTGAGAGATCCTTTACCCACTGTCCTATTTGAAGGGGAGGGACGGTAAAATGGTTTCGTATATTGCAGAAATGCTGTCTGAGTCCTCAAGACTGATCAATATTGTTTTCCAGTGTAGAGGAAGGTGGGAAGTGAAAAAAATTGGGAAGGTTCTATTTAACAAAGTTTTTACTTTGGAGGTAGTAAAACAAATTTGAATAGCAAAACTCCTATATTATAAATGTGGCAGGTTTTCAATAATACTCCCTTATAACGTCTTGAATATCTCCAGAAAATGTGTTTTTGTGTTAAAATCTGTGATAATGAGGTCCAAATGTGTGATGATTTGATGTAGAATTACCCATCAGGAGTATCTCTGCTCCAAATTGATGATATAAACCACCATAGAAACTGCACTTGTCCTTTTAACTCTGTCAAATCTGAATATGCCTCATAGATACAATCCTTTTTCTCCTTTAAAAACGACATCAAGCCTTTCTATCAGAATAGTCACACCTTCATCTTTATGTCTTCTGCTCAAATTGACATCTCAATGCTGTCCCTGTAAGCGACAGTCCGACCCCAAGTGCGTGTTTTTTTATATCTCGGCTCAGTCCATATAATTATCTTCATTTTTCCAGCTCTCGTATGCCTTTCTCTTGTCAAATGCAGGCAGGATTCTTTAATTGGCAGCCATCCTCTCCTACAAATTTTAAACTTTAATAACAACACAACACCTTTGATTTTAGCCACACACTTTTTATTCTTCTCTCCCATAAAACACATCCGTCATGAGTAACCTCCTACAAACCCACTCTTATCAAACCCTGAATGTCCTTCTCCAAGTCGGAATGCAGTCCCGTAATCCCACAAATAGGAGTACATATATAAGATATAGAATATAACAACTTAACAGAATGAAGCTCCCAATGCGCAGTTCAAGTCCAGCGAGGATATCCAACAAAGCCCTAAATATGACAGCTTTAATAGACCTGCCAATGCTGTGTCCTAACATGATGGTGCCGTGTAGATAAAGTGTTGTCATATCTACATGGTGGCACTGAAATGTATGCAAATCCCCTTTAACGAAGGTCTGCAGTGCACTTTGATCACATCTGAATTATCTCATTTGTAATTTTAAACTGCGAAGCGGAGTAGGAAATCAAGAGACATGTGTCTTTGACCCAAACCTCGTGGAGGGTACTGTGACCCTGATGTGTGTTCATTATTATTACTGACTTTATGAAGTTAATTCTCCCACTTTTATTTTCACAGGGTTTTCCCATTTCACTTGTCCATACACTGAGGTGTCTAATGGCCTCCAACTCAGGGCTGTCCATGTGAGAAGTGAATCTGAGAAGAGAAGGGCAGACAATTAAAGAGAGACAAGAGTTTCCCACAGAGCATGGCCTCTGCCAAAGAAGATGGCGTGAATGAAAGAACGGTGGACATTAATGAAGAGGTCTGCAAGCGATTCACACCAGAGGATGTGCATGTGAAGCTGGAAGATCACGAAGAAAGAATTTCAGTTTTTAAAGAGGTGGAGGAGTGCAAGGGGGTGACTGCTGCCATTAAAGCTGAGGATTTGAATGATTTCTCCATTGGTCTTGAACTTCAAAAGCATGAAACTGAGGATATTTTCAAGCAAGATGCCTGTGAAGAATCTCCATCCAGTTTACAGCCCTGGTCCACTAATACGGGACGACTGATTATGCAAGAGAATTCTGCAGAGCTGAAATCAGAGTTATTAGAGTCTGAAGACAAATTCACTAAGGGAAATAGGGGAGAAGGAGAAGAGTCACCTGGGAGTGTTGGAATAAGTGAGTAATGTGATTAAATATAAAAGAAAGAGAGTGTTTATAAATTCTAACGGTGGGTGCTTTGATGTTTTTAGAAGATTGAAATTAGAGTGGAAAACACGGTTAATTGAACTTGGATAAAGACCACCTGCTCGGGCCCATGATAACAAACAATAGGTTATCTAATAAATGATAAATTAAAAAAACTTGGATGAATAAGGAAAAATCTAAAGTGTTGAGCTCATGACTTGAACATCATGAAGCTTTAACTCAAGCGGTGACATATGTTAGTTCAACATTGTATTACATTCAACTAGAATATCAAAAGTCATGTTTTGCTAAAAACACTTTATTGACAATTTCTTCATGCATTCTGCAGTTCTGTTAGCAGGGAGCTTCTTTGGATCTCTCAGCTGTCTTCTGTCGCTCAAATGCATCTGTGTGGTCGATTTGTGATCGATTGATCAGAACAGCCCTGTGTTTCACATATGAGAGAAAGGTGAAGAAACTGAACAGACAGCAGCAGGACATGTAAAGACCACACATAGATTTGCCAGACCATAAATGGCACCTCAGCGTGAGGATGGAATGCCAACCAGTGTACTGTTCATTTATTTTAAAGGCGGGTAGTGGTTAGGAATTTGGATATCAAACCATGAAGTTGCAGTTTCAAATTCAGCTGTTGACACCATATGAACATAAGGAAGTCACATGACTTGCCTGTGCTCCATTTGGAAGAACCAATTTTGTCTCAAATGTTGTGTGTCGCCTTGGATAAATATGTCAGGAAAATAATAATTATAATAATGATTAAAATATTTGTGTTCTTTCAGATTTACAGAAGAATGGCAGCTTCTCTTCACCTTCATTTGGTCAGCACTCTCTTCAATGCAAAGAGAAAGGTATGAAGAAATCAGCAAGACCATCTGAGAACCTGACGGCAGCCTTTTTGCAGTACGGTTCTCTCATTGCTACTGGAGCAACACAGACAGAAGCCATCAAAACTGATCGACAGCAAGTGGAGAAAGAAATCCAAATTCACACTGGAAAAAAATGCTGTTTGGAATGCAGCCAACAATTCACACAGAAATGTGATCTTCATAAGCGTATGAAGATTCACACTGGAGAAAAAACATATTGTTGTCATGGATGTGGTAAGTCATTCTCAACGAAAAACAGTCTTCAAACACACAGAAGAATCCACACAGGAGAAAAACCTCATTGCTGTTCAGAATGTGGTAAGTTGTTCTCAACGAGAAGCCATCTTCAGAACCATAGAATTATCCACACAGGAGAAAAACCTCATTGTTGTCCAGAATGTGGTAAGTCTTTCTCAACAAGTGGAAGTCTTCAAAGACACAGAAGAATCCACACAGGAGATAAACCTCATTGTTGTTCAGAATGTGGCAAGTCATTCTCACAAAGATACAGTCTTAAGATACACAGAAGAATCCACACAGGAGAAAAACCTCATTGTTGTCAAGATTGTGGCAAACAGTTTTCTGACAAACGCACTTTTAAAAAGCACACACAGATGCATACTGGACAGAAGCTATATTGCTGTTCTCAATGTGGAAAAGGTTTTTTTTACATTACCAGTTTACAAAGGCATGCAAAAGCTCACATTGGAGAGAAAAAGAAGTATGTATGTTCTGAATATGGCAAATGTTTTTGAAGAACAGAACATTCTTCTTTCACGTGCCAAAACCCATGAAGAATGAATGAAGAAAAATCTTATGGCTGTTCTGAATGTGGGAAACGATTCTTGTATTTATGCTCTCTTCAGTCCCACATCTGAAATCACACTGGTGTGAAATCTAATTTTTGTCCTGAATGTGATAAGCAGTTCTCACAACACAGCTCCGTACAGAGTCACGTAAGACTTCATACTGGAGAGACTCTTAAAGACTACATGAGAATTCACTCTGGAGATAAACCCTGCTAATAATGAAAAAATGGAGAAGTCAAATCAAATTCACAGTGCAGTGCCAACTACGAAGAGGTGCCACAGACAAGGGGAATATTTTTGTTTTGGAGCACTGGAGATGGGGCCTTATCTGAGTAGCAATGAGCTTGTACCATCTTTGGGATGTCATCTGATGACTGACACCTGGGCTGAGTGCAGACAGCTGTTCTTGACTCTGATAATGAAGAAGTCATTTAGTGATGTCAGCTGACAGCCAGTGCTGTCCAATCAGATACTGGGGAGGGACATTCGAGGAAAACAGGAGACTAAAAAGAGAGCCGTCACAGGACAGACCAATATAGAGGGGCTTTATAAGACTTTTTCACTAAATTAGGTTATCATTTGTAAACGATAACAGTCTTTACAAACCAAACACATTCATCGACTATGTGTCAAGGGTGAATCCAAAAGTGGGAATTTAAGAAGATCAAAATACAAATAAAATGAAACATTCAGGGTTCAAAGAGAAATGTTTAAGACCTGAAGACAGAGTCACAACAGCATGCTAGGGTTAGCAAGGGGGACCACAGTTGTGAAGAATATCAATTGATATATCGAAGGAATATTATTTAAAGTACTAATAATAATAATTTTATGAGAAATGGGACACCATGATAAATGCAGAATACAATATCATTGAAATGAACTGTTTTTATTGTGTGACATATTAGAGAAAAAGGGAAGACAAGGCAGAAACACACAGGAATCTCTGCTGCCCCAGCTGTTAATATGAAAAATTAACCTAAAAATATAACAGATGTTCCTTTGCTCCATGTCAGTATATACTGGGGTGGTGTGTGATGGACGCTCTATACTCTGAATGTGTTGGTTTAGGTTTCTGTTTGAGTTCAGTACCTTCTTCATATCGATACCCAAGACAACGTTTCTTCACGTCGAGACTACAAACTGGGGGCCACATGAGCTCCAATAAACTCCAACAGCAGGATGGACAATTAGAAAGCTCTGCATGAGAGAGTGTCAGCTACACAAAGCTTCGGCTTCATTTACTTGACAGAAACTCCAAAAAGCAGAAGTGGCCCCTTCTGTACCCCCACCACTGAAGGTCACGTTGGATTCTTCACTACTCACCATTGGTTCAATGTGCTTACACTTTCTGTATTTTGTAAGTTTGTTTCATTTTTTGGCCACACTCTTTTTACATTTCATTTCATTGATGTTCTCAAATGGGTTAGTATTTATCTAAAAAGGGAACGTTGGCCATGAAATGCAAGAAGGCAGAAAACTATCAAAAGTTGAAACCACAATCTTAAGAGTTGTCATCAATGAAATAAGCTCAGTGGCAGAGGAGACGTGGACAAAATCAGAAAGGACAGCACAGAAAAGGCAGGTACCAACTGAAAACTAAAGAAGAAAGCTGATTGGTGGAAAGAACTGTCAGTCACTCCTGAGTGGACTGTTGAGGACAGCCGTGGCACGCAGACTTCAGAGTTCATGTGTTTTTGATTTCAAATCTGTGACCATGCGCTGAATAAGTCTGTTATTTATCAGTTAGCATGTTCTGAAACTGTAATGTCATCACAAAGATCACACAAACACGTAATGTGACATTTGTGATCAATCACTTTTGTTGATTTTTATGTCACCATTCATCAGCCCTGTATAGAGTGCCACTTCCAGATCGGCAACCCCACTGCACCCCGTAGCACATTTGGAGTTTGGGACTGGAGCACAAAGTGGATGGCACTCTGAGAAGGACAGACTTGTAAGACGTGAACAAAGCCAGCTGCCCTCCCTGGTCTGTCTTCATTCAGAAGGACTCACCTGAGTGGTGGGATTGTTCTGCGGCGCTCATGTTAGCCGACATTTCATCAGCTTGCTTTATGTGTTTCATCTGATAACCAGCAGAGTTAATCAAAGATGAGCCAGGATTGTTACAATGTGAACGTTCTTGACATTTTGGTTTACTTTAAATGTTTTACTGCTTCTTTACTTTGAGTTCTTGGAGGCCTTTTACATTAGAGATTATTAATATATGAGCATTTGGGGTTAATAATGAATTGACAATTAATAAACTGTTTTTATTGCTAAATTGTAAGTGTGGCCTCTTGCCATTTTGTAGCTTTATCCTCCATGACTGTGTTGCACTGTTGCTTCCCTAGAATTAAGTGCCACATCACCGACGCTCGGCCTCACACCCTTCATCACACGTGAGGCAGAATCCAAGATTGCCGATCCAACTGCTAATCCCATTCCCTGCTTTGCCAGTCCCTTGGCTGTGTGTGTATCGAGGTGTATGGCTAAAGCCAACCTCTCCTCAAGTAGTCTACAGCACCGGTCAGATGAAGAACTTGATGCTTTGGGTTTAGATATAAAACTGAGAATACCTCATGCTGTAGACGAGTGAAACGGAGTCCGGTGGGTTAGACTAAGGTAATAAGGTAAGTACAGTTAGACACATTCATAGTCATTTTTATGTTTTAATATTTATTTATTTTTTAGTTTATGCCTTTGTTAAACAAAGTACAATATTGTGCTGTTTAGGTAGATAGTTGGCTCCTCCTGATCGGTAACTCTTCATTACACACACAAACGCCTGCTTACCATCTCCGTTTTCAAGAACACACGAGGCACATGGAGACTTGACTGTTTCCTTGTATAATTTAGATCAGGAGTGTCCAACATCGATCCTGTAGGGTGGCAGGTTTTGATTCTAACCATTTTCTTAATTAATGACCCATTCTTGCTGTTAATTAACTTTTCTGCCCTTCATTTTAATTGACTTGCTATTTAAGACTCGACCCCTTGTCTGTTTCTTTTATTCCTTAATTAGCAACCAAACAGTAATGAAATACAAAATGACTCAACTCATAACCAGATAACCTTTACTGTCATATGGTATCAGAAAATAATGAAAGATGAAGGTCTCAGTGCCGTTGATCTGCTTTCTGCTGTGGTCAGTCTTGCACAGCCATGGAATTAAATATTAAGTTCAATTAACAACAATTGGCTTCTAATTAAGAAGCTGGTTAGAGTGAAACTGGTGGGAGTTTGATACCCCAACTAGTCATGTTGATACCCCCTGGCTGGTCAATCGTTGCTTCACTTCACATCTCATTTTTATTTGGCTGCCATTTAAGGCAAAATAGAAGCAACTCAGAGGATTCTTTAATTAATAAAGGCAAGTAAATGGAAAAGAAGTCAATTAACAGCAGAAATTGGTTACTGATTAAGAAAGAGTCAGGAAGGAAAACCTGCAGCCACTGTGGCCCTGTGGGGTCAGAGTTGGACACCCCTGATTTAGAGCAGGTATCAGCAAGAGTGAAAGGGAAGGTCTATAGGATGGTAGTGAGACCAGCTATGTTACAGTATATAGGCTGGAGACAGAGCTGGAGGTGGCAGAGTTAAAGATGCTAAGATTTTCATTGGGTGAGACGAGGAAGGACAGAATTACAAATGAGGACATTAGAGGGTCAGCTCAGGTGGGACGGTTGGTAGACAATGGCAGAGCGGCGAGATTGTGTTGGTTTGGACATGTGCAGAGGAGACATGCTGGGTATATTGGGTAAAATATGTTAAGGACAAAGCAGCCAGGTAAGAGGAGACAAGGAAGGCCTAAGAGGAGGTATATGGATGTGTTGAGAGAGGACATGCAGGTGATGAAGAAGACAGTGCCAGATGGAGAAGACAGAAAGATATGGAAGAAGATGACCCGCTGTGGCAGCTCCTAATAGGAGTAGCCAAATGATGAAGACAAAGAAGACATCTACCAGAGAGCTGCACCAGACAAAGTGGTCTAAAACATCCTGGCATTTTTGGAATAGGCAGTTTTAAGGTTTAAATGAGGTCGGACTTTAGTGTCTTTGATCCCTTTGCTTATACGTTTAATTTGCCAAATACTTTGTCCAATAATAAAAGAAAATTAAATATACTGGAGGAGTTTCATCGATACTTCAGTCAGGAATACAACATTAGACGTTTCCAGATGTACAGAATTACAGCTTGTCTATTTCTTACATGGCAAGGTTGAGGTATTACATTAAATTCACATAAAAACGAGGCGTGTGTGTGACTGGGTCAGGCAGTGTGTGTTTGATAACGTGGACCTCATCTTTCACACCTACTGAAACAACGTAGAACCCTAATAGTATAATTTAATTATATCCATTTGTATATTTATTTGAAATCGATCTCCAGCTTGTCAGACAAGGTGAAATTTCAGACAATCACTGCTTGAATGAATAAGAAGCCTTTCAAACTGCCACTTGTGATTTTTCTCTGTCACCAGAGGGAGATCCCAACCTTCACCGAGAATTCATTAGTTTGAGAATGTCAGAATTTGCAGAATAGCAGAATTGACAAATCTGGAAATAAGAAGAAGGTGGTGAGGTTTAATGTCTAATGTGATGTCAAGTGACTCAGTAGATCACAAAACTCGCATCAGTATGGCCGACATCTGACTGACCCATGAGTCCTTGCTGGATTGATTCAGAAATGAAGGACCCCTTGAGTGACCAATAGAGGGGGGATACTCTACAGTAGTCCCATCTGTCACTCGCTCCTGTACATAGTTACTATTCCAGAGCTCCTGATAGTTAGTCTATATAGTGTCTTTTAGCTGTGCTGCTCCAGCAGATTTTTAAACAGTTAACTTTCAATAACACTCGGGGTCATGCAGTTGTGAGTCAACATGGGTCAATTCTGGTCTGACAAGTATCTGTAGGTCTGAAGTGCACTCTGTGTAAGAAATCGATTTATTAATTAAAGAAAGAAACTTTTCTTTTACTAGGACAAGTCTGATAAAACCCCTTTGAGTCAGTAATCAGGTAGGAGGAAACTCGTCCATTGCATCTTTAATTTATTCCTCATAAAATGCCAAAGACGAAGCATTCATCACAGTAGTCTGTTAGAGAATGGTCAAAAAGAAGGGTCAGAGGACCGTTTTATAAACAACTGAATTTGCATAACAGAGCTGAATTAATGCCTGAATATCATTCTCTGATTGGTTTAAAGACATGAGGTACTTTAGCGTAGAACACAACCAGACTAAGATAAAAGTCTTTCTCCATAATGTCCTTGTTCTTCCATATCACTTGAATTCAGCACATATCCTGTTATTAATACTGCATACGTGCCAACTGGCAAGACTTACTAGGGGCATGAAAGAACATCACAAAATTCCAGTTCCCTACTCGGCATCCCCCTGAAACATCCTGCTTGTTTACTTGACCATTTCAGCCATTTCTTTATGACATTTCTAAAACAAACCCTTATATATTTCAATATAAACTGCAAACCAAAATACTTAACTGCTGTTACATCCACATTACTCTCTCACACCCCACCCCTCAATATGTCACTCACACAGCTGATTGGCTCCTCAAATCCAATAACAAAGAAGGCCCTGACAGACGCACTCACCTTGTATTCTCAACACCAAATTCAGTCACAGACTTGCTGCCCCCCTAAATCCTGTGAAATTCATTCTGACCCCAAACTACAAACACAAAGATGACCTGCACTTATGAGGACATCAAGTGACCAGTGGAGGGTACTGGTCAGTGGTCACATGGTGTCAGATGGCTTATTGTTACACTGCAGCGACAACCATCATAAATCCCTGAATAGAAGGACTCAGTGAAGGAGGTGTTGAACCTGTGCAGGAGGGTCATTGTGTGTGAGACACTATAAAATGACAGAGAGCCAGTAGGCCAGTCCAGATAAATGCCTATTTTGGGGCTGTAGGGGGCGCTGATTACAGTCTGCTGGTTATCGTGACACACAGCACAGCAAACCCCAGTGCTTGTTATTGTATCCAAGGTGGGACTCTTCTTTGCTTGCCAAGTCCTTTATATGCGACTCCAATCCTCATGAAGTGTCCACTGCCCTCCACCTTCCAGTAATAGTGAGTCCCAGTCAGAGCCAATCTGCACAGAACATGAGACCACCTGTCAAATCTGTCAGGATGATCAGGATATTCAGTCTCTGTCCCCTCACATGTCACCTTCTTGTTCCCTTCAGACAGATGGAGGTCTCTGTTTGCCGTGTTGATGTCCAGTGTGAGGGGACAGAAGTCTGAAAGGAGAGAAAAGAAAACGAGTGAGGAAATCTGGGACTGTATAACAGGACTGGGGGCAGAGCACAACACAGACAATTAACAAGAACCAATCAGGAGCTGCGCTGTCGAAAGACTAATAGTAAAGACTGCATCTGATTGGACAGAATGTGTTGGAATTCAAAGTAAAATTCTGGAATTACAATATACGCCATAAGGTCACCGTCGGGTCAGAGTTTTAAATGGACTGTCCACACTAACCTCTGGCTTTATTAAAATGGCCCTTTTTATTGTCACTGTCCAACTGTTTAATTTAGAATCAATCCTCTTTCACACTTCACCAACCTGATCTTTCCTTTCCTCATAATACAATACTGATCCTTGTTCTGCCCCTTCCATTCCCAGTCTTTTGTTTTTCCATTTCCAGTACTCTACTGAATATTCAGGGGATCACCCCACAGGTCAGAGTTACACAGAATATGAAAATAAAAAATAAAAATTAAATCTGAACTGCCTAAAAATGAAATGTTTATAATGAATTGTCATAAAACCTGTGACTGACAGCTCAATGAGTGCAGCAAGCAAGATGGCCATGGAGTGCTGGGAGACGTTCAGTTCATGAAGAAAGTCATCATGGAGTGAGCTGAAGCCACTCTGGCAGTAAAGGGGACACTTTAAAACCAAAAGACGTGGGTTCAAAATAATAAGGAAAGGAAAGAAGTTGAACAGAACTGTGAGGCCGAGGGGTTGGAGCTGCAGCCTCGCAGACTTTGAATTTGGCACCCAATTGTCATCTTGACTGTCAGGCCTGCATGTTCTTCTCATGTCACTCCTGCTTTGATTCACGCACTCCACAGATGTGCATGTTGGGTTCATTGGCGACTCTGAACTGGCCTTGTGTCCATCAGTTATGTTTTATCTTTCTCATTTCTCTGTCTTACAGTGTCATTCACATCTGTCTGCTTTATCTCTTTAATAGCACCTGTCGTATTTGTCATTTTCTCTCTGTTGTAGTGCCTTTCCTGTCATCTCTTATTACTGTACATTTTTTATATGTCTGTCATAGATGGCCTTTCATATTTATGTATTATATCATGTCTTTCACATTGCTCTATGCATCTATCATATTTTTTCACATGTCCTACAGTATATAGTATTTAACATCTATGTATTTTATAGCGCCTTTTACATCTATCTCTCTACTGTCTGTATTACCAACATGCCCCGCCCACTTTTTAAACAACAATCCCAATTTTCTGTCAGATGAGTGTAAACTGACACAGTAATTGTCATCCACCTTTCTTGATTCCACAGAGTATAGAGAATTCATATGTGTCCAAAGTAACGCCTATTCATATGTATACATAGCGTAACCGATGGCTTCAGACAGTTAAAAATAAAGGTTTATGCTCATACCTTTTATTCCCTCTGGGATGCAACCAATATAATTACAAACCAAACATTATTAATGTGATAGATGGCGAACCTGCCATTAGGGTTAAGATAACAGTGACAGGTGATGGGTGGGAAGTCATTATGTCTATCAGAAAATGATTAATGCAGGAGAAAATATTGGTGATGTGAGAAGAATGGAGGGGTTGTGTTCTGGGAATGAAATAATGATGACAAATATTCAGAGTGAGGCCATCTGGTGATAAGAATTGTAATAAATATGAGGCTCCAACAGACTAATGGAGCTCACTTCAATGAACTGAGTCAGCTTTATGCTCTGCAGTTAAGTCTTATTCTGATTACTCGTTGTTGTGATGTAAGATTTTGCACATAACTTGATAAATAATTTGTATGTCTTTATTTGTAATTTAGGCAAAGCAATGTAATTTAGTGTTACATTAGTGAGAAGCATTCATGTTTACCCCCCACCAGGAATGGGTCTCTTTGAATTTTACGACAGAGTTGGGGGGAAGTGCCTGAAACAAGTTTGGCTAATGTTTCTCTGAAGTCTCTCCCTTCATCCCCCACACAATGCCAGGCTGCCTAACTGCCAAGCTTTATGTTAACATATGGTTTGAGTGCAGGTGTTAAGATGTTCTATTCCCCCATTGGTCTGAAGTATGGCTGTGTGGAATTGGCTTTTGTCAGAAGCCTTTAAGTACTATGACTCCCTATTGGCTGTAGTGGTTGGACAGAATATCTATAAATTTACTTGCTTAACCTCACACTCTCTCTTACTAACCTCTGATGATGAAGAAGTACCTCTCTCTTACTAACAACTAATGAAGACCATCGTATTATGAACTGACAAGAACAACACAATGAAGAGCACCGCTTGGCAGCCATATTGAACAGGCATGTGGCTGAAAGCTGACTAGAAATGATACCTTAACTAGAGACATTATGTAACAAACAAGTCTGTGTGCAGCCTGAACTACACATCACCATTTATCAGGTTGTATGGTTGCCAATATTCAAATGTACTTTGCATATTGTTATTATTTATGAATATTACCAACAATGCATTGTTTAAATTGTAACTTAACTCCTGTTTGTCTTTTACTATACCTTATTGGCTGAGGTTATAGATGCAGAAGGGAATGTGGGGAGAAGTTATATACTATAATAAACAGTGGTAAGTCTGTGGGATTTGAGGCATTCTGACAAAGGCTACTTATTAATAACATAATAGGGGAAAGTAGAGCAATATATGACTTACCAAGACAAAACAATTGGCATAGTCTGGCAGGATTTTGGGATAACCATGTTTTGCACCCTGTTTGCAAATACTGTGTTGATGTATATGTGTGTGTTTATGTATGTGAATATTAGGGCACCCAGTGTAGAAATGCGGTGAAAGTAAAAAAAAAACATTGTTTGGTTGCTGAATGGAATATAACCAACAAAGTGTAGAGACTTCATGTGTGTTTACGAGGACACCCACATGTTTGTTAGTGCTGGTGGTAGTGAGTCTCTAATTAAAGTACTAGGGAGTGGTGAAAGGTACATGCGTCATTCATACGGCATTTAAGTGGTTAAAGTACTAGAGAGTGATGGGACATGCATTCGTCATTCATACGGTACTTATTTGTTTAGGATCTTTGTGTATGTACGTGTATGTTTGCTTACAGGGGCAAAAGTAGGCCAGCCCATAACAAAGGTGACAAATTGTATTAGGGTAAAATCGTAGACTCAGAAATGCTTAAATTCACATTACAGTCAGCCATCTTGGTGGGGCTGGGGGTGCTCTTAATAACTGTTTTAGTCATGTAATTGGATTGCACTTTGTCAGGCCTCTACCCTAAGACCTGTCCAACTTGGGTGTCCCACCTGAAGGCTAAACTTCTGCTGGTGTAGCTCTTAGGGTCACTGAGGCACGCAAACCCCCTGACCACAATAAGGTGGCAATCCCTCAGGAGGAACACTGAAAAATAAAACAACAAAAAATAAAATAAAATTTTTCTCATCAGATTATAACAACTAAAAACATGACATTTACTTTAATCGGTTGGCCTATATCAAATATATTCGAACCCAACAATAACACTTCTCACTATTGCCAATATTAAGAAAACTAAAAAGGGTAGGCCAAGTTATAAAAAAAAAAATAATCAATTCACCAAGTCTTGAAAAGTAAAACTGAAAAATAGAATAATAAAATAAAATAAAGAATAAAATACAATTTTACAACCAACAACATAAAATTTATCTTAATTGGATGGCCTAATTCTCAAATAAATTTGCAAAATAAAGTAAGAGTAAAATAAGACCTCTCAATATAGCCAATATTTACAAAACTAAAAAGGGTTGTCATAGTAATTAAAATAAAAACAAAAAATTCACCATGTCTTTTCCTACAATTCTCAAACTAATTTGTAGAACACAACAGATTTAGAACAGAACATTTGAACTTTTTTCTTCTTTTTTTGTCTTGTTTTAAGCTTGTTTGTTTTGCAAGCAACTGAACTCTCTGTTTGTAACTGAACAGCTCCACTCTCCTTTCTCCTCAATCCACTCTACAACAACAGTCTCCTGTTTCTCTTTGCAAAACTCTTCCAAATTCATCATATCCAAGTTATTTGTTATGGACTTCTCATGGGCCAAGATCACCAAATTCCTTTTTCTTTTATGTAACATGGTGTGATGATAGGGGGTTAGGACACGTGACAAAGTGGAGCAGGAAGTCTCACACGATGCTGAAGACACACCAATGACCAGGACTGTTACACACAATTTATTCAACTCAGGAAAGGCTTCCTTGTACTCCTGCAGGAGTTTACAGTTCACAGTGGACAGGTCTGTTTCCTTTGAACATTTTTTGAGCAGCATCTGTTTTGCCACAAGAACTTCATTTTTCAGACTTACAACATCTGCTACAGTGCCAGCCATCACAGCCAGAGGGTGCAACAGGGTGGGATCTAGAAATGCTAGATTTGGGTGCAAGACTAGATATGGCTCTCATCAGGTCAATATTCTTGTGTGAAAATCTAGTTTCCATTTCTGAAATGGCCCTGTCAAGGATGTTGAGCAGGGATCTTTTCAGAGACTGATGGGGGGAAATGGTAGGGTCACCAGAGTCTGTATGGCCCAAAGTTGAGAGCACAACACTTTGACCCAGGTGTTTGCTCATTGTTCTCCTTCTCTTTGTTGGATGTGACTCATCCTCAGCAGGAGATGACACTCCCCAACAGTCATCCTCACAGATGTTTTTTTAAAGAGTCCAGTGCTGCACTAACAGCCTCAGAAGCAGTGCAAAGATCAACTGACTGAGACTGTAGAATAGCATTTGCTGGTTTCAAGACACCAAGCACCCGCACTAGGAACTTTCCAATCTCAAAGAAGTGATGCCTCTTAATTTGGCATAGCAAGCCTGATGCCCAGGTCAACTGCAGCATCATCATCCTCTGTCATCTCAGATAGGATACTAAGGATTTGTTCTTGATTGTCCACAGTGCACCTTGTCACCTCATAGTGGCTTGTCCATCTGATCTCAAGCAGCCTTTTTAGACAAGGTGCATCATGTTTATTGAGCACATAGTAGTGGTGAAAAAAGTTGTAGAGTGAACTAGATAGGCTAAAAAATCATTTTGCACACGGCTCACTCTGCATGGCATGCACAGCCACTAAGTGCAGTTGGTGGTTGTAGCAGTGGATGTATGGGACATATCTGTCAAGCCTCTTTTGGAGCAGAGCTTGTACACCACCTCTAACCCCACTCATCACAGAAGCCCCATCATAACACTGGCTAAGTATACTGTCAGCACTGTAGCCAGCATCACAAAGGTGTAACAGCATCTCACAGGTGATGTACTCTGCATCAAGTTGTTGCAAGTCAAGCAACCCAATAAGATGCTCCTCTGGCATGGAATTTCTGACAAACCGTATTATCACAGACACATTTTCCACATTGCACCTATCCCTGGTCCCATCACTTTTGAGGCAAAACCCTGCAGAATCAGCACTTTCATATTTTTTCCTGACCTCTCCAAGCACCATGTCAGCCAGTGTTTGGATAATTTCATTTTGGATATCCTTAGATGTGTATTTTGCATTTTTTGGGATACCCTTAGCAATGCTTGCTAGCTTCTCATCCTTCTCTAAGGTATATTCCATCAGTTTTAGAAAAATACCTGAAGCAATGTCATCATCATTACCTGCTGCATCATGTCTCAAGGTTTCTGCAGTCCCACGGAGCCCCAACTCATTTACACAGAGAAACCTTATAGCACTACCGATACTCTTGACATAGTAATGGTTTTTTCAAGTTGTGTTTTACCAACCAACATTGAATCCACAGTTGCACTGTGGCCTCTCTGCTTTTATGCTCAGTCCAGATGGTTGAAGCCTGCACATGGTTGTGGCTGGACACATGCCTCTGTAGCCCCTTGATGAAGTGCTGCTTTCCAGTTGTTAAAACCAGTTAAGGTAAAAACTACATCTCTCTCATTAACAGTGCTGCCATATTTCCGACAGGGGAAGCAGAAGCATGCGTCCCGCACAACAGAGTACTCCAGCCATGGTCGTGTGAGGTACCAGGCAGGATTGAATGATCTTAATGTTGTACCACCAAATACACGTTTGGGGTAACTACCCAGTATTGGCTGGGATGGTGTATTGCCATTTAAGTCACTGGGTAGCTGAGTGGGTTGCTTTGGGGCAGCAGTTGTTGGCCGAGATACAGGAGAAGCAGTGCCTGTTGATGCCACAGGAGTAGACATGCCAGCTGATGTTTCTGATGTACCAGCAGCAGCATCATTGCTACTGCTATTGGTACAGGCAGGGGCAGCGCCACACTTTTTAAAAGCTTGGTAAAAAGGATGTATCTCACAGCATTAACTTTCCCTTTGTGAGCTGCTGGAAGCTGGGGTGGGAAGTGAATAAGCTTTACTAACATCGCTGTGATTACATCAGTATATGAAACGAGAAAACTATTGAGTGCAGAATTGAAAGCTGGGGTGGGGCTTTGTGTCGGGGTCTGACAGACAGACTCAGGTCCTCCAGGTGGCTCTATGCAGCAGACAGGCTCTCAGTGGTGTTTGTGGGATCGAGATAAAAACACTTCTACCAGACTGAAACTGTGAGAAGAACAATGGACTAGTCCCCCATTGACTGTACAAATATAGATGGATTTTTTAGTTGTTGTTAATTATCTCATGAGTCGCTATAATCTTGACTATAGAGATTTGCTGCTTCCTCAAAGCTTCCTGCTGTTGTGCACTGCACGGGACACTCCATGGGTGAGCAGAGCATGATCAAGTGATCCACGTGCTCCACAACGAATTACAATTGTCTTTTAAACAGAAACAGCAGCCACTGTAGATGCCTTTATGGTAAAAAGAGAACCCGGCGATTTTTATGTAGGTCGGCATTAAAGATCCACAAACAACAGCGGAATAAACACATCCGGACCTGCTGTGGAAAAAAGCCTCGGACTTTACAAGCAACATCCCTCCTCGTGAACACATCTTTAAGGTCCGGAGAGGCGATCAGTAACATGTTGTCTTAGTCACAGTACAGTATAATATTGAAACATTTCCTTAAACTAATATGATTGTTGTCCTGTCTGTATCATTCCTAACCAATCTTCCAGTTAGGCGCAATCCCAGTCACTAACACATTTACCGTGTAGCCAACACACACTCAAAGTAACAACATATTCCACATGATTAATACCATTAAATCCTCAATCATCACTCATAGCAACAGCTGAAATCGTCACTCAAATGATTTGTTTTGTTATAAACATGTATATCTTTCTATATTATATATATAAATAATGTTCGAACTTAAATCTCCGAAAGTTCTTCACCGATTGCTTTGAAATTTTGACACAACGTTGCATTCGAATACGCGCGTGTTTTTATATACATACTATTATATAGATGTCACACCTGTGACTACCAGGTGGAAGAACTGCTCATTCCGCTTTGAAATTGCCATTGAACATGCAATTCATTGAAACTCCCACGTGCAACATTTCCAAAGCATCCGGCATGAAAAAAGTATTGCAGAAATGCAAACTTATTGTTTGGGATGAATGCACAATAGCGCGCAAAAAATCGCTCGAGGCTCTTGATCGATCATTGCAAGATCTGCGTGGAAACATCAGACCATTTGGGGACGAAATAAATGCTTGCCTCAAATACTCTACTTTGTGGCAACACGTAAAGACGTTAAAATTAACTACAAATATGCGTGTCCATCTGCAAAACGATCGATCAGCTGAGATATTCTCACATTAATTGCTGGAAATTGGGAACGGAAAGGTGCCGTCTGACCTCAGGACGAATTTCATTGCCTCATAACTTCTGCAATTTAGTGACGTCAAAAGAAGAACTGGTTGAAAAAGTATTTCCCAATATTCAAACCAATTGTAAGAATCACGATTGGCTAGGTGAACGAGCTATTCTTGCGGCCAAGAACAAAGACGTCTACGATCTTAACAATATTATTCAGTCTAACATTCAAAACGAGGCAGTCACATACAAGTCCGTCGACACTGTTGTGGAAGCAGATGAAGCGGTTAATTATCCAACAGAATTCTTGAATTCACTCGATCTGCCAGGGATGCCACCGCACGTACTGCAATTGAAACTCGGCGTGCCAATTATCTTGTTGCGAAATATCAACCAGCCAAAGCTTTGCAACGGCACGCGGCTTGCAGTAAAAACATAAATAAAAATGAGCAACGTCGTAGAAGCAACAATCTTGTTGTCAACGACCTTTCAAAGGTGAAGATGTCCTCATTCCTCACATTCCTATGATTCCAACGGATATGCCGTTTCAATTTAAGAGATTGCAATTCCCAATTCGATTGGCGTTTGCAATCACCATCAACAAAGCTCAGGGCCAATCTTTAGAATTGTGCGGTTTAGATCTAGAGAAAGATTGCTTCTCACATGGACAATTATATGTTGCGTGTTCTAGAGTCGGCAAACCAGACAATCTCTCTGCACGGACAATGGAACAAAAAAAAATTTTATATACCAACAAGCATTGTGAAAGTAAACATATTAGAAACGTGCGCTTTCTCTTTGCTTTCTTTTCCATTTAACCAGACTGAGCCACACGCGTGGCCGGGTACAGTTAGTATATATATATATATATATATATATATATATATATATATATATATATATATATATATATCATATATATAGACACACACGTGCGCATGGGATGCAGCTAAAGGGCTTGAGTGACGGCAGTTCTGAGACAGGCCGGGCTGTGGCAGAGTGCACTGACTCTTTTTCTCACTTCCCTGTAGACCATCCCTGGGAGACTCCACCTGGCTCTCGTGACATCACTTCCGGGACCGAACCAATGGAGACAGAACTAACCGGCGCCGGCCCCCCGGATGTCACGTCCGGGCTTGATCCAATGAGTGACAAACACGTGCCCGATTCCCATGACCTCACTTCCTGTCTTCCCCTTTAAAAGCCTGCCCTTTTTCCCCTTTCCCTTAGTCTTGTCTTGGACTTGTTATATGCACATCAGTGCTGTATTTCTATGAAAAGAACAATTTTGCAGCCAGGTTTCGAGATTATACAGGTGGCTGCCCCAAACCTTTCTTTGAGTATGTCTCAGCTTTGTGACTATATATATATACAGTATATATATATATATATATATATATATATATATATATATATATATATATATATATATATAGTTGGTATGGAAAGTATTCAGACCCTGTTCAATTTTTCACTGTTTGTTAAATTGCTGCCATTTGCTAAAATCATTTAAATTATTTTTTTCCCTCATTAATGTACACACAGCACCCCATATTGACAGATGATAAAAATAATTTTTGAAATTTTTGCAGATTTATTAAAAAAGAAAAACTGAAATCTCACATGGTCCTAAGTATTCAGACCCTTTGCTCAGTATGAAGTACCCTTTTGAGCTAATACAGCCATGATGGCTTCACAACAACTCTGTGAATGTTCTTGAATGGTCCAGCCAGAGCCCTGACTTAAACCTAATTGAGCATCTCTGGAGAGACCTAAAAATGGCTGTCCACCAATGTTTACCATCCAACCTGACAGAACTGGAGGAGGAATGGCAGAGGATCCCCAAATCCAGGTGTGAAAAACTTGTTGCATCTTTCCCAAGAAGACTCCTGGCTGTATTAGCTCAAAAGGGGGCTTCTACTAAATACTGAGCAAAGGGTATGAATACTTAGGACCATGTGATATTTCAGTTTTTCTTTTTTAATAAATCTGCAACAATTTCAAAAAATATATATATTTTTTTGCCTGTCAATATGGGGTGCTGTGTGTACTTTAATAAGGGGAAAAAATAATTTAAATGATTTTTGCAAATGGCTGCAATATAACAAAGAGTGAAAAATTGAACAGGGTCTGAACACTTTCCGTACCCACTACTTTTAATCAGAGTATAGCAGAGTATAGCATAAAGTCAATGAAACTTATGGGATATTAATCTGGTCAGTTAAGTAGCAGAGGGGGTTGTTAATCAGTTTCAGCTGCTGTGGTGTTAATGAAATTAACAACAGATGCACTAGAGTGGCAACAATGAGATGACCCCCAAAACAGGAATGGTTTAACAGGTGGAGGCCACTGACATTTTTCCCTCCTCATCTTTTCTGACTGTTTCTTCACTAGTTTTGCATTTGGCTACAGTCAGTGTCACTACTGGTAGCATGAGGCGATACCTGGACCCTACAGAGCTGGCACAGGTAGTCCAACTTTTCCAGGATGGCACATCAATACGTGTCATTGCCAGAAGGTTTGCTGTGTCTCCCTGCACAGTCTCAAGGGCATGGAGGAGATTCTAGGAGACAAGCAGTTACGCTAGGAGAGCTGGAGAGGGCCATAGAAGGTCCATAACCCATCAGCAGGACCAGTATCTGCTCCTTTGGGCAAGGAGGGACAGGATGAGCACTGCCAGAGCCCTACAAAATGACCTCCAGCAGGCCACTGGTGTGAATGTTTCTGACCAAACAACCAGAAAGACTTCATGAGGGTGACCAAAGGGCCCCATGTCCTCTAATGGGCCCTGAGCTCACTGCCCAGCAGCATGCAGCTCGATTGGCATTCGCCATAGAATACCAGAATTGGCAGATGCACCACTGGTGCCCTGTGCTTTTTACAGATGAGAGCAGGTTCACCCTGAGCACGTGACAGAAGTGAAAGGGTCTGGAGAAGCCATGGAGAACATTATGCTGCCTGTAACATCATTCAGCATGAGCAGTTTGGTGGTGGGTTAATGATTGTCTGGGGAGGCATATCCATGGAGGGTCACACAGACCGCTACAGGCTTGACAAAGGCACCTTGGCTGCCATTAGGTATCAGGATGAAATCCTTGGACCCATTGTCAGACCCTATGCTGGTACAGTGGCTCCTGGTGCACGACAATTCCTGGCCTCATGTGGTGAGAGTATGCAGGCAGTTCCTGGAGGATGAAGGAATTGATACCATTGACTGGCCACCACACTTTCCTGACCTAAATCCAATAGAACACCTCTGGGACATTATGTTTTGGTCCATCCAATGCCACCAGGTTGCACCTCAGACTGTCCAGGAGCTCAGTGATGCCCTGGTCCAGATCTGGGAGGAGATCCCCCACAACACCATCTGTCATTTCATTAGAAGCATGCACCGATGTTGTCAGGCATGTATACAAGAACACAGGGGCCATACAAAGTGCTGCGTACAATTTGGAGTTGCTGCAATTAAATTTGGGCAAAATGGACTAGCCTGCCACATAATGTTTTCACTCTGATTTTTGGGGCGTCTTTGAATTCAGGGCTCTGTAGGTTGATCATTTTCATTTCCATCAAACAATGTGGCATCCTTTCATTCCTAACACATTACCCAGTCTGTATCAGTATAGATATCCAGGAGGATTTCTTTTCCCATTGAGATCTGATGTGTTTTCAAAGTGTTCCTTTAATTTTTTGAGCAGTTTATATATATATATATATATATATATATATATATATATATATATATATATATATATGTATGTATATATGTATGTATGTGATGATGACAAAACAATTATATAGAAATGTATACTATATGACGTACGTTGAGCATTGCATGAAAACTTTGCACAAATTGAGGAACGGATATTTATGAGAAGTGAGTAATACAGTGAGAGTGGAGTCGTCACCCGTATTACTAAAGCTCTTCTTTGCAGAATTATATATTGTACTAGTCGGTATTTGTATGAAGTATAATTTCTAGTTTTATTTCTGTTCATTAAGTATTATCGGGCACAATAATTCATTGTAAAAAATAATGTGTTAAAAGTACTTGAAAAAATAAGGCAACAAATTACAAGCAATATTTTTGAGTAGATTTAATATACAGCACTATTGAGTAAACTTAATTTATTAATTTACTCAAATTTACCTAAAATAAATTAGTCTGATTAAAGATAAGTAGTGTCAAAAATAGTTTTATTTTACTCTGATTTTCATATGAATTACTCAAAAAAAAAAAAAAAAAAAGAATAATAATAATGCAGCACTGGACCGTAGTGACTGTACAACAAATTAATGCTAAAATTCCATATCTTCTTCTTCTTCTTCTTTCGGCTGCTCCATTAGGGTTTGCCATAGCGGATCATCCAAAATTGTTGTCCACATATTGATTTGGCAAAATTTTACACAGGATGCCCTTCCTGTCATAACCCTCCCCATTTATCCGGGCTCGGGACCGGCACGAAGAAACACACTGCTGAAAGTCCATATATCTTTATTTATTTGAATACACCCAGATACTCACAACAACGGAATTATATTTTAAAAATTAATTCAAATGTCTGAGAATAATTTTACTGAATTACTGATATTCAAATGTCAATGCAAATTTTTTTTTTTTTTTTTAACTTACATAAAAAGTATATCTGAATCAAGTAATGTTCCAGGAATGAGAGGTAAACGGGAAGGAAACGTAGAGCGTGAAAGAGTGAAATCCTGCGGCAGATGGCGGTCTTCACACGTCCTGCATTTACGCCAACATATCCGTTAAGTGAATGGCCGCCTTTTCCACTACTTTTTAGTATGCGATAGCGAAAATCCTGAAATAAAACATCGCTAAATAAATCACAGTGTTAAAAACGAAACAGAAAATACATGATCTGTGCAGAAAAACGAATTAAATAAGAGGTCAAGTAATACCGTGCCGGGTAGGCAAACATCTTTTTATGTTGTTTACAGGTCATATAGTTTAGAACAAACGCCATATCGTTCTCAAACTTATCTCAAAGTGTCATTTTCTTTTTCTGTGTAAAATAATAGTTTTAAACGATAAAAAATATGAACATACGTGTGATATTCTTTGGGTTCTGTGATATTTGACTCTAAGACAGTTGAATGTAACACAGAAAGATTTATTTAACGAAAAACTTTACTAATTAAAATAATCAAGTGCATCACTTACAGGTCAGCCATTTAACAACAACGTTTCTTTCAACTGATTAGGGAGTATCCCCAATTTACAAGACGTTAACATAAACTGTAATATAAGGGAGTGTTTAAAAATTACTTATCTTTACAATACGTAACTATCCGAGAAATGTGCTTGTTTTTTAAAGCAAACCAAAGAGGTGTTAAAAAGACGCTACCTTGCTCGCCATGTTTCCCACATGAAGAGAAAGGTTTCGTGAAAACAACAATTGCTTACGTCTGTAACTATACGAAATGAAGTACTAGTTATTCATTACAGAATTAATATGCTTTATACTTACATATTCGTAGTAAAATAGCTCTTATTATGTATAAACGTCACAGCTGAATGCGTTGTTGTAAAGACCAAGAAATCGATATGAGAGGAAGTGCAGTGTCATTAAATTTAACTTCGATTTAATGTGTTCAGTTCACAGTGTAGTTTTTTTTACTTAAAATCACATATAAAAAATGTTTATATTTTAAGAAAAATAATAAGTTAACATTATTCTTAATTTTTATCGAATTAGAATACATTAATCGATAAAAAGGGTAAACCACATCTTTATTAATAAAATTAATGATTATTTTGCGTATAGTTACCTATTTTCTGTTATTATTTTTCACACTTGCAAGATTTATTTTTTACAGTGTATTGATCATCCAGAAACATTCATTTCTCTGTCAATTCTATCGAGTTTTTTGAACTCTGCTGATGCCTCATGTACTTCAAACGAGAATGAATAAAGAGTCGAAACACCGAGCAGACATGCGCACTGGGATTGTATCATGACAAATGGTTCGGAGCTCGGAGCAGACATGCGCACTAGCTAATGAACCGTCAAGGCGGTCGAAGCGCTGAGCAGACCTGAGCAGTTAAAGGAGGCTTTGTGAAGCCTCAACACACTCGACTCTCTGAAACTTAACTCTCCAGTTATAGTTTTGTCATTTGTATTGACACCACACACTTCAGGTGATAGTTAAGTGCCAGCACTTAACGACAATTCATTATTCTTATCGTGCATTGCCTTTGTCTGATAAATTGTGTCAAAGATATGTTGTCACATATCAACTTTATGTATAGAAAAAGATTGGGTAAAACGTGCAGCATTTTTATGCAACGCTTAATTTTCTTAACGTCAAATAGTAAGGGGATTTAATGGTTGCTTTTGATCAAAAATGTCTTACGGTTCGAGTTGCGGCGTTATGAAGTAATGTTTCAGGCTGTGTCATATGTACATTTATGTTTCGATTAAAACTTCAATACACGTACCACTTTATGAGAGACAGTTTTTGGTATTAGACGCGCACCCAATCGTTAAAGCTTACCTTGTATTTTATGACAATCCCGTAATTGCAAATTTGCGGTTTTGTACGACATTAATATAAACGTGGGTTTCCTTTTCTGAACAGAATACTGCAGCAGTCTGCACGATCAACGACAATTTGTGTAAAGTTTCTTTTTACACTTTGTAATGCCAATACTTAACATAAACTCTGAATAAGACGATAAAAACTAAAGCCTGGATATTTAAAGCTTTATTACGAATATTCAAACACAATCAATCAACATTTATTTATATAGCACATATTCATACAAAAATGTAGCTCAAAGTGCTTTACAAAATGAATAGAAAAATAGAAGACACAATAAAAAATAAACATAAGTCAACATTAATTAACATAGAATAAGAGTAAGGTCCGATGGCCAGGGTGGACAGAAAAACAAAAACTCCAAAAGCTGGAGAAAAAATAAAATCTGTAGGGGTTCCAGACCAAGAGACCGCCCAGTCCCTCTGGGCATTCTACCTAACATAAATCATCATATTTTCATGGAAGGACCTGATGATGATGGTCACGTAGACTTCTGGCTTTCAGTCCATCATTGTTGGAGCATCATGATGCTTTGAGTAGGTGGTGGTGGCGCAGGCCGCCACCACAAAGAAACCGGAAAAAGAAACAGAAGAGAGAGTAGGGGTCAGTACGGATTTTAGAGCCACCATGAATAGTTATTATGAAGAATTGAACATACAGAGTATCAGGATTATGTTAAAGTGAAGTTATAAAAAGGCCATGTTAAAGTAATGTGTTTTCAGCAGTGTTTTAAATTGCTCCACTGTATTTGCCTGGCGAATTCCTATCGGCAGGCTATTCCAGATTTTAGGTGCATAGCAGCAGAAGGCCGCCTCACCACTTCTTTTAAGTTTAGCTTTTGGAATTATAAGGAGACACTCATAGAACGCTACTTAAATAAAACATGCGCCGCACAGCACCCTGTTAGCTTTAATGGGCGAGGTATTATTTAAAAAAAGAAAGTAATTTTATTACATTTTAGGATATCTCAAAATATCTTCCTGTCTGTTCGCAGATATCTGAAATACATTACATGATATCTCAATATCACTTCCTGTACATTTCGAGATATCGTAAAATAGGCAGGAGGTTCCACTGAAAGAATAAGAAATTTTACACGAAGTGATGTTGAGATATCTCTCAGGTTATTTAAGATATCTCGAAATGCGCAGGAAGTTATTTTAAGATATCTGAAAATGTGGAGCATATCATTTCAAAATATAGATGTATTTTTAGATATCTATAATTCAGTCTGAGATATTTAAAATTCATTGCAGATATCATAGAATATATTGTAAAATATCTCTACATGTTAATTTGGCTTCAAATAGTAACAGTAACTTTTTTGGCAAGGTGCTTAGACATTAGTTAAGTTACTTTAAAAAGCTTCGATAGCATAAGTCTGAGTCTAAATGACATTTCTGCTTGTCCCAAGTAACATCAATTGCTGTCATTCTTACAGCGGCCGTCGCTTCAGTGATGTTGCCTTACAATAAGCGGGCAGTTCACCCTTGCAAAGGGCGTCTCGTGAAAGACGTAGTGGGCGTGTCGTGAATGACGTAGTAGCTACTGTATCTACCGCGTGCTGCAGTTCCTCTCTGTTTGCTCTTATGGGACCATCGTGCTTAGACTTCTTTAAGGCCAGAAGACCAAACAAAAGTGCGGAAGGTGAGACAAAGTCGAACGTGGGGATCACGTACGGGTGGGAATACTAGCAGTGAGGAAGACCACGACATGCTGAGAGGCTTTAAATTTGAGAAGGTGGCTGAGGCCGCGTGGTTCGCTTGGGTATTGAGCGCTACGTGGTGGTGGTGGTGGTGGAGGAGGAGGAGTAGGCGGCGACGGCACAGGAATCGCACCTTCACGAGGTTATTGTGGATGACGGAGGTCGCACACTTTTTTGTTAGTGCTACGTTTATTTATTTTCCCGTCGGTGTCCCATGAAATGTAATGCTACATCTGACTTGGCGGAGGCGCGTTAACTCGCGATTGCTTCTGCTCTCTTCGCGCTCGTGCACTTTTCCGCGCCGTTTCGCCTTTTAATTTCGCGCATGCTCCGAACTGCGCTCTCCGTCGGGCACGCGCTTGTTCAGCCGCTCGCTCCCGCACGGCCCCATCGTTCATTTATGATTTTTCTCGAGCTCTGCGTTTTCTTTCCCTTTTCTTCTAAAGCCGTCATCGGCAAACTTTGTTAAAGTGGCGGCGATCGATGTAACGTTACATTTCCAGCAGTTTGTCTCATACTGAGACATTTTAGAAGTAATTTAAATTATTTCATTTTTGTTGTTTTCTTATCAGGAAATTTGCTCGTGTGGTTTCACTGTAACCGGGAGACTTTGATTTGTTTAATGGGAAATAAAAAAATACAAACATTGCACTAGCTAGTGCTGCTGGAGAGATACAGTAAAATCTACAGCTGGCATGGCATTACGAGTACATTTTTGTGATATTCATCCATCCATCCTCTTCCGCTTATCCAAGGTCGGGTCGCAGGGGGTAGCAGCTTAAGTAGGGAAGCCCAGACTTCCCTCGGCCACTTCTTCTAGCTCTTCCGGGAGAATCCCAAGGCGTTCCCAGGCCAGCCTGGAGACATAGTCCCTCCAGCGTGTCCTGGGTCTTCCCCGGGGCCTCCTCCCGGTTGGACGTGCCCGGAACACCTCACCAGGGAGGCGTCCAGGAGGCATCCTGATCAGATGCCCGAGCCACCTCATCTGACTCCTCTCGATGCGGAGGAGCAGCGGCTCTACTCTGAGCCCCTCCCGGATTATGGAGGAATATTTCGGACAAAATGAAATAAATAAATAAATGCGTAAATAAATAAAAGTACTGTGAAATGTGAGCATAAATAAATAAATGTGTCATGAAATGACAGCCTTAATAAATAAATAAATATGTCATGAAATGAGAGCATAAATAAATAAATGTGTCACGAAATATGTTTTTCGTTGCTTATTTATTTATTTCATTTTATAACAAATGTCCGTAACATTCCTGCAAACCGTCATGAAATACGGCTTGAAATAAAACTGTCACTTTCACTCGTCAAAGTTGAGAGGGTGGGCTCTAACACGCCCTCTAGTTACTGATTGGTGAATCGATAGCACAAGAATTAATTAGAAAAATGCTTACTACTGCCGATGAAATGGATTCTGCCGAAGATATTACGTATTTCAGAGAGAGAATTGAAGATTTATCGGAAGAAATTACAATGTTGGCGGCCCTTTTAGACTCCGATATAGATGAAACTGTTTTTGAAATTATCGAAGAACAGGTGGAACGGACTCGACTGCACTCCAGTTCAGGTGATGCAGTTCCCTGCTCTGGATGTCCATCCTTTGACATTCCAGCTGAGTCAATAGAACACCTTCTGTTATGCGGTTTAAAAGTACGACAGATTGCAGATCTATATGGTGTATCACAAGGTGAATGAGCCAGTTTGATTCTCCAATCAGCTCGCTAGCTGCTGCATTCGGAAACAGTCCGAAATGTAGCTAAATCCAGCTAAACTCAATTAAACCCCAATTTGCGGATAATATCTTTAATTATTTTCTCTTCTTTGGCTGCAGAGTAAATCAAAACTCCTTCTATCTGCAAGAAGCGAGACTGAGTGGACAGTGTTTCCGTGTCCGAATGCAGCAGCTAGCGAGCTGATTGGAGACCGTAGAGCCAATCAGAATTTTTGAAACCAAGTCTGTGATTGGTTGGCTTTGTGGCACACTTATAACGGTGTACAGAGAGTTGAGCGCTCGCAGCAGAGAATGTTGTGAGCGCAAGCAACACATTGCGAGCAAGCGCAAATGAAAAAATGAGCGAGAGGGGTGCTATTGTGTGTGTGTATATGGATAAGTGCAAACACTGAAATACATTTTTGCACGCAGCAATGAATTTTGTTCACTCAAATTCAGCTTTTGTACGCTCAAAATAAATTTCTCCTCAAAATGCAACACTTGCACTTGCAATGTTTGATACGGTAAGCTGCAACGGCTCTATTAGTTTAGGTACTTTGACATGGAATGCCCAAAGCAGCGCCAACCTAATATTTTGAACTGAACAAGCGGGTTAGAAAATGGATGGATGGATGGATGAACAACTTTGCCACTGATCAGAGCTGTAGAGTTGTTTGAAAAAGTAGCTGCGAATATGCACCTGACTTTATACTCGTAAAACAAGGGTCAAATACTCAGTTCTAAAAGGGCCGCCAACATTGTAATCTCTTCCGATAAATCTTCAATTCTCTCTCTGAAATACGTAATATCTTCGGCAGAATCCATTTCATCGGCAGTAGTAAGCATTTTTCTAATTAATTCTTGTGCTATCGATTCACCAATCAGTAACTAGAGGGCGTGTTAGAGCCCACCCTCTCAATTTTAATGAGTGAAAGTGACAGTTTTATTTCAAGCCGTATTTCATGACGGTTTGCAGGAATGTTACGGACAAAATGAAATAAATAAATAAGCAACGAAAAACATATTTCGTGACACATTTATTTATTTATGCTCTCATTTCATGACATATTTATTTATTAAGGCTGTCATTTCATGACACATTTATTTATTTATACTCACATTTCACAGTACTTTTATTTATTTACGCATTTATTTATTTATTTCATTTTGTCCGAAATATTCCTCCATACCGGATGACTGAGCTTCTCACCCTGTCTTTAAGGGAAAGCCCAGACACCCTGCGGAGGAAACTCATTTCAGCCGCTTGTATTCGCGATCTCGTTCTTTCGGTCACTACCCATAGCTCATGCCCATTTTGAACCGGTATTGTTTTTTTTAATATCTTTTATCCTTCACAACTACTTTCAGTATTTCTGTACACTTTGATACTTTAGCTTACTAGAGATGGCGTGTTAAATGAAGAACAGGACTCAAACCAATCGGGCTGTTTGTGTCGGACCACATGAAGCCATCAAAATACAAAATGTGAAAGCTGCAGAGCCGCGACTCGACTATTATGGGCTGGAGCTCAACTGTCTGTCCTCATTGTTTAAAGTGGTTTGCAGGGCGTCAGTCATGGGGGCTGAGAATGAGCCACAGTGTACACGAATAAGGGGACAGACCGACAGACAGCATACTGCGTTGGTGTTTATTATTACAGCAGTTCACAACACGGCCAGCTTTGAACTGAGTGCTCGACTACTGTCATTATTAACTTGAGAAACAGCGATCACAATCGAAACGAAGAAGGAAATTGCACGGAAATATGAGAGTAGCGTTTGTGACCGATCTCGCTAATATGTACATCATGTCGAAATCCACTATCTCGACAATTTTACAAAGAAAAGATTTGCACAAGTAAACTCCTTCTGAACAATAACCTCCTTCCGTTTCATTCTCCTCCTCCTCCCTTCCTGCAGCCCAAAGATGTCAAATTAAATGGTGAGTACAGTATGAAATTGTTGTTTCTGGTAGGCTAGGCACTTTTTTAACTTTTTGGTTAGTACATTAGAAAAATTATTGGTGTTTTGGTAAATTATGCGCATTATACAACCCTTTTTTATTATGAAAAGGTTAAGTAAGTGTTGCTGTGGGAGGTTCGGAGCGCATTATGGGTATTTCCATTATTTCTTATGGGAAAAATAGTCTTGAGTTACAACCAGCCCTCGCGAAAGAATTGAGTTTGTAAGTCAAGGGTCCACTTTAATTTTAAATGTATCATTGTACTTATCTTAAATCAATCAATCAACATTTATTTATATAGCACATTTTCATACAAACAAATGTAGCTCAAAGTGCTTTACAAAATGAAGAATAGAAAAATAGAAGACACAGTAAAAAATAAACATAAGTCAACATTAATTAACATGAATAAGTAAGGTCCGATGACCAGGGTGGACAGAAAAAAACAAAAAAAAAAAAAATCCAAAGGCTGGAGAAAAAAAATAAAACCTGTAGGGATTCAAGACCAAGAGACCGCCCAGTCCCCTCTGGGCAATCTACCTAACATAAGTCAAACAGTCCTCTTTGTATTTAGGGTTCTCATGGAAGGACTTGATGATGATGGTCACGTAGACTTCTGGCTTTCAGTCCATCAATGTTGGAGCATCAGGATGCTTTGAGTAGGTGGTGGTGGCGCAGAAGAGAGAGTAGGGGTCAGTACGGATTTTGGAGCCACTATGAATAGTTATTATGAAAAATTGAACATACAGAGTATCAGGATTAAGTTAAAGTGAAGTTAGGAGAAAGGTCATGTTAAAGTAATGTGTTTTCAGCAGTTTTTTAAACTGCTCTCCTGTATTTGCCTGGCGAACTCCTATTGGTAGGCTATTCCAGATTTTAGGTGCATAACAGCAGAAGGCCGCCTCACTACTTCTTTTAAGTTTAGCTTTTAGAATTATATGGAGACACTTATTTGAAGATCTAAGGTTACGGTTTGGAATATAACGTGTCAGGCATTCCGATATATATGATGGAGCTAGATTATTTAAGGCTTTATAAACCATAAGCAGTATTTTATACTTTCTGAGAAGGTTGGCATCCTTCAACATCTGAAATAAGATGCTGCAGATATTGTACCAGAAGGTTGTGGCGAGTGCCCTCTTCTACGCGGTGCTGTGTGGGGTGGCAGCGTAAAGATGAAAGACACCTCACGCCTGGACAAACTTGTTAAGAAGGCAGGCTCCATTGTAGGATTAAAGTTGGACAGTTTAACATCTGTGGCAGAGTGATGGGCACTAAGCAAACTCCTGTCAATCATGAAGAATCCACTGTCTGTATCTCCAGACAGAGGAGTAGCTTCAGTGACAGACTTTTGTCACTGTCCTGCTCCACTGACAGACTGAGGAGATCGTTCCTGCCCAGACTATGCGACTCTTCAATTCCACCTGGGGGAGTAAATGCGAACATTAATTTTATTTTTATCTATCTATCTATCTATCTATCTATCTATCTATCTATCTATCTATCTATCTATCTATCTATCTATCTATCTATCTATCTATCTATCTAATCTAGTCGTCTGAAAACAAAAGCATGAATTCATTTCTCAGTATCTTTCAATGATATAAGAGGTCTAACTTTAGTTATGTTTCTTAAGTGAAAAAATGCTGTCCTAGTGGTCTGATGAATATGCAATTTAAAATTCAGATTACAGTCAACAGTTACCCCTAAGTTTTTTACTTCCGTCTTAATTTTTAATCCTAATGCATCAAGTTTATTTCTGATAACCTCATTGAATCCATTATTGCCAATTACTAAAATTTCAGTTTTCTCTTTATTTAGTTTGAGAAAATTACTATTCATCCATTCAGAAATACAAGTAAGACATTGTGTTAGTGAATCAAGAGAGTCGGAGTCATCAGGTGCTATTGATAAGTACAGCTGTGTGTCATCAGCATAGCTGTGGTAGCTCACGTTGTGCCCTGAGATAATCTGACCTAACGGAAGCATGTAGATTGAGAAGAGCAGTGGACCCAGGATAGAGCCTTGTGGACCACCATATCGGATATCATGTGTCTTTGAGTTGTAATTACCACAACTAACAAAGAATTTTCTCCCTGCCAGGTAGGATTCAAACCAATTTAAGACCCTGCCAGAGAAGCCAACCCATTGACTAAGGCGATTTCTAAGAATGTTGTGATCAATGGTGTCAAATGCAGCACTCAGATCTAAGAGGATGAGAACAGATAAATGGCCTCTGTCTGCATTCACTCGCAAATCATTTACTACTTTAACGAGTGCAGTTTCTGTGCTGTGATTTGTTCTGAAGCCTGACTGAAATGTATCAAGAATAGCAGGTTTATTGAGGTGGTCATTTAACTGCATAATGACTGCCTTCTCTAGAATTTTACTTAAGAAGGGCAGGTTAGAGATGGGTCTAAAATTTTCAAAAGCAGAGGGGTCAAGATTATTTTTCTTGAGCAGGGGTTTAATTACAGCAGTCTTAAGACAGTCTGGGAAGACTCCCATATCTAATGATGAATTAACTATGAAATCATTTGATTATCAACATTATGACTGAATCAATTATTAATTAAAAAAGGTTTTAAAAGTTAATTTTGTATCTCTAGTGCATTCGTCTTTGGATTCGTAATCAAAACTTCTATTTCTTCTTTGCTCTCTTACATTATCCTAAAATGTTGGTTCATCGTCTGTTTCTTCTGTAATTTGTGCTGCACTTTTTATTATCGCTTCAAATGATTCATCTGTCCTGAAATCATTCAAGTATGTTTAAGCTTTTTTTAAAAATTTGAGTTTCAATTCAGTTTTAATCCGGACCTTGTAACATTTTACTAACGACATTAACTTTGAAATGAATGTGTTGGCCTGAAATCTTGTATCCATATCTTTTGTTGTATTATTTGAAGTTTCTTTTAAAGCAAGATATATTTCTTTTGTTTGTAATTTTAAGGGTCTAATTGCATCTTTTGCTTTCCCTTCTTATATTGAGCAATGGTTTCAAAGTTAATCATTTTAAATATTTAAATAAAATGTTCCAGCATTTCGTCGACAAAGAAAATAAATTATAAACTTATTGAATGATACTAAAAAATTAACTGTTTCAAATGAGATTTTTGCAGCATCATTTACAATTAATTATTCTGTTTCCAAGAAGGGGTACCAATACAACATGGCGGCCCTCGATGGCTCTGAGAGGCGCACCTTGACCCTCCTTCTTTCTTCATAAACACCAACCATGGAGTCGGCCAATATTATTACAAAACTGCATTTGCTGGGAAATCCTCTTTAAATCCCTTTGAAACAAACACCAGGATACAGTAATGTATTATTACATTTTATTTGTTGTGGGCTTTTTTCCATCACCTTTTGGTTCCACCTCTAGCTTAGTGCCCTTGTGTGGTGCACAAACTGCACACCCACTTGTGAGGGCCCTGAGCTGAATGTTTACTTACCTATCACTGCCAGGAGTCTTTCGAAGAACGTCCTCCAAATGTTGTTCAAAGACACGGGCCAATCAGTTTGATGAAGACTGCTGTCAGTTTCTGGCTGCACGACTCCCTGTTTACAGTGCTTAATAAGGAAAGGACACATCTTCGTCATTTTTTCAAGCAGTGTGTCCGACTCCATACACAAGGCCACAAAGTCATCCACAAACTGACGTCTTGCGTCTGATGATTTTGTTGTTTCCTCTCTTGTTTTCTGAAGGTGAACACCTATTGATCTGAATTTTTCCTTGTTCTTCAGATGGTTTTAGATTTGATGCGGCCACTGCAAGTATCTTCTTGTGTCCAGTCTATGGTGTGCTGGCAAAACGTGCAGAAAAGTTATTGTCCAGATTCATTAAAGTCGCCGGTATATTGTTGTACCCTCAATTTTGCAGTTAAGCTTGTGTTTCTTAGTTTTGTGGACGTTTGGGGTATCTGATTCTGCTCGCTTTGACATTTCTGTCTCAAGGAGATAGCTAATTCCCATGTCTTTTAATAAGAAAACATACAGGAAAGACGTGCACAAACAGATAGGGGGCAACTGAATTTCTACAAAGAGTTGCGTTCACTTGAAAAACAACAAACTACAAAATAGTATCTTACTGACAGAACTACAGAGTATTCAATCATTTTAATATATTGGGAAAATTTGTAATAGTCACCCATTCAGTCTCTAAATCACACCTTCATGTGTTAAAATCTGTGATGATGAGGTCCAAATGTGTGATAATTTTATGTGGAATTAGCATTCAGAAGTATCTCTGCTTCAATTTGATGATATAATCTACCATAGAAACTGTATTCGCCCTTTTAACTCTGTAAAATTTGAGTACGCCTCATAGATACAATACTTTTCCTCCTTTAAACACGACATCAAGTATTTTTATCAGAATAGTCACACCTTCATCTTTGTTAAGGTCTTCTGATCAAATTGACATCTCAATGCTGTCCATGAATGAATTGTTTAATTTGTAACTTTAAACTGTGAGGCAGAGGAGGAAATCAAGAGAAATGTGTCTTTAAACCAAACCTCATGGAGGGCACTGTGACCGTGAAGTGTGCTCATTATTTTTACGGACTTAATGAAGTTAATTCTACACTTTTATTTTCACAGGACATTCCCATTACACATGGCCATACACTGAGGTGTCTAATGGCCTCCAGCTCAGGGCTGTCCATGTGAGAAGTGAATCTGAAAAGAGATGGACAAACACTTAAAGAGAGAGAAGAGTTTCCCACAGCGCATGTCCTCTGCCAGAGAAGATGGAGTGGATGAAAGAACAGTGGACATTAAAGAAGAGGACTGTGAGCGTCTCACACCAGAGGATGTGTGTGTGAAGCTGGAGGATCACGAAGAAAGAATTTCAGTTTTTAAAGAGGAGGAGAAATGCAAGGGGGTGACTGCTGCTATTAAAGCTGATGATTTGAATGATTTCACTGGTGGTCTTGAACTTCAAAAGCATGAAACTGAGGATATTTTCAAGCAAGATGCCTGTCAAGAATCTCCATCCAGTTTACAGCCCTGGTCCACTAATACAGGACGACTGGCTATGCAGGAGAATTCTGTAGAGCTGAAGTCAGAGTTTTCAGAGTCTGAAGAGCAAATTACTGAGGGAAATGGGAGAGAAGGAGAAGAGTCAACTGGGAGTGTTGGAATAAGTGAGTAATGTGATTAAATATATAAAAAGAGAGCATTTATAAATTCTAAAGGTGGTTGCTTTGATGTTTTTTGAAAATTGAAATGAGAGTGGAAAACACGGTTAATTAAACCTGGATAAAGATCACCTGTTCAGGTTCACGATAACAAACAACAGGTTACCTAATAAATGATATATTAGAAAACTTGGGTGAATAAGAAAAAAATCTAAAGTGTTGAACGCATGACTTGAACATCATGAAGGTTTCACTGAAGCTGTGATGTATTTTAGGCCAACAGCGCATTACGTTCAATGAGAATATTAAGTCATATTTTGTTAAAGAAAGTTGAAATGTCCACAAAAAGAAATAAGTAAGGATTAAATCCTCACCCCTGTGCCCTAAATAAGAGTGAATTTGCTCAAGCCAGTGCACACCTAATATGTGCCTCATCTTTCTAATGGTAATCTCGTGCACTTTTGACGTTAACCATGACAAGAGCTACCTGTACGAGCCATGATGACATTCAGGGGGTCTTGGGGTCTTCTTTCAGCATCTTTTGTTCTGCTCTCAGCCTGAACTTGCTGGAGCAGCAGTGGTGGGAAATCTTCGCTTGGAGATGATCTTGGGCCCTTCCGTCTCCCACCGTTACATCAGGTCAATTTGGAGTCACCACTCCACTTCACCTGCTTGTTTATGGGGATGAGGGGAAGAACCAGAATAACCAGAAACACCATTCAGAGCCCCTTTGTAGAACAACTGTAGGTTCAGGACACCTTAACTATAAAGCAGCTGTGCCCCCTAACACAAGCGGATATAGTTGTTTATTTAGTTTTAGGCCAGATTAGGTTCTAGAGGATGTAAATATCATCACATACATTACAATTAAGAAGAGAAAACCCAAATTCAGACACGTGATTGGGTATGAAGGCTCTGATCGGAGTCTTTAGAGCCGATATTGATCACCCATTCCATTCCATTTGGATCTGCTGATATCAATAATACCTTTTTTTTTATTCATAATAATAAATGTATTTCTAGCTATGCATAAACTTCACATTACATTTCAAAGTGCTACTGCATACAGCAAAAACAAAAAACATTTACCCATAATGCACACATAATGGTACAAAATCAAACTGAGCAAAACAAAAGGCATGTCTTAATCATACTTCTCATTTCTACTTAAATAAAATATTCAATTAGATATTTGTAGCTGTCGACTATGACAAGAAGAAATCGAGACAGTCTTTGTGACCGTTTCAGTTTCTTATCTAAGGATATAAACATCTCTGCATGTTCTGAGGACAGTCTGGTCCTTCTGTCCTTCTGTTTGGATATCAAACCCTGAAGTTGCAGGTTCAAATTAAGCTTTTTACACCATGTGACCACGAGCAAGTCACTTGACCAGCCTGTGCTCCAGCAGGATAAACAAGAGAAATGTAACCAATTGTGTCTAAAATATTGTAAGTCACCTTGGTTAAAGGTGTCAGGTAAAAAACAATAGTTAAAATGTTTGTGTTCTTTCAGATTTTCAGAAGAATGGCAGCTTCTCCCCACCTTCATTTGGTCAGCTCTCTTTTCAGTACAAAGTGAAAGGTATGAAGAAATCAGCAAGAGGATCAGAGAACCTGACAGCAGCCTTTTTGCAGTGCAGTTCTCTTCCTGCTACTGGAGTAACACAGACAGAAACCCCAAAAACTTATCAACAGCAAGTGGAGAAAGAAGTCCAATTTCATACTGGAAAAAAATGTTTGGAATGTGGCAAACAATTCACACACAAAAGTGATCTTCATGAGCATATGAAGATTCACAATGGAGAAAAAACATATTGTTGTCATGAATGTGGTAAGTCGTTCTCTAGAAGAAGCAGTCTTCAGAGACACAGAAGAAGCAACACAGTAGAAAAACCTCATTGCTGTTCAGAATGTGGTAAGTCGTTCTCAATAAGAAGCCATCTTCACATGCACAGAAGAATCCACACAGGAGAAAAACCTCATTGCTGTTCAGAGTGTGGTAAGTCTTTCTCAATGAGAAGCCATCTTCAGACGCACAGAAGAATACACACAGGAGAAAAACCTCATTGCTGTTCAGAGTGTGGTAAGTCGTTCTCAATGAGAAGCCTTCTTCAGACGCACAGAAGAATCCACACAGGAGAAAAACCTCATTGCTGTTCAGAGTGTGGTAAGTCGTTCTCAATGAAAAGCCATCTTCAGACGCACAGAAGAATCCACACAGGAGAAAAACCTCATTGCTGTTCAGAGTGTGGTAAGTCGTTCTCAAGGAGAAGCAATCTTCAGAGGCACAGAAGAATCCACACATGAGTAAAATCTCATTGTTGTCCAAAATGTGCCAAACAATTTTCTGACAACTCAGTTTTCAAAGGCACCCAGAAATTGATACTGGACAGAAGCCATATTGCTGTTCTCAATGTGGAAAACCATTTTTCAACAGTAAGTGTTTTAACGCAGAAGCGAAAATGCAGTAAGTCTGTTCTGAATGTGGCAAATGTTATGCATACAAGAAAAGTCTTCATAGACACACCAGAAATCCATACTGAAGAAAAATATTTTTGCTGTTCTGAATGGGGGAAACAATTCTTAGACTTAAGTGTACTTCAGTCCCACATCTGAACTCAAACTTATGAGAAACCTTATTGTTGTCCTGAATGTGATAAGCAGTTCTCTCAATAACACACCCTACAGAGTCACATAAGACTTCACACCGCAGAGAAACCTCCATTGGTTGGAATGTGGCAAACAAGTCTCACGCTTGAATTCTCTGTATAATCATAAGAAAAGTTATACTGGAGAGAAGCCTTACAGTTGTACTGAATGTGGAATATGATTCTTATATAACAGTACCCTTCACAATCATAAAATTATTCATTTGGGTAAGAAACAACACTGTTCTGACTGTTGCAAACTTTTCTGAGACAGCAGGACTCTTAAAGATCATGTGAGAGTTCACTATGGAGAGAAACCCTATTGCTGTCTAGAGTGTAGCAAATGATTCTCACATCAAAGCGCACGTAGGTGCCACAGAAAGGTCCACACTGGAGAGAAAATTACACCTGGTCTGAATGTGGTAAAGGGTACTTTTCCAGAAGAAGTTTTCAGAGACACACACAGTCATATTGGAGTAAGCCTGTCCCAGAAATGGCAAATGATCTTTCCATTGGCTCCTCAACAAAAACAAGTGAAGAAAAATCTTCTGAATGCTTTAAAGGACTCCAATTGAAAGTTTGCTAATAAGTATATAAAAATAGTGGAGAAAACATTGTAAGTGTGAAACAGATTGTAGATGTAAGGTCACCTAAGAGCCACATGTGAATTCACATTGGAATGAACACACTGGAATACAACGCATATTTCACAAACAGCAAGAATCTTCTTCAATGACTTATAGGTGCAAGAAAAAAAAGCTCATTGTTGTCCTAAATGTGGTTAACGCTTTTCAGACAGCAGTGGCCTTCATATTCATAAATGACTGGCTTACTTGTGATAAGCCTCTTAGCTGTTCTGAATGTTGAATGTGGTCCTCCTGTATTAGCCATCATCAGCAATACATAGGATTTCATGAAGGACTCAGAAACTGTACTGCCAGTACGTCAGCCACACAGGGACTGATCATCTATGCACCAGTGCTGTGACATTGGATGGTGAACAATACAGACAACAGAATGAGGTAGCAACAGAACTTTGCGGTGATAACAACTTTAACCACAGAGCACAACTGAAAAAGTTCAATGTAATAATGAAAAAAATGGAGAAGTCAAATCAAATCTACATTGCAATGCTAACTGCCAGGAGGTGCTACTGACAACAAGGGGAATATTTTTGTGCCAGAGCTTTGGAGATGGGGCCTTATCTGAGTAGCAATGAACTTGTACCATCTCTGGGATGTCATCTGATGGCTGCGCCAAATGAAGAAATCATTTAGTGACGTCAGCTGACAGCCAATGCTGTCCAATTGGATACTGGGGAGGGACAGTCAAGGAGGACCGGAGACTAAAAAGAGAGCCATCAAATGACAGACCAATGTAGAGGGGCTTTATAAGACTTTTATACTAATTTAGATTATCATTTATAAATCATGAGTCTTTATAAACTAAACACATTCATCAGCTGTGTGTCATGTCGTGGCGAAATATTCATCATCAGAAGGCTTTTTACCTAAAAATAAAGGCTTTTAGGACTCGGGATAGACAGACAGAGTTTTAAAGCTTTATTGCAATAAATCAACCACACGGACTCAACCCAATTCGGCCGAATGAGATTGAGCCCCGATCATTACAGCCATTGAAGTTTTTATAACAATTTCTTGTCATTTTGGCCTTGTTCAATTAGCTCATTCTGCACCTGGTTTTACTGTCCATTATTCCTCTTGGTTTCTGTTCGGCTTATTTTGATTGGTCTAAGACTGGGTGGATGGCTTCCTCTTACCATCTTTGGGCTTTTCTTATGTCATTTCCTATCTTTTCTGACCTCACTCGAATGAGCTCTCTTGCCCATCTTCTCTGACTCCCTTCTACTCCTGTCCGGCCGAACCTTGAGTTTCCATGGGAACCCTTATCATCTCCTTACTTTCCTATCACTGGCCCCCTCGTGGTATTTTTATTTTTCTATGCTGTTCCCATTTTCTCTAACTGGCCAAGGCTTCAATTCCATATATGGGTTTCCTCTCATCATTTTCTTTCTTGAACCTTCCAAACTTTTTATAATAGTGACCTGAAGCTTAAGCTTTTTTTAAAAAAAAAGTATAGTATGTGCTTTCATTTAATCATTGCTTGTCATGCTTGATTTGTCTTAATTTCTACACTAAAGTTAATTGCTAATATATTCTTCTAGTATTTTTGCTAATGCCTGAATTTACTAAGATTTCTCTTCATGCATTATGCCAGCGTGACCCTGCTTACAGCAAAAGTCTTTTGTTGCCTTTCTGCTGATTCATCAACCCAGCTGGTTTTAGATACGCGCCTTTCAGAGTCATCTTTATCACTTCCTAGCCTTGAATCACAGGTCTTCTCACACTCTTATCTTGTCCGAAGCTGGTTTTGATGTGTCAATTTCTGTTCTTTCCTAGACTAGATATTTTGCTGTAAGCTTAAAAAATAATGCAATATAACTGATTTTTAGTTAACTATTTGCTTGACCCATCATATTTGCTCAACATTCTAATTTATGCTTAATCTTAATATTTTGGAAGCTTTTAATTACTTTTTATGGCTGTTTATGTTAATTTGCTATCCTGTTATGCTGATATAAAAAAATTTCTTTCTACAGTCAAGGGTGAGTCCAAAAGTGGGAATTTAAGAAGATCGAAATACAAATAAAATTGAACATTCAGGGTTCAAAGAGAAATGTTTAAGACCTGAAGACAGAGTCACAACAGCATGCTAGGGTTAGCATGGGGGACTACAGTTGTGATGAATATTAATTAATGTATAGAAGGAATATTATTTAAAAAATAATAATAATAATAATGTTATGATAAATGGGACACCATAATGAATGCAGAACACGGTGAAAACGATATGCACTGATTTTGTTGTCTGACACATAAGAAAAAAAGGGAAGACAAGGCAGAAACACAGGGATCTCTGCTGACCCAGCTGATAATTTGATAAATTAACCTAAAGATATAACGGATGTTCCTTTGCTCCATGTCAGTATATCCTGGGGTGGTGTGTGAAGGACGCTCTATACTCTGAATGTGTTTGTTCAGGTTTCAGTTTGAGTTCAGCTCCTTCTTCATATCAATACTCAAGACAACGTTTCTTCACGTCGAGACTTTAAGCTGGAGGCCACGGGAGCTGATTAAACTCCAACAGTAGGATTGATGATTAGAAAGCTCTACTTTGAGAGAGTGTCCGCTACACAAAGCTTCGGCTTCATTTACTTGACAGAAAACACCAAAAAGCAAAAGTGGCCCCTTCTATACCCCCACCACTGAAGGTCACATTTCACCCCTCACTACATTGGTTCACTCTGCTTGGACTTTTTGTATCTTGTAAATTTATGTTTCATTATTTGATGACACTCTTTTTACATTTCATGTCATTGATGTTCTCAAATGTGTGAGTATAGCTTGACTCTTATAAGGACTTATCTAAAAAGGGTACATTGGCCATGAAATGCAAGAAGGCAGAAAAATATAAAAAGTGGAAACCAAGAAATGAAGACGTGACATCGATGAAATAGGCTCAGGGGCAGAGGTGACGAGGACAAAATCAGAAAGGACAGTAATAGAAGAGGCAAGTACCAACTGAAAACAAAAGAAGAAAGCTGATTGGTGGAAAGACCTGTCAATCATTCCTGAGTGGACTATTGAGGACAGCCATGGCAGGCAGACTTCAAAGTTCATGTGATTTTGATTATAAATCTGTGGCCATGTACTGAATTAATCTGTTATTTATCAGTTAGTATGTTCAGAAACTGTAATGTCATCACACAGATCAGCATTTTATTAATAATGAAGTACATTCCAATAGGTGGTGCACTGCCAATGATAATGCTGAGGTCCACGTTGATCACTTATATTTCATCCCAGATTATTAAATGCCACATTCCTTTGATATTTGTATACTTTGTCTTTATTTCTTGAGTGACTGAAGTAGATATTAGGGCAATGGATGTTGGAAATTGCTGCTTTCTTGCCCAGGGTGTTATCAACTCTGAGAGGTTGCACTTGAATAATAATAATAATAATAATAGTAATAGTAATAATAATAATTCTTTATATTTTTATTGTGTTTTTCTCACTACTCAAAGCTCTTCTACACAGTGAGTGGGGAGCAACTTCAACCACCACTAATGTGCAGCATCCACCTGGTGATGTTATGGCAGCCAGTTTTGTGCTAGTAGGCTCACCACACATGAGCTATTAGATGGTGAAGTGGTGAGAGATACAGTCAGCTAATGAGAGAGAGAGGGGACGATTAGGGGGCACAATGACAAGGCCTTGGAGGGCAATTTAGCCAAGATATCTTCATGGAGGACACACAGGGATCTTTAATAACCACAGAGAGTCGGGACTTCAGTTTTACGTCTCATCCGAAGGACAGCACCATTTATACAGCACAGTGTTCTCGTCACTGCACTGGGGCATTGGTGTCCACATTCAGACCACCGGGTAAGCCCCCTATTGGCCTCACCAACGCCTCTTCTATCAGACACCCAAGCTGTTCCTAGATGTGCTCCAATCCAAGTACTGGCCAGGCCTGAAAATGTTTAGGTTGAGGTAGATGACCTGATCTGAAGTGCATGGGATGTGTCTGCTGGCTACAGAAGAGCAAGGGTGGCAGAAGTAAGACCCCTTTGGTTGAGAACTGGCATGAAACCAAATGTTATATGAGCCTTCATGTGTCTCAGAGACATCTATACATTTGTTAGTTATGGTGACAGTGAGTCCCAGTGTGGGACACTGAGAAGTGACAGGCTGGAGGGGTCACTCTTATGTACTTAAGTGGAATGATTCTGAGGTGGGCTATTACAGCGGGACTGGGATCAGGGCATCACTTATACCCAATTGTGTGTCTAGGATCTGTGTGTGTTAATCGTAGGGTGTAGGAGTAGACGAGCCTGTTCAACAGACTTGATTAAGTCTCATAAATCCTGAGATAAAATTATTTGAATAACCAAAAAAATCTAAAACAACTGTGAAGGCGCTGAGAGCGGCAAGCACCTGCTGTGTGTTACATGTCTGTCTGTCTGTCAGTTACTTCAGTTTTTAAACAGTTTTCATATTTCTACAATCCTTGTGTTTATGAATGAATCCTATTATTCTGTTTCTTAGACTGAGTGGTCTTCCGTTACCTTAAGAGAGTCTAACAGGTGGGGTCTTTACTGAATAATCTGATAAATTACTGGCATGGACAAAGAAATAAACAAATATTCATTATCTGAGTGGATTAACATCAGTCAGTTGATTTTCATCAACAACACTCACACAACTCTGAAAAGCAGGAGACGAGAACTTATTATGGGATGGACAATTTGACTAATAAAGAGGACTAACATGGATTCTGATGTGGACTTCAGTATGTTATATGTGACGATACTGGCCCCTCCAGACTCCCTCTTCCCACATAGGAGTCTGTTGAACCAACACCATCGATAGGTATGACCGAGATGAGAGGACTAATCCAGGTGAAATCAGAGTATGGTGGAAAGTGCTTGAGTGTGTTTATTGAAAAACAGTCAAAAGTAAAATCAAAAGTGTCCACATGTGCAGAGTTCTCAAAAAAAAAAATACATACATCCTTAAAATCAGTGAAAGGTGGGTATAAAATCCATAAGAAATAAATCTGTTAACCATCGTGCATCTCACACCTAGGCCTTCAGTACTGCTCCGTCTGAATCAATTTATGGTTATAAAAACCATCTTAATATGCAGAAATACAGTATAAAGAGGCGCTGCATTGCAGATAGAATCGCAACATTTTACTCACCAGAAATTCGGATTATTTGCAAACAAAATCCATCTGCCTCTCTCTCCTCAAAAACAGTTCAATCACTCTGTCGTACGGATTATCCATGCGCCTCAGTTCCATCAAAAAGTCCCTTTCTATCGCCATTGAAGATAATGCTGAAAATCAAACCTGTGGCTTCTATACAATCTGAATATGGTGACGTCGCCGTACTCCTGCTAGAGGGCCGTACTGATACTAACTCAAAATGGTTGAAGCAAATCGACATTTATTCTGTGTTAGAGTACCTGCACAACAGATTTTAAAGTCCTCTGATGGCTGAAATGTGATTGGTTAAATGCTTTAATACGAAAATACATGCCTGGAAGCAGCACAACCACTGGAAAAGCTATGAAAGGAAGCGGACAGATTATTTGGAATTATTTAATAAGTATTCATGGACAAAATATAATTAACATCAGTTTGTGATTCACATATTTTTACTTATGAATATGCTAAGCACAGTCCTTCACCCGCGAATATTTACCTTATATAGGCAGGCACTCAATGACATGCTAGGAGTGATGACGCGACACGCAACTCCGCCTCCCACGGCCATCGAGCTGCAGTCTATTACAGTATATGGACGAAAAAATAGGTTCCAGTTATGACCATTACGCGTAGAATTTCGAAATGAAACCTGCCCAACTTTTATAAGTAAACTGTAAGGAATGAGCCTGCCAAATTTCAGCCTTCTACCTACACGGGAAGTTGGATAATTAGTGATGAGTGAGTGAGTGAGTCAGTCAGTCAGTCAGTGAGGGCTTTACCTTTTATTAGTATAGATAAAGCCTCTCTTTCATCGTAAATAATTGTTCTTAATCAGAGCACTTAAAAGTTTAACAAAAATGTTATACTTCTTATATTCTCGGGTACTGTTTAGAACAGTCGCTAAATTAACAAATGGTAATTCAGATTTACAGAGCAAAATACCAACAGACATTAGCAGTACAGACTTTATGAACTTCTTCAATGAGAAAATTAAAAACATAAGATCCCAGATCTCAGCATCACAGTACAAACCACACATTAGCTTAGCAGACCCTGTCTCACATTGCATTCAGTACTTTAGTAATTTTAATCCTGTAACTGAGCAGGAAGTCTTAACTTTAAATTCTAAAATAAAACCTACAACTTGTTCTCTAGATCCAGTGCCAACAAAACTTTCTCTCTAAAATACTAGAATAAGTAGTCGCCAGTCAGCTTCAGTCACACCTCACGCGTTATAATTTACAGTGGTGCCTTGGTTTGCGAGTATAATTCGTCCTGGAAATGTGTTTGTAATCAAAAGCACTTGTATATCAAAGTGAATTTCCCCATAAGAAATAATGGAAAATCAGATTATTTGTTCCACAACCCAAAAATATTAATCTAAAAATGATTACATTAAAACTTTAAGTAAAAATACATACGTTAAAACAAATTAACCGGCACTTTACCTTTGAAAAGAATTGTGGATGGTGTGAGGGAGACGAGAGAGAGGAGAGGAGGAGGAGGAGGATTATTGTGTAGGACGACTTTCACTTTAACTAATGGAATCACTGCTGTTTGTTGGCTCACTGGAATCTTTATCTTTATTTGTAACTTTAACATGGAACAAATCCAATGGTAGTTTCTTTAGCCTCCTTTTGATGATTTCACGGAAATGTGACATTGGATTGTTGTTAAGCAGATTCATCACTCGATCACAAAATAAACAAATGCTTTATGCACACACATGTGGTCACAATGCTATAATAAACAGTTTACACTCATACGGATGTTGACTATATGAGCGAGGCACGCCAACTGAGGCCGAGCATGGAAGATAATTACCCACAATCCTGCAGTGAGAGAGAGAGAGATAAGAACCATCGGCTCAGTTGTGATCATGTGACACTCGGCAGACAAAGCGTATATGTACTACTCGTATTGCAAGACTTTTGTTTGTTTATCAAGTTAACATTTATTAAAAATTTTTGCTCGTCTTACAAAACACTCGCAGACCACGTTACTCGTAATCCAAGGTTTTACTGTATTTGAGAAATTCCAGTCTGGTTTCCACACTGGTCAAAATACAGAAACAGCACTAAATCATGTTGTAAATGACATTCTAATATCCTCTGATGAAGGAAACTCCACAGTAATTATTTTGTTAGACTTAAGTGCAGCGTTTGACACCATTGACCATTCTATTTTACTGCACAGGCTAGAAAATGATGTTGGGCTTACAGGCACTGTGCTCACTTGGTTTAGTTCTTATTTATCAAATCGATTCCAATACGTACAGAAATGTGCTGATAGGACTCCATCATTACAAACAGAAGTGAGATATGGTGTCCCGCATGGCTCAGTACTCGGACCTTCACTGTTTTCACTTTACAGGCTTCCACTGGGATCTCTCATTATGAAACATCATGTTAATTTTCAATCGTATGCAGATGACACCCAGTTATACCTTTCTTTAAGACCAAATGAAGTTTCTTCAATGTTGTCTTTAATTAGATGGGTTAGTGAATAAAAGGAGTGGATGAATGAGAACTACTTTAAGCACCAATAAAACACAGGTTAATTATTGGAAGGAGTGACGCTGATCTCAATGCTGTCATCATTTAACTCCATTGGAATCACCAGTAATTTTACTGAATCAGCCCGAAATCCAGGAGTTATCTTTGACTCTAGCATGTCATTTAAAGCACATATTACAAAGTTGTCCAAATCATGTTTCTTCCATCTTAAAAATGTTAGGAAAATAAGGCACTTTCTAAATTAACAGGATTCTGAGAAATTAATTCATGCATCTATATCAAGTAGGATCGACTACTGCAATGCGGTGTTCACTGGATGTTCAAATTGTTCTTTATACAGCCTCCAGTTAATCCAAAATGCTGCTGCAAGAATAATCACAATAACAAGGAAATATGAACATACAACTCCAGTTGTTAAATCCTTACTCTGTCTCCCGGTTAAGTTTAGGGCAGATTTCAAAATCCTCCTTTTAATATATAAAGCATTAAATGGCCAAGGTCCGGCTTATTTGTCTGGACTTATCATGACTTACAAACCTGAGTGCACATTAAGATCTCAATATGCCAGTCTGCTTATGATTCCAAGGATTAATAAAATAATAGTGGGAAGTCAAGCTTTTAGTTACAGGACCCCTAAAGTGTGGACTGGTCTGCCTGCTGCTATAAGAGATGCTCCTTCAGTCTCAACTTTCAAATCCCGGCTGAAGACTTATTACTTCAGTTTAGCACACCCTGACTAGAGCTGCTGATTAACTCTACAGACTGTCATCAGCATCAAAACATAAGTAATATGATAGTTATAATTTGTTACTAACCCTCACCTATTCCGTTTCTCTTCTCAATACTCAATTGTGGCACTTGGTGCCATGGCCCACCTGCCAAGTTATTTTGCCTGCCTATGTTAAAATCATTCCTGATGGAGGATCGCAGGAATCGTGGGGTAGAGGGGTCCTTTCATCTGACTGGCTGGCCCAGCATTGACTCAACTTTGGAATGGAATTTGTGGAGGAAGCTTGATGGCTGAGGTCTCCAGGACTCTAAACAAATCCAAATAACTTTATGTGATATCATCTACTGTTACATTTTCTCTGTATTTGTAATGTTTTTATTTTACTATTATACTGTATTGAGGATTACTTGTGTTCTGTTCTGTTAATTGTGTTGTATTGACCCACTTCTCTTTGACACACACTGCATGCCCAATCTACCTGGAAAGGGATCTCTCTGCCTTTCCCAAAGTTTCTTTCATTTTTTTTCCTTAGTTTTTCTTTGTCCTCTTAGAGAGTCAAGGGTGGTGGGGGTGGCGGGGCTGGAGGGTTTGTATTTTGGAGCGGTTTGGGGCTGTCAATAGGCAGGGCTTGTTAAAGCCCAGTATGGCACCTCTTGTGTGACTTCAGGTTATACAAAAATAAATTGTATTGTATTGTATTGTGTTGTATTGTATTGTATTGTTTTGTTTTCAACAACACAGAACAAACCAACTAAATGCCGGAGGTTTAAATAAGAGAACAGGGTCAGTCAAGATTCTATCTCATGATGTTCTCATCATTTGAATGTGATTCTAATTTGAGGTATAGGAGGTGGTGATAAACAGAGGGGGTGGTCCTAACCTTTTCCACATTTGAAATTTGCATTTATGTTTATTTAAACGAGGCAGAGGGCTACAGAATATAAATGTGGCCTGATGTTTGTTATGTTTTATCACCTTTTTCTAAACAACTCTTTTAAAGAAGATCAAATCTGGACGTGTCTGCATACAGTGCTTTCAAAAAGTCTTCAGGCCCTTCAAGTTTTTCACCTTTAGTTATGTTGCAGCCTTCTGCTAAAATCATTTCAATTTACTTTGTCCCAAATCAGACAACTCTCAACTCAACCAAGGTCTTCTTCTTCTTTCACCTGCTCCTGTTAGGGGTCACCATAGCGGATCATCTTCTTCCATATCTTTCTGTCCTCTGCATCTTGTTCTGTTACACTCACCACCTGCATGTTCTCTTTTACCACATCCATAAACCTTCGCTTAGGCCTTCCTCTTCTCCTCTTACCTGGCAGCTCTATCCTTAGCATCTTTCTCCCAATATACTCATGATCTCTCCTCTGCACATGTCTAAACCAATGGAATCTTGCCTCTCTGACTTTGTCTCCCAACCGTCCCACCTGAGCTGACACTCTAATGTACTCATTTCTAATCCTATCCATCCTCGTCACACCCAGTGCAAATCTTAGCATCTTTAACTGTGCCACCTCCAGCTCTGTCTCCTGCTTTCTGGTCAGTGCCACCATTTCCAGCCCATATAACATAGCAGGTCTCACTACCATCCTGTAGACCTTCCCTTTCACTTTTGCTGATACCTGTTTGTCACAACCAAGGTGACAAAGTGAAAACGGGATTTGCAAATGAATTAAAAATAGTAAAAAAAAATAATAGTAATCAGACCCTTTACTCAGGACTTACTTGAAGCCCCTTTGACAGCAATCACAGTCCCTGGAGTCTTCTTGAGTCTGATGTGACCGCTTGACACACTTGGATTTGGGGATGTTCTGCCATTTTTCCCTGCAGATCCTTTCAACCTCTGTTAGGTTGGATGGAGACCACCAGTGGACAGCAGTTTTCAATTCTCTCCAGAGAAGTTCAAGAACATTCATAGAATTATTCATAAGCCATCCCTGGGTTGTATATGCCTTGTTTTTTGGGTCATTTTCAAATTGGAAGGTAAACCTTTGGCCCAGACTGAGGACCAGAGCTCTATGAGCAGGTTTTCATTAAGGTCATCTTTGTTCTTTGACCTGTTCAGCTCTCCCTCAATGCTGACTGGTCTCACAGTCACTGCCATTGAAAAACAACTCCAAATGTGATGCCACCACTATGCTTCACTGTTATGCAAGAGGTGAGCGATGCCTGGTTTCCTACACATATGACAGTTAGAATTGATGCCAGACAGTTCAAAGTTGGTTTCATCAGACCAGATAATCTTGTTTATCCCAGTGTGAGAGTCCTTTAGTTGCCTCTTAGCAAACTCTGAGCAAGCTTTCATGTGTTGTCTGACCACAGTGCCATAAGGCCCAGTTTAGTGGAGTGTTGTAGTAGTGGCTGTCCTTCTGGAAGCTTCTCCATTCTCCACATATTTTCTGGATTTCAGGCACAGTGACCATTGGGTTCTTGGTCACTCCTCTTATGAACATCCTTCTCCACTGATTGTTCTTTGGAAAATCATGGGTGTTCTAAACATATTCTATTAAACATTATGGAGGTCCCTGTCATTTTGTGAACCTTCAGTCCGGCAGAATTATTCCATATCTTTCCCGAGATCTTTGCCTTGACCCAATCCTGTTTCAAAGCTCTGCAGTCAATTCCTTCAACCTCATGGCTTGGCTTTTTCACCACTGTGGACCTTCTATAGACAAGTGTGTGCTTTTCCTCATCATGTCCAATCAATTGAAAAGACCTCAATTAGACTGCAAACAAGGGGTAAGAACATCTCAACGATGATCTATAGAACAGGATGCACCTGAGCCAAATTTCAGATTTCACAGGAAAGGTTCTGAATCCTTGTGTCGATGAGATATCCCAGTTTTTACTTTAATAAATACATTTTAAAAAATAAAATCTAAAACTCAGTTTTCCCTTTGTCATTATAGAATGTTGAGTGATGCTTGTTGAGGGAAAAAAATGAAATGATTGACCACAAGGCTGCAACATAAAAAAGTGAAAAGTGGAGGAGTCTGAAGACTTTGTCAAGGCCCGGTATGTTATAAAGAGAAAAAAAACTTTTCACATGGCTACATATTCATTCATGGACAAAAGTATTGGTTTAAAAATGAAGCACAATTGTATGTGAAATAAGTTAAAGCTGACAAAAGTCCTCATCATCCTCCATTCTTTACTCCACAGAGCAGGCACTTTGCTTTGGGTTCTCGACTTCACAAATTTTAAACATTAAAACAAAAGAAACTGGCAGAGAAAATTATTGGGGGTCCTTAGAAGTTCAAAGACCTCACTGGACTGTCGTGACATCTCAAGCTGACCGATTCCTCTAATGTTTGTCATCAGGGTCTTCAGTCACTCAGTCAAGTCCTCACTCTGCTGTGTTGTGTCATTGTGTCCCACCTCCCTGATGAGACCACCAGAGTAAAGCTGACCACAAATTGAACAGAAAGAGAGTTTAAATGGAGGAGAAAAAACAAGAAAACATCAAGAGAGACTCAGGCTGACCTCCAGGATCAAGGTACACCTTCTGGATTGGAGTTTTCTAAAACACATGTTGACAAGCCACAGTGCTGCAGAAAGTCCTTTGGTCTAATAAAACTAAACAAGAGCTTTACAGTAAGTCACAGCAGCTCTGTGTCCAAAGAAGACAAAACAAGTGTTCAAAGAAAAAACTCAAAACATGGAGGAGGCGCATTAATGTTATGGGGCTGCTGTGCAGAATCTGTGCATGGCACAATAAAATGAGAAGATCATCAAGACATTCTGGAGTGATCATCACAAGGCTCTGTCTTGGGTTCAGGTCATGGATCCCCCAAAGCATACAAGTAAGACCACAGAAATATGATAGAAATTACTTTGTAATGTTGGCATCTGTTATGCACACTGAACTGAATCCAAGTCAACATACATGGAAAGAGCTGGAAGTCATAGCTGGGAGAAGAAGTCCTCTCAAATCTCAAAAAGAGTTGGCTGAGTGAACAGTGAGAGAATTAGGAGTCTCATTGAGAGCTACAGAAAGTGCCTGATGGCAGGTCTCAACTGAAAAAGTCAGTTAGAGAACATTAGGTGATGGTCCCGATTCTTGTGTAGCTACAAGTCCTGCAAAGAGTTCAGCAGCAACACCACATGCACATCAGAACAGGTCATCCAGCAGAAGCTAAACATGTCTGGGCCCGGCTAGTACTTGGATGGGAGAAACCATCTAGGAAAGCTTAGGTTGCTGATGGAAGAGGAGTTGATGAGGCCAGCAGGAGGCGCAAACCCGGTACTCTTAATGTAGATCCCAATACCCCAGTGGGGGGTGACGGGGACACCGTGTTGTAAAAATGGTGCCATCCTTTGGTTGAGGTCCTGACTCTTTGGTCATAAAATAACCCTGGACATCCTTTGTAAAGAGGCTAATGTCTCCAGGTTAAATTGCTCCCCATGGCTTAGGCATTCTGTCCCCCTAATCATCCAATGGTGAGCGTCACTGGCTGCTGTCACATTATCCTGGTGGCTCCCCACTCACTGAAACACTCTGAGTAGTGAGAAAGGCGCTATATAATTGTAAAGAAGTATTATTGGTAGTAGTGTTGCTCTTGTCATGGAGAAAACATCCTTCTCGCTTGGAAGAAAACACACAGAGTTTCAGGTCAAGCAATCAGAATAAGACTTAATTGCATAAAGCTGACTCAGTTCAATGAAGTGAGATCCATTAGTCTGTTGGAGCCTCGTATTTATTACAATTCTTATCACCAGATTACTTCATTCTGCATATTTGTCTTCCTTATCTCATTCCTAGTACACAACTCCTCCATTCCTCTTACACCACCAATATTTTTTCCTGCATTAATCATTTTCTGATGGGCATAATTACTTCCTACCCATCACCTGTCACTGTCATCTTAACCAGAGTGGCAAGTTCGCCATCTATCACATTCTTAACGTTTGGTTTGTAAATACTGGTGGCATCCCAGAAGGAATAAAATGTATGGGCATAAGCCTTTCATTTTTAACTGTCTGAAACCCTCGGTTACAATATGTATACATATGAATAGGCGTTACTTTGGACACATATGAATTCTCTATACTCTGTGGAATAAAGAAAGACGGATGACTACTGTTGCCAGTTTACACTCATTTGACAGAAAATTGGGATTGTTGTTTAAAAAGTCGACGAGGCATGTCAATAATCCAAACAGAAGAGAGATAGATGTAAAAGGTGCTATAAAATACAAAGATGTTAAATACTATATACTGTAGGAGATGTGAAAAATATGATAGATGCATAGAGCAATGTGAAATACATAAATACATATGATAAGCCCTCTATAACAGACATATAAAAAATGTACAGTAATAAGAGATGACAGGAAAGGCACTATAACAGAGAAAATGACAAATACGACAGGTGCTATAAAAATGACACAGCAAACAGATGTGAATGACACTGTAAGACAGAGAAATGTGAAAGACAAAACATAACTGATGGACACAAGGCCAGTTCAGAGTCGCCAATGAACCCAATATGCACATCTGTGGACTGCGTGAATCAAAGCAGGAGTGACACGGGAAGAACATGCAGGCCTGACAGTCAAGACGACGACTTGGGTGCCAAATTCAAAGTCTGTGAGGCTGCAGCTCCATCCCCTTGGCCTCACAGTTCAGTTCAACTTCTTTCCTTTCCTTATTATTTTGAACCCGCATCTTTTATTTTAAAGTGTCCCCTTTACTGGCAGAGTGGGTTCAGCTCACTCCCTGATGACTTTCATAATGAACTGCACGTCTCCCAGCACTTGATGGCAATCTTGTTTGCTGCTCTCATTGAGTTGTCAGCCACAAGCTTTATGACAATTCATTACACACATTTAATTTTCAGGCAATTCAGATTTAATTTTTATTTTTTATTTTCATATTCTGTGTAACTCTGACCTGTGGGGTGATCCCCTGAATATTCAGTAGAGTACTGGAAATGGAAAAACAAAAGACTGGGAATGGAAGGGGCAGAACAAGGATCAGGACTGTATTATGAGGAAAGGAAAGATCAGGTTGGTGAAGTGTGACAGAGAATTGATTCTAAATTAGAGAGGTGGACAGTGACAATAACAAGGGCAATTTTAATAAAGCCAGCAGTCAGAGTGGACAGTCCATTAGAACTCTGACCTCGACGGTGACCTTGTGCCGTTTATTGTAATTCCAGAATTTTACTTTGAATTCCCACACATTCTGTCAAATCAGATGAGATCTTTACTATTAGTGTCTGGTCAGCGCAACTCCTGATTGGTTCTTGTTAATTATCTGTGTTGTGCTCCGCCCCCAGTCCTATTACACACTCCCAGATTTCCTCACTCATTCTCTTTTCTCTCCTTTCAGACTTCTGACCCCACACACTGGACATCAACACAGCAAACAGAGACCTCCGTTTGTCTGAAGGGAACAAGAAGGTGACATGTGAGGGGACAGAGACTGAATATCCTGATCATCCTGAGAGATTTGACTGCTGGTCTCAAGTTCTGTGCAGAGATAATCTGACTGGGACTTGCTGTTACTGGGAGGTGGGGTTCAGTGGAAGCCTCATGAGGATTGGAGTCGCATATAAAGGACTGAGCAGGAGATAAGATAGTGGGTAGTCCCTCCTTAGATACACTGACAGGCACTGGGTTTTGCAATGCTGTGTCTCGCAATGACAAGCAGACTGTAATCAGCGCCCCCTACAGCCCCCTGAATAGGTGTGTATCTGGACTGGCCTGCTGGCTCTCTGTCATTTTATAGCGTCTCACACACAATGACCCTCCTGCACAGGTTCAACACCTCCTTCACTGAGCCCCTCTGTCCAGGGTTTGGCTTTGGTCCTGACTGCAGTGTAACAATCTGACATCTGACACCATGTGACAACTGACCAGTACCCTCCACCAGTCACTTGATGTTCCCACAAGTGCAGATCATCTTTGTGTTTGTAGTTTGGGGTCAAAATGAATTTCACAGGATTTGGGTGGGGGCAGCACTTCAGTGAGTGAATTTGGTGTTGAGAATGCAGGGTGAGTATGGCTGTCAGGGCCTCCATTATTATTGGATTTGAGGAGCCAATCAGCTGTGTGTGTGTAATAGTGAGGGGTGGGGTTTGAGAGAGTAATGTGGATGTAGCAGCAGTTAAGTGTTTTGGTTTGCAGTGCACAGTGAAATATATGTGTTTGTTTTGGAAATGTCTAAAGAAATGGCTGAAATGGTTAAGTAAACAAGCAGAATGTTACAGGGGATCCTGAGTATGGAACTGGAACTCAGTGATGACTGTATACAGTTTTCATAACAGGAAATGTGCTGAATTCAAGAGAAAGACTTCTATCTTAGGCTGGTTGTGCTCTACGCTAAAGTACCTCATGTCTTTTAACCAATCAGAGAATGATATTCAGGCATTAAGCACTGTTATGCAAATTCAGTTGTTTATAAAATGGTCCTCTGCCCCTTCTTGTTGATTATTCTCTAACAGACTACTGTGATGAATGCTTCATCTTCTGCATTTTATGAGGAAGAAATTAAAGATGCAATGGATGTGTTTCCTCCTGCCTGATTACTGACTCAAAGGGGTTTTATCAGACTTATCATGTAGAGAAAGTTTCTTTCTTTAATTAATAAGTTGATTTCTTCCACAGGGGGCACATCAGATCTACAGATACTTGTCTGACCAGAAGGGTCCCATGTTGATTCACAACCACATGACCCCGAGTGTCATTAAAAGTCAACTGTTTAAAATTCTGCTGGAGCAGCACTGCTGAAAGGCGCTATATAGACTAAGTATCAGGAGCACAGGAATAGTGACTATGTGTAGAAGCGAGTAATAGATGGGACTACTGTAGAGTGTTCCCCCCTCCATTGGTCACTCATGGGGTCCATCATTTCTGAATTAATGGACCGAGGACTCACGGGTCAGTCAGATGTCAGCCATACTGACGAGAGTTTGGTGTTCTACTGAGTCACTTGACGTCACATTAGACATTAAACTTCACCACCTTCGTCTTGTTTCCAAATTTGTCAATTCTGCTATTCTGGAAATTCCGACATTCTCAGAAAAATGAATTCTTGGTGAAGGTTGCGATCTCCCTATGGTGACAGAGGAAAATCAGAAGATGCAGTTTGAAAGGCTTCTTATTCATTCAAGGAGTAATGGTCTGAAATTTCACCTTGTCTGAGAAGTTGGAGATCGATTTCAAATAAAAATACACTTGGATAAGATTAAATTGTACTACTAGGGTTCTTAGTTGATTCAGTAGTTGCGATAAATGAGGTCAACGTTATCAAACACCCACCCCCTGACCCAGTCACACACACACACCTCGTTTTTGTGTGAAATTAATGTAATACCTCAACCTTGCCATGCAAGAAACAGACAAGCTGTAATTCTGTACAGCTGGAACCATCTAATGTATTCCTGACTGAAGGATCGATGAAACTCCTCCAGTATATTTAATTATCTTTTAAATTATTAGACAAAGTATGTGGCAAATTAAACATATAAGCAAAGGGCTAAAAGACACTAAAGTCTGATCTCACTTAAACTTTAAAACTGCCTATTCCAAAAATGCCAGGCTGTTTGTGGTCGTGTTGTCAGGTGTAGCTCTCAGGTAGACATCTTGTCTTCTTTCAGCTGCTCCTGTTAGGGGTCCCCACAATGGATCATCTTCTTCCATATCTTCCTGTCCTCGTCATCTTGCTCTGTCACACCCTTCACCAGCATGTCCTCTTTCACCACATCCATAAACTTTCGCTTAGGCCTTCCTCTTCTCCTCTTACCTGGCAGCTCTATCCTTATCATCCTTCTCCCAGTATACCCAGCATCTCTCCTCTACAAATGTCCATACTAACACAATCTCACCTCTCTGCCTTTGTCTCCCAACTGTCCCACCTGAGCTGACCCTCTAATGTCCTCATTTCAATTCCTGTCCATCCTCGTCACATCCAAAGCAAATCTAAACATCTTTAACTCTGCCACCTCCAGCTGTGTCTCCTGCTTTCTGGTCAGTGCCACCGTCTCCTTCCCATATAAGATAGCTGGTCTCACTACCATCCTGTAGACCGTCCCTTTCACTCTTGCTGATACCTGATCTAAATCAGGGTGTCCAACTCTGACCCCACAGGGCCGCAGTGACTGCAGGTTTTCCATCCTGACACTTTCTTAATCAGTAACCAATTCCTCCTTTTAATTGATTTCTTTTCCCTTTCCTTTGTTACTTGAAGAAACCTCTGAATTGCTTCTTTTTTTCCTTAAATCACAGCCAAATAAAAATGAGATGTGAAGTGAACCAACAATTGACCATCCAGGAGGTATCAACATGACCAGTTGGGGTATCAAACTCCCACCAGTTTCACTCTAACCAGCTTCTTAATTAGAAGCCAATTGTTGTTGTTAATTGAACTCGTTATTTAATTCCATGGCTGTGCTCTCGTTTGACCGCAGCAGAAAGCAGATCAGTGTCACCGAGCCCTTCATCTTCTTTATTTTCTGTTACTGTATGACAGCAAAAGCTATCTGGTCAAGTGTTGGGTCGTTTTGTATTTCATTACTGTTTTTTGCTAATTAATGAATAAAAGAAACAGATAAGGAGTCTGAGTCTTAAATAGCAAGTCAATTAAAATGAAGGAGAAAAAGTTAATTAGCAGCAAAAATGGGTCATTAATTAAGAAACTGGTTAGAATGAAAACCTGCAGCCCTCCAGGATCGATGTTGGACACCCCTGATCTAAATTAAACAAGGAAACAGTCAAGTCTCCATGTGCCTTGTGTGTTCTTGAAAATCATTATGGTAAGCAGGCGTATGTGTGTGTAATGAAGAGTTACTGTTCAGGAGAAGCCATCTATCCCACCAAACAGCACAATATTGTGCCTTGTTTTTCAAAGGCAAAAAATTAAAAATAAATATTAAAACATTAAATGACTATGAACATGTCTAACTGTCCTTACCTTATTACCTTAGTCTATCCCACCAGACTCCTTCTCACTTGTCTACAGCATATCCAGTACGAGGTATTCTCCGTTTTATGTCTAAACCCAAAGTGTCAAGTTCTTCATCTGACCGGTGCTGTAGACTCCTTGAGGAGAGGTTTGCTTCAGCCATACACCTCGATACACACACAGCCAAGGGACTGGGAAAGCAGGGAATGGGATTAACAGTTGGATCTGCAATCTTGGATTGTGCCTCACGTGTGATGAAGGGTGTGAGGCCGAGCGTCAATGATGTGGCACTTAATTCGAGGGAGGCAACAGTGCAACACATCCTAACAACACAGTCAAGAAGGATAAAGCTACAAAATGGCAACAGGTCACATTTACCATTTAGCAATAAAAACAGTTTATTAATCGTCAATTCATTATTAACACCAAATGCTCATGTATTAATAATCTCTAATGTACAAGGCCTCCAAGAACTCAAAGTAAAGAAGCAGAAAAAATATTTCAAGTAAAAGAAAATGTCAAGAACGTTCACATTGTAACAGGCCTGGCTCATCTTTGATTAACTCTGCTGGTTATCAGATGAAACGCAGAAAGCAAGCTGATGAAATGTCGGCTAACAGGAGCGCCGCAGAACAATCCCACCACTCGGGTGAGTCCTTCTGAATGAAGACAGACCAGGGAGGGCAGCTGGCTTTGTTCACATCTTACAAGTCTGTCTTTCTCAGAGTGCCATCTACCTTGTGCTCCAGTCCCAAACTCCAAATGTGCCACGGGGTGCAGTGGGGTTGCCGATCAGGAAGTGGCACTCTATACAGGGCTGATGAATGGTGCTATAAAAATCAACAAAAGTGATTGATCACAAATGTCACATTACGTGTTTGTGTGATCTTTGTGATGACATTACAGTTTCAGAACATGCTAACTGATAAATAACAGACTTATTCAGTGCATGGTCACAGATTTGAAATCAAAAACACATGAACTCAGAAGTCTGCGTGCCACGGCTGTACTCAACAGTCCACTCAGGAGTGACTGACAGGTCTTTCCACCAATCAGCTGTCTTCTTTTGTTTTCAGTTGGTACCTGCCTTTTCTGTGATGTCCTTTCTGATTTTGTCCTCGTCACCTCTGCCACTGGACGTATTTCATCGATGTCACCTCTTCATTTTGTGGGTTACACTTTTTATATTTTTTCTGCCTTATTGCATTTCATGGCCAATGTACCCTTTTTAGATAAGTCCTTGTAAGAGTCAAGCTATACTCACACATTTGAGAACATCAATTAAATGAAATCTATAAAGAGCGTGGCCAAAAACTGAAACATAAACTTCCAAGTCCAAGCAGAGTAAGGGGGGTCAAATTTGACCTTCAGAAATGGGGGCACAGAAGGGGCCACTTCTGCTTTTTGGAGTTTTCTGTCAAGTAAATGAAGCCGAAGCTTTGTGTAGCTGACACTCTCTCAAAGCTGAGCTTTCTAATCATCCATCCTGCTGTTGGAGTTTATTGGAGCTCCTTTGGCCTCCAGCTTGTAGTCTCGACGTGAAGAAATGTTGTCTTAGGTATCGATATGAAGATGGCGCTGAACTCAAACTGAAACCTTACCCAACACATTCAGAGTATAGAGCGTCCTTCACACACCACCCCAGGAGATACTGGACATCTAGCAAATTGACCTCCGTTATATTTTTAGGTTAATTTATAAAATTATCAGTTGAATCAGCAGAGATCCCTGTGTGTTTCAGCGCTGTCTTCGCTTTTTTATGACTATGAAGACCACTGCTGCATGAAAAGCGTTAACCATAATTAGGAACACAATGAGGTTTTTTCTTGCACCTATAAGTTGTTGAAGAAGATTCTTGCCGTTTGTGAAGTATGTATTGTATTCCAGTGTGAATTCATATGTGGCTCTGAGGTTACCTTACATTTAGGATAGGTTTTCCACTTTCATCGTTTTCTCCACTATTCTTATGTGCTTATTAACTACTTTAAACAGAAGTCCTTTCTGAAGACTTTTCTTCATTTTTTTTTTTTTTTTGCCTTTGGAAAGATCATTTGTCCTTTTTGAGACAGGCTTTACTCCAATATGACTTTGTGTGTGACTACGGAAACTTTTTCTGGAAGAGTATCCTTTAGCACATTGAGAACAGGTGTACTGCTTCTCTCCAGTGTGGATCTTTCTGTGGTACCTAAGTGCACTTTGACATGAGAATTGTTTGACACACTCTGGACAGCAATAAGGTTTCTCTCCAAAGTGAATTCTCATGTGATCTCGAGGAGTCATGCTGTCTAGCTTGCCACAGTCAGAACAGCTTTGTTTCTTACTAGAATTAATTATTTTATGATTGTGAATAGAATTGTTATATGAGAATCGCATTCCACATCCAGTACAATTCTAAGGCTTCTATCCAGTACGACTTTTCTTATGCTTTTACAGAGAAATAGGTGTGAGAATTGTTAGCCATATTCCAAGCAAAGGTGAGATTTCTGTCTGGTGTGTTGTCTGATGTGACTTTTTATGGTGCTTTGTTGTAAGAACTGCTTATCACATTCAGGACAACAATAAGGTTTCTCTCCATTATGAGTTCTGATGTGGCACTGAAGAATTTTTTCTCACATTCAGAACAGCAATGCGATTTTTCTTCAATATGGATTTTGGCATGTGGATAAAGACCACACTGCATTTTCTCTTTAGTGGGAGTTTGTGTGTTTACTTCAAAATAGGTTATGTTTAAAACCTTTTTCCACATTGAGAACAGCAATATGGCTTCTCTGCAGTATCAATTTCTGTGTGCCTTTGAAAACTGCATTTGTCAGAAAATTGTTCAGCACATTCTCGACAACAATGAGGTTTTTTTCCTGGGTGGCTTCTTCTGTGCCTCTGAAGGTGGCTTCTCCTTGTGAAGGACTTACCACATTCTGAACAGCAATGAGGGTTTTCTCCTGTGTGATTTTTTTTGTGCAACTGAAGATCACTTCTCCATGAGAAAGATTTGCCACATTCTGAACAGCAATGAGGTTTTTCTCCTGTGTGGATTATTCTATGCCTCTGAAGATTGCTTCTGATTGAGAACGACTTACCACATACTGAACAGCAAAGAGGTTTTTCTCCTGTGTGAATTTTTTTGTGCAACTGAAGACTGATTCTCACTGAGAACATCTTACCACATTCTGGACAATAATGAGGTTTTGCTCCTGTGTGGATTCTTCTGTGCCTCTGAAGACTGCTTCTCCTTAAGAACGACTTACCACAGTCTGAACAGCAATGAGGTTTTTCTCCTGTATGAATCATCATATGTCTTTTAAGATCACTTCTGTGTGTGAATTGTTTGCCACATTCCAAACAACATTTTTTTTCAGTATGAATTTGGATTTCTTTCTCCACTTGCTGTTGATCAGTTTTGATGGTTTCTGTCTGTGTTACTCCAGAAGCAGGGAGAGAACTGCACTGCAAAAAGGCTGCTGTAATGTTCTTTAATCCTGTTGCTGATTTCTGAAAATCTGAAAGAACACAACTATTTTAACCATTATTATAATTATTATTTTCCTGACATATTTATCCAAGGCGAATTACAACATTTGAGAGTAAATTTGTTCTTCCAACTGGAGCACAGTCAGATCATGTGACTTGCTTGTGGTCACATGGTGTCAATTGTTGAATTTGAACCTGCGACTTCAGGGTTTGATGTCTAAATTACTAAATAGTACCCAACATTTAAAATAAATAAAACAGTATAAGTGGTGGCACACTGGTTGGAGTTCCTTCCTCACACTGAGGTGCCATTTATGGTCTGGCCACTCCATGTGTGGTCTTTACATGTTCTGGTGCTGTCTGTTCAACTTCTCCAACTTATGTGAAAGACAGACCTGATCTGATCGATCGATCACAAATCAAAATCAGCCAATTTTCACTCCAAATGATTTGACCGATGATCAGCAAATTAGCTGAGCTTAACATCTGACCTTGAATGATAAAAAGCATGTAAGACAAAGTTCCAACATTACCAAAATACAGAAACAGGTCCTCGCCAGTCTAAGAGTTTTATTGCCTTTCTACAAGACATATATTTGCAGATTATAATATATGTGCAAAAAAAAGTCAATCATGGAGGATTCTCCGCTAGGAATTTCAACAATACAAACCTTACTCATAATCTGAGAAGTCAACACAAAGGGACTGGTGTGAAGAACGAGCTGTTCAAAGGCTGAGGTGACCAAGAAGCTTAGTTTAGCTCAGTCGCCTACTCTCATTAAGCCTCCAATAATGGCAGCACTTAGAAAACTCAGCCTTATAATACTGACAGCAAGAACGCTCAAGACTTACTGTGACAGCAAAAAGAATGGAATTCAAAAGCCTGGATAACCAGCCACTTTCAGATCTAGAAGATGTTATCTTCTAGATCATTTAGATCCACAATTCCATCTTTCAGTGAGGGTTTGTTGACCGATTTATTTGTATAATTAATTAACCAGGCATTAGATGTTTTGACTAAAATCCTTTTTATTAACCTTTCATTTAATGTGTAGGTAGATGGGAGGAAAGGGATGCAGAGTTTTACCGAGCTGGTACATAAAAATAAATCATCATCAAGTGGACGTCGATTAAATACAGAAATTGTAATCAGCCCTCTTATTGGCTTGTTAGGTAGAATGGCACAAGCCTAGTTTTCAGACCAAAATAAAATACTAATTATGCATTATAAGCATTGAATGTGAATAGTCACTATACATTTATGAATTCTGTAACAGATATTATTACCATAATGATTTTTTTTTCCCCAAATTAAACAATGATACAAAAACACGTAACTCACAGATGGTTGCAAATCTGAAACACATAAACTGCTTAGTGCTGGTGTCTCGACCACAGAGACGTACTCATAGTGACAGAGGAGAGCCAAGAGATCCAAAGAAACTCCCACCAACATAACTGCAGAATGCATGAAGAAATTGTCAATAAAGATAAAAATGATATTTGAGTCAGCAGCATCAGAGGTGAATCTTCATCTCTGTGCACCTTATACCACAAGAGATGCTGGGCCACTGACTTTCTGGAGGACCAATAAAAGTCGTCACCCTACCTGTGCCCTCCTTATACAAGTGGGGACAGCGAGGGTCTATTCAGTATGGTAGCACACTTCGTGGATGACAGGAGGACCAGACTATCCTCAGAACATGCAGAGATGTTTATATTCATAGATAAGAAACTGAAGCATTTACCAAGACTGTCTCGTTTTCTTCTTGTCGTAGAAGATGGCTACAAATATCTAACAGAACATTTTATTTGATTAGAAATGTGGAGTATGATTAAGGCAAGCTTTTTTTTTGGTCAGCTTGTTTTTCTTCTATTATGTGTGCATTATGGGTAAATGTTCTTTGTGTATGTTGTATGCAGTAGCACTTTATTTTGGAATGTGAAGCATATGCATGGTTAAAAATACATTTATTATTGAAAAGAGAAAAAAAAAAAAGAAAAACAGTATTATTATCATTGACACCAGTAGATCCTAATGGAATGGAATGGGTAATTAATATCAGCTCTAAAGACTCCAATAAGAGCCTTTCTAACCAATAATGAGTTGAAATTGGGTTTTTTCTTCTTAATTGTGTTATGGTGTATAAAATCTGTACATTTTGGTTTTTATTATATTTTGTTCAAGACAAGACAACAGATGAACTAAAATCAAAGCAGGCAATTCTTCCCATACAACTCACTTTTAAAATAGCTGTTTCAACATTGAAAGGAAGACATTCTGGTGGCTCGATTACTTTACAGCCTAGGAAAGTAAGACTGAACTGATATCTCAGGCTGTTGATTACTTTATGGATGGAAATCTGGGACAACAATTTGGTTTACAGCCTGGGAAAGGAAGAATGAGGCAATATCAAACAACTTTATGATCTGGGGAGCAAAATTCATCCATCATATTGAAAGCCAGCCAATCAGGTGCATGGAACATTCATTAAACATTAAACTTTATAATAAATATGCCTCATTTTGAAAGCAACGTCAGAAGAGAAGAAGGAGAAGAAGAAAGTACAGAGAGGAGAAGAGGAATGGATGAAGACGGCAATGGTCGTCAGAAAGACATCATGACCATCAATTGCTAAATCAAACGCCTCCCTGGGACATTCATCCTTGTCATCTCTACCTTTTTTCGTAAAGCTTTTCCTAAAGACTATATATATTCAGACTTTCCTATCAGTACCTATTTTCTATTATTCTTTGTTCCAGTGGTATTAGTATTATTCTTGTAATAAATACCATGCTGCTTTTAATTTTCTATGCTTTGTCTTAATGTCTAGAGTGATTGAATTAATAAGGTAGATTTCTAAGAGCACCTAGAGCAGCTGGAGATTTTGCTCTGTGCTGCGGGATTTTTAGGCTGAGAGTGAGGGCGCCACTCAATAGTTAGGGACAGTACAAGAAGAAGGTATTCTTGGCTGATAAATGGCCTATAGTCAAGGATACCAATTTATAGTCCTTGCATGTTTTAATATTTTCTTGGAGACCAAAAGTGATATTGAGGTCTGAGGTCCACCTCAGATCCTCAAATGAGTGTCTCCTTAGAATTCCAGGAACAAAACTTAAAAGAAGTGGCGAGGTGGCCTTCTGCTGTTATGCACCTAAAATCTGGAATTGCCTGCCAATAGGAATTCGCCAGGCTGATACAGTAGGGCACTTTAAAACACTGCTGAAAACACATTACTTTAACATGGCCTTTTTATAACTTCATTTTAATTTAACTTAATCCTGATACTCTATATGTTCAATTTCCTCAAAATAACTATTCATGGTGGCTCTAAAATCGGTACTGACCCCTACTCTCATTACTTTCTGTTTCATTTTAATTTTTTCCGGTTCAATTTCCTCAAAATAACTTTCATTGTGGTGGTGGCCTGGCCGCCACCTACACCTACTCAAAGCTTCATGATGCTCCAACAATGATGGACGGATTAAAAGGCAGAAGTCTACGTGACCATCATCATCATCAAGCCCTTCCGTGAGAATCCTAAATCCAAAGAGGACTGTTTCATTTATGTTAGGTAGAATGTCCAGAGGGGAATGGGCGGTTTCATGGTCTGGAATCCCTACAGATTTTATTTTTACTCCAGCCGTCTGGAGTTTTTTTGTTTTTTCTGTCCCCCCGGCCATTGAACCTTACTCTTATTCGATGTTAATTAATGTTGATTTATTTTGTTTTATAATTGTGTCTTTCATTTTTCTATTCTTTAATATGTAAAGCACTTTGAGCTACTGTTTGTATGAAAATGTGCTATAGAAATAAATGTTGTTGTTATTTAAAACATTGTATGTTGTCCGTGCCGATAATAAGCAAGTCTCTTAAAATGCTGAGTGACAGGCTGTGTTATTCCTAACGCACTTGCGTGGTTTAAACTGCTAAATGTTAATCAGTGTGTGTGTCATTCATGGGGCACTGTTGTGGTTAAGGTCTGTGTGTATGCGTATACCTATGTATGTGTGTGTTCATCTTAAAGTGCAACAGTAGACCAAACCGATAACGAACTTGATGAGAAGACTTACCCTTGAGGAAACAGGTAAAGGGCAAGTAGATGGAAATACCACGATAAAACAAGTTGTAATGTATGTGATGATATTTACATTCTTTAGAACCTAATCTGGACTAAAAAATAAACAATCAAATATATCCGCTTGTGTTAGGGGGGCACAGTATTTAGCACAGCTGTTTTATTGTTCAGGTGTCCTGGAGTCAAATCCTGCCCACATTCGTTCTATACTAGGCTGACCCGCCTTTTAAGGCGACCGACTTTTAAGTTGACCACTTCTTAAGGCAATTCAATATGTAGATCAATTTGATATTTTATACAAACTCATTAATTTGGTTATATTGCATTTGAGCGGTATTACTTTAATACACATAGTTTCTATTATTTTTGTGATGAAATTTAAACTTTTTTTCTATATTGAGGTCGCCCAAATATTTACTACGCGGTGAGGCATTTGTACTCCATCAACATTAATTATTTCCAGAGACAAAATTTTGTCTATTTTTCCAGCGCATCGCCCACAAAAGCAAGGGAATGATGGGAGCACCAGAACTCTGCTCACATCATGTCGCTTCGTACCGCAAGCTGCAAGTAGCAAGTCTGTGATAAGCGGAATTCCGCTACTCTGTTCACTCACGCGACGGAAGGACAATCCCGACCGCTTTTATATAGTAAGAAACAAGAAGAAGATATTGCACAGTCTGGAGAAGAAAATCATCTTTTACCTGGAAAAACGAAACTACAAATCCCATCGTGCATTGCAAAATTGACGAAGCGTGTGTGAAACTCCGCGCCTGCGTAGCACTCATGGGACGGAAGGACAATCCCGACCGCTTTTATATAGAAGGATAGTAGCTCTGAATGGTGTTTCTGGTTATTCTGGTGCTTCCCCTAATCCCCAAAAACATGCAGGTGAAGTGGAGTGGTGACTGTGGGAGACAGAAGGGCCCAAGATCATCTCACAGTAAAGATTTCACACCACTGCCAACGTGTCCAGGCCATGCTGTCCCAGCAAGTTCAGGCTGAGAGCAGAACACAAGATGCTGAAAGAAGACCCTGAGTCCCCCTGAATGTCATCATGGCTCGTACAGGTAGCTCTCATCACTGTTAACAACAAAAGTGCATGAGATTACCATTAGACAGATAAGGCACATATTAGGTGTGCACTGGCTTGAGCAAATTCACGCTTATTTAGTGCACAGGGCTGAGGATTTTATTGTTATTTCTTTTTGTTGACATTTCTACTTTAACTGCCAGACAATTTAAGAAATATACATGTCTATAACAAAATATGACTTTTAAAAATGTCACCGAGCATAATGCACTGTTGGCCTAACATAGGTCACAGCTTCAGTCAAAGCTTCATGATGTTCAAGTCATGCGCACAACACTTTAGATTTTTCCATATTCACCCAAGTTTTTTCGATTTATCATTTATTAGATAACCAATTGTTTGTTATCATGGACCCGAGTAGGTGGTCTTTATCCAAGTTCAATTAACCATGTTTTCCACTCTCATTTCAATCTTCTAAAAACATCAAAACATCCACCATTAGATTTTATAAACGCTCTCTTTCTTTTATATTTAATCACATTACTCACTTATTCCAACACTCCCAGGTGACTCTTCTCCTTCTCTCCCATTTCCCTCGGTGATTTTCTCTTCAGATTCTGATAACTCTGATTTCAGCTCTGCAGAATTCTCCTGCGTAGCCAGTCGTCCCATATTAGTGGACCAGGGCTGTAAACTGGATGAAGATTCTTCACAGGCCTCTTGCTTGAAAATATCCTCAGTTTTGTACTTTTGAAGTTCAAGACCAACCGAGAAATCATTTAAATCCTCAGCTTTAATGGCAGCAGTCACCCCCTTGCACTCCTCCTCCTCCTCTTTAAAAACTGAAATTTTTTTTTCGTAATCCTCCAGCTTCACACGCACATCCTCTGGTGCGAGCCGCTCACAGTCCTCTTCTTTAATGTTCGCCGTTCTTTCATCAACACCATCTTCTTTAGCAGAGGTCATGATGTGTGGTAAACTCTTCTCTCTCTCAAAGTGTCTACCCTTCTCTTCTCAGATTCACTTTTCACATGGACAGCCCTGAGCTGGAGGCCATTAGACACCTCAGTGTATGGCCATGTGAAATGGGAAAGCCCTGTGAAAATAAAAGTGTAGAATTAACTCCATAATGTCAGTAAAAAATATAATGAGCACACTTCAGGGTCACAGTGTCCTCCATGAGGTTTGAAACATGTTACTTGATTTCATCCTCTGCCTCACAGTTTTAAATTACAAATCAAACAATTCAGATGTGATCAAAGTGCATTGCAGACCTTCATTAAAGGGGATTTGCATACATTTCAGTCCCACCATGTAGATATGACAACACTTTATCTACACGGCACCATCATGTTTGGACACAGCAATGGCAGGTCTATTAAAGCCATCATATTTAGGGCTTTGTTGGATATCCTCACTGGACTTGAACTGCGCATCGGGAGCTTCATTCTGTTAAGTTGTTATATTCTATATCTTATAAATGTGCTCCTATTTGTGGGATTACGGGACTGCATCCCGACTGGGAGTAGGACATTCGTGGTTTGAGGAGAGTGGATTTGTAGGAGGTTACTCATGACGGTGTGTTTTATGGGAGAGAAGAATAAAAAGTGTGAGGTTAACATCAAAGGCGTTGTGTTGTTATTAAAGTTTAACATTCGTAGTAGAGGATGGCTGCTAATTACAGAATCCTGCCTGCATTTGACAAGAGAAAGGCATACGAGAGCTAGAAAAATGAAGATTTAATATGCAATGAGCTGTGATATAAAAAACACGCACTTGGGGTCGCACTGTCACTTACAGGGACAGCATTGAGTTGTCAATTTGAGCAGAAGTCCTGAACAAAGATGAAGGTGCGACTATTCTGATAAAAAGGCTTAATATTGTGTTTAAAGGAGAAAAAGGATTGTATCTATGAGGCATATTCCGATTTTACAGAGTTAAAAGGGCAAGTTCAGTTTCTGTGGTGGATTAGATCATCGATTTGGAGCAGAGATACTCCTGATGGGTAATTCCACATCAAATCATCACACTTTTGGACCTCATTATCACAGATTTTAACATAAAACAATTTTCTGGAGAGGTTCATGACATTATAAGGTAGCTTTAGTAAAAAACTGGCCAGTTATAAAATATAGGGTTTTTTACTATTCAAATTTTAATATTATAATCACGTGGTCATTTTTGTTATTTCTGGGGATAGCATAGTATTTTCTGGAAAAGACCATTAAAACAACATGAGAACCATTGCTATGCATCTTATATTTAGGTAGAAATAGCCAGTCAAAGTCATAATCCAGCACAGTGTTCAAACTTTATCATCTTAAATCTCCTTATTATTATTGATCCAAGACACGTGCAATTTCAGTTCCATGGGTCACTCAGATGACCATATCAGCAGGCCAAGTCTCGTTAAAATCTGTGACGTTGAGGTCCCTAAATGTGATCATGTGACATGGAGTGACCTGCATGTGTAGATATAACATGGCTGTCCCTGATGCTGTGCGAGCTTTAAAGCTGTCGGACACGACGCGTTTAGATACAAACCAAAGGCAGCTGGCATTAACAGCATCGATGGCACGTATTTTAACTTCAGTGGAATTGGCGCAATAAGAAGTTTTGTAGTAAAGTCAAGTCTGGTAACAATGGGCATTACTGTCACTCATGAAACTGTGTATTTCACCAGTCAGAAACAACACAACAGGTGGCATTCGCAATGCAGCCAGAAGAAGACACCATTGCCAGGCAATAATCTGTTAGATAAATATGGTAGGAGATCAAAATGCATTATCGTCAGAGCACTGGGCTAAAGACTGAAACATCTGGAAAATACAGAGGACTGTGAAGAATGAAACATGACGTCATTTACAAAGGAATTAAACTCAGACACATTTAGTGTTTTGGTCGAATCTTCAGGATTAGCAGTAATTGATTCTACTTGCACAACAACAACATTTATTTCTATTGCTCCTTTAATACAAATTATGTCACTCAAAGTGCTTTAGAGGATGAAGAAAGAGAAAAAAGACAAAATATATTAAAAATAAAAATTAGGCAATACTAATTAACATAGAATGAAAGTAAGGCCTGATGGCCAGGGAGGACAGAAAAACAAAACTCCGGACATCTGGAGAAAAAATAAATAAATTCTGCAGGGGGTTCAGAGGCCACAAGACCACCCAGCCCCTTCTAGATAGTCTAACATCAATGACCTCAGTCAGTCCTGAATGTAATCTGGATTCATATGGAAGAACTTGATGATGATGGTCATGTGGACTTCTGGCCTTTAATCAATCAATGTAGGGACATCACAGTGCTTTGATCGGGTGGTGGTGGCGGCGCAGATCGCAATGCTGGCATTGTCATCCAGAGTCCTTCACATTACATAGTTAAGCAGTCAACCACAGTGAGGATGTGAAAATAAAATAATCTGAGTCTTGCCAGTAGTCATTTCATCCAAGGCAGCAGCCATCACATGGGCAGCTTGCATTCTAAGGTGATAATCAACGTTGGAGCTAAAAGGGATCCTTACCCTGCATGCTGAAAACATACACCTTGAAAAATTTAAGGATTCAAAAAAAAAAAAAAGACAAGTGCCTTGTGACTTCACAACAACGAAAGAAGGCCTGTAAAATAATACTCCAGTATTAGTAACTGCCGGACGCCTTAATTTCCAAGTCAGAGGTAATGAGACTGACTCACACTCACAGCCTATGGAGAGAAATGCTTAAACAACGACATTAGTCAGCCTGGCCAGAATTAAGTCACAAAGCTGAGGAACTCAAACATTTCCAGAAGCAGAGCTTTCATATTTGGAGGTAGTAAAGTTGTGCATTCCACCAAACGAGTGAAAATTCCTGTAAAGGTTGGAGAGACATGATGTGGCACTGAAACAGAAGTGGTGCCAGCTGAAATGCCAATGCTGTTCAGTAAAACATCCTTAAAAAGGGCAGGGACACTTTTAGATAAGGAAAATGACAAAGCAGTGATGTTTAATCAGCCAGTGACTCTTGAATTAACCAACTCTGCACATTACTGTGTGAACATCTCAGATAAAGAAATAAAAACGATGAGCATTGTGAACGTGAGAGTCTCAGAAACCAGGAGTACAGGAGAGAAGCAAAAGGCTTTGTTAAACTTCACCTCCAATGTGAACCTGCTTCACTGGACTGATTACACAAACTGCTTCACTGCTCAGGAATCAAAGAGGCAGAGTGGGCTTCCTTACTTAAATAAATTGTTGAGAATTGTGAGACTCGCCTGAAATACAGCAAACCCAAACACAGAGCAGCTGTTGGTTTGCCGCTAGCCTGTGAATACAAAGAAACTGCAGCTATAGACCGACATGAACGTCAAACAGGAGGACGGGGTATTCACCTCATTGACACATTCACACGTTTCAGTGCAGTAAGTGTTGTAAAGACAAAGAGACCATCAGAAATTGTGAGACAATTCATTCATTCGTTCTCAGATAAGAGTACATGGAGCTCCTCAGAAACTACTTAGTGATAATGGTGGGCAATCAGAGAGATGGCAGAAAATTTTAACGTTGAAATAAAGACCACCACTGCACCACTGCACTGGGGTAATGGACTACCTGAGAGACACAATCAGACACTCACAGCAATTATACAGAAAGTGATAAAGAATAGTAGATGTGACTGGTTAGTGCCAGATTAGCGCCACGGGGCACTACTGGTAAAGAATACCATGCACAATATTTATGGGTACAGCTCATATCAGCAGGTGTTTGGCTGAAATCCAAACCTTCCTTGTGTTCTCATGGACAGACCACCCGCCCTAGAAGGTACCACTAGGAGTGTGTCAGAGGAGCACATATTCCAGCGCTGGACACTCCAAGAATAGCATTTACTGAAGACGAGTGTTCAGACCGAATACGGAGAGCACTCCAGAGACAGGTTAATTCTGAAAATGATAAATCTGAGACAAACTGGACGAAAAAAGAGTGGACTGTGCAGAATGGAAGGGACCTGCAGATGTCACTGGACAGGGTGGATTTGTGAAATGTGTCAGACGTGGAGGTGCTCTTGGAAGGGCCCACCATTCTAGACTACGTAAAGTCAACAGTAAAGGTGAAAATCGACATACCACCAGCAGTGAGAGAGATGAAGAGAGAGATTTATCTAACTCTACATCAGATAATGAAGACACTGGAGATGAGAAGGAGACTCTAAACTCTTCAGTTCCAGTAGAAGATGTTGATGTTGAAGTTGAGCAAACTCACAGGTTAAGACGGAGTCATTGTGTTTGTCTAAAAAAGGGGTAAACTGTGAGATATGTGGACGGAGATGGTGGCATACAGATAAAGTATTAGATTGAGCTGGCAAAGCAGAAATTGGTATATTTTCGAGTTTACTGACCCTGACAACATTACTGACACATCAAGTGTGGATAATCTGCAAGTTGAACCAGAAACTAATGAACTGCAACTATGAGACTTGTGTGTGGAAATCACGGAGATATCAGCTGAGTCAGCAAAACAGGAAGAGATAAGCAGCCGGGAAAGAAATGGAGTGTCTGAGGAGGTGGAAAACCACAAGATGGATATGCCTTTAAAAAGAGACTTCAGCAGTAACCGTACCTAAAGACCACCTAGTGGCATGAGGATCTGAGGGAGAAGATAGTAGTGGGCTCAACAGGGATTCAACAACATGGGCATCAGAACCTGCACACCAAGGTCTCTGAAGTGGCACTGCCACTTTAAACAATAAGGAGAGACAGTTGAGCTCCAGCCCATAATAGCCGAGTCGCGGCTCTGCACCTTTCAGATTTTTATGGCTTTGTCTAGTTGGATGGAAACGGCCCTGATGAGCTCACCACTACCCTGGCTTGAGTTCCGTTCTTCATTTAACACGGCCATCTATAGTAAGCTCAAGTATAAAAGTAAATAGAAATACTGAAAGTAGTTGTATAGGATAAAATATATTAAATAAAACAATACAGTTTCAAATATCACAAAAATTATTCTCGTAATGCCATGTCAGCTGTAGATTTTACATCCCTCCGGCAGCACTAGCATGTGTAATGTTTGCTTTTTTTATTTCCCATTAAACAAATCAAAGTCTCACTATTACAGTGAAACCGCACGAGCATCTTTCCAGATAAGAAAATACAACAAAAAAAATGAAATTATTGCAATTATTTCTAATAGGACTTAGTATGAGACAAACTGCTGGAAATGAAACATGAACGCGCCCTGTAGTTACATCAGAAATGAACGACGGGAGCGAGCGGCTGAACAAGCACGTGCCCGACGGACAGCACAGTTCGGAGCATGCGCGAAATCAAAAGGAGAAGCGGCGCGGAAAAGTGCACGAGAGCGAAGAAATCAGAAGCAATCCCGAGATAACGTGCCACCGCCAAGTCAGATGTAGCGTTATATTTAACGGGAAACCGACCGGAAAATAAAGCAACGTAGCACTAACAAAAAAAAGTGCGCGACCCCCGTCATCCACAGTAAATTCCTGAAGGTCCGATTTGCTGTCCCCACCCGTACGCAATCGTCACGTTCGACTTTGTCTCACCTTCTGCACCTTTGATTGATCTTATGGCCGTGAAGAAGTCGGAGCGCGAGGGTCTCATAAGAGAAAACTAGTGATGTACTGCTGAATACTGACGTGTCGAGCTTTCGAAGCGCCGCTATGATGCTTGTTTGATGTGCACCTGTCACGTGATTTTAAGGCACGCTAGCGTCATGACGTCATTGATATCTGCGCAGTCATCTGCCGATTTGCTCAGCCCCCTCATCTGCTGAACGGCTGTGGTTCAAAGCGTAAAAGCAGTTGGCCCTGCTGCATCTGTAAGGTGTGCTGACGCGAGTTTAAATCCTAGTTGGGCCTCGCGTATGGTCACTGCCCAAAGTTTTAAAAAATACTGTTTAAAAAGAGTGAAGTAGTACTTGTCTGTAAGTTAAGATATGTTTAGCTGACATTATGAATGATTCACATGTGACACCTCTTTTCTTGGTATACTGTAGAATCGTGTCCACCTAGAATCTGTAACACATTAATAAACATATTTTGCGTTAGGCAGCACGTATTATAACAATCCAGCGTCTATTCCACCCCATGTCGATCATATCAGAGAGGCTAAGAAACGCTTCACCAAAGCCGACTTGTATATTCGCACGACACTCCTTATTAATCGTTTTTACTATTCAGTGATTCCCAGATCTGCAGCTGATTTGTATTATTGATTTCCAAAAAGCAATGCGACTAAAAGCGAGCTCTGCATAACTAATCACAACTGTCTTTAAAACAGAATCAGTGCAATCGACAGTGTCTTCTACAATTTAGGGAAAGCCTTCGGATTTCTGCGTTAATGAGACAAAAATGTTGAAAAAAACTTTGCGAATTCATCCAGAGGTGGACATAAAGATCACTCAAGTACTGACAAGAAGGGGCAGCTGGATAAGCACATCTGGAGCCAAACTTTCAAAAAACATCTGACTTTGTCAGCAACATCCTTTCCTTGTGAATTCATCTTTTCAAAGGGGGGTAAATAAGTAATCTTCTGAAGTGCAGCACAACAAAGTAAATCATTGATGGAAATAGAATTCTTGAAAGACTAAGCTTTTGTCGTTTCTGTTTTCTTAACTTAAACCATCTTCAGTCCCACAATCCCCCGCAGTCACTGACACGTTTAACGTTCTCTGCTCCTCACCTGTCGTGTTACCCAAAACATCAACACCGAGTTTCATTCAAGGCTTCACCGTCCGTCCTGTCACACACATAAAATAAGACACACATTTCTTCTACATACGTGTAATAATAATAATAATAATAATAATAATAATAATAATAATAATAATAATAATAATAATAAACTGACAGGAATGAGACAAAGCTCAAGATGGTAATATTTATTAGAAATGCCTTCATGGCATCAGGGTGAGGCGGTGCCTTGTCTCCCGTTACGTGAGCTCGTCTGCCGCCCCTCACTTACACTGGCACGCGTTACACTGGGAGGCAAATGCAATGGAGAATACCGACAATGTACACCTTCAGAAGTGGAATAAATCGACTGTACACTGAAGCATTCCACTGCCAAACGTAAAAATACAAAGGAGAACATTTCAGGTAAACGAAGAGTTGTGTTAATTATAAACAATGCAACATAACTATTATATCTGTCTTTTTATTTTTTTCTCACCAAACGTTACATATCTACATAGGAAATGAATATGGGTAATATGTTTATAATAATTCTGATTAAAATACACTGTCAAAATGAATAAACTGAAACACATTGTCCTTTTATCAAAAAAGCGTGTGCTGTCATTTAGGACACAATGCATTGTTAACGTCACGCACTCTCTACTGACGCGATGTCACGAAGACAAAGAAACAGCGCAGTCCATGAAACTCACAGCCTCATTGATCTTATGATTAGTTGTCAATATCATATAAATAAAGTCATTTTAAGAAGATGACAAGTCTGCTATAGTCAGTTCAATAATCGCTCTGTTTAAAATGTTTGCATATACAGAATATAAAACAGAATCTCAATGATACGGGACTCGTGAGTAGTAACGAATAATATGTGACACCGAGAAATTATAATCCATAATAACGGCACAAGAAAAAAATACGACTTTCTAAAACGAACACTGTAAACGTGCAATGTAAAAAATGTCCGTAAATTTAACGGTAAAATACTGTAAACCGTGAAACTAAAATAACTTTTCTGGAAAAAAGGAAAGTTACCTTATGTTCTATTGAAAATTACCTGTATATCTTTAACAATAAATTTCATTAATTTGTACAACCAAGTTCAGTAAAATAAATATTTTTCTAACTTCAAGATTTGCTACGGTGGCGCAGTGGTAGCGCTGCTACCTCGCAGTTAGGAGACCCGGGTTCGCCCTGCGTGGCGTTTGCATGTTCTCCCCGTGTCTGCTTGGGTTTCTTCCGGGCGCTCCGGTTTCCTCCCACAATCCAAAGTGTGGTGTTTGTGTGTGTCCTGCGGTGGGTTGGCACCCTGCCCTGGGATTGACTCCAGCAGATCCCCGTGACCCTGTATTTGGATTCAGCGTGTTAGAAAATGGATGGAAGATATGCTACATACTGATACTTGACGGTTATTTACATTCAATTGTGAATAATTCGTCACTGCGCATGCTTGTGTATATGGTGGGCACAAATTAGAAGTCTAATGTTCTCGTGTGTTTCTTTTTCAAAATCTTTCGGCAAGTGAGCTTTGGATGGTTATTTCTGATTCTAATGGTTATTTCAGTGTGTAGAAAACGTGGGTATTTATTAAAGTAAATAGGCATTTGTATATATGTGTTTTCTTGTTTGAAGTGCTTTGTATTTTTGTTTAATTCACTCGTGTTCAGTTCGGTCCTTATAATAAAATGAGTTGCTAGTTTGTACCAGAGTGATTTCAGTTTAAGTAAATTACTATTTGTCGATTTATTTAAGGTACTTAATTTTTAATCACAGTATTTTTGTTTGCCGAGGAACCAAAACCAATTCTCTGCGCTATTTAAGAATCTCGGGCGGGAGTGAATCCTTCATTTTAAGTATGCTGTTTAATAAGAGGTTATATATATTCGTGGTGGTTCTGCGTTACTGTTTAAGTCAGAGCTATTAGTCTTTGTAGTGTTTTTGTTGACTTTGGGAATTAATATAGAAAGATATTTAGTTTACTTCGTTAACTAGCGCTATAGGTGGAGCGTGTATAATTTAAAATAGATGTACGAAGTAAAACAGGTGTTTTGAAAACATTTTTAATTGTTAAGCGTGATTGGTGTTATTCTTGGGGAGCAACGGTGATGGTGGCAGGTTAGTCTCCTGAAACATATCAAATAGCACAGCGTCTAGTCATAAAATGTACACGTGCAGACTCCGGAGTGAGTCTTTAAACAGTGAAAGGTACGTATTGCACTACAGATCACGCGAGTGGTCCACGCCGTATGTTCACATGTTCAGCAACAGATGAATGTGTCCGATTAATTTTCAGGTGCTTTGTCAGAAAGTGCAATGCTGGAGTTCTCTATTACTGCAAAGTATTGATAACTGGACCTGTTGCTGATTAGGATTGCTTATCTTCAAAGTCAGTCATCTTCACTGTTGGTGTTTAACGTGCTAATCGGGTCTGTTTTTTGCATACACTTTTATCTTTCCACTGACACGCACATTCCCAGGATTATTTTACAATTCCCTCAGAACCCCTGAAGGAGCTGCATGTCACCTGACCTCACCCTGCATTACAGGCCTCACCAGTAAGTGTCCACTGGAATATCTAAATCTGTCATCTTCATGGAGCCTGAGGGGTTAAAAGGAGGAGTGCGGTATAGTGGGTCCACAGCTTCAAAAAAAGGGCCAGTTTTAAATCCAAAAAGCCGTGTCACTCTCTGTGGGTGCGATTGCATGATCGCGGGGACTTAATTGAAGTAGTTGGAGTGAGTAGGTGCGATCGTTCTCAATTGCTTCCTTGGCTTCCTTGCTTCCTTGTTCTTAAGGTGCTGCGCTCACGGAGACATGGATGTATATATATGGGTCGGCACAATGAAAATGGGGAAAATCAAAAGAGATTGAGAGAAAAAAATTAAAGAGGATTGAAAGAGGTGTAAAGACATGAAAGGTAGTCTTAGCAGTATGATCTGACTACGTGGAAGGAGGTGAGAAAAGAGTGAAGGGTGAGGATGATAGAGAAGAGTGTCAGGGAGATAAAGAGTGAGATGAGTGACCTACGACAGAGTGAGTCAGACGAGTGTGTCCCTTGTGTATTTGGGAGTTTTGTTCCTCCCTCTGATTTTCTCCTCTTTGACTCGCCACATGCTGATGGCCGTCCTGTGATCACAGATTGTATTCCTCGTTGATCAAATCCGTATCTCGATGTGTGACTGACGTCTGATTCTTTAAGCACTCGCTCATCAGACAGGTTGTCACCCGATGAGCTCTTCACTGCTGACCTAAGCCCTGCTGCCCACTTCTCTCTCCTGTTACCTTGGCCATTGTTTCAGTCCCCGCTGTGTGACCTCATAAAGCCACTGGTCTGTCTGGTCACTCAGGTCCTCATCACAGCTGCACACTGGCAGTCGTTCAAACTCTACAGGTTGACAGCCATGAAGATAGATAGATAGATAGATAGATAGATAGATAGATAGATAGATAGATAGATAGATATGAAAGGCACTAGATAGATAGATAGATAGATAGATAGATAGATAGATAGATAGATAGATAGATAGATAGATAGATAGATAGATAGATAGATAGATAGATAGATAGATAGATAGATAGATAGATAGATAGATAGATAGATAGATAGATAGATACTTTATTAATCCCAAGGGGAAATTCACATAATCCAGCAGCAGTATTACTGATATAAAAAACAATATTAAATTAAAGAGTAATAAAATTGCATGTAAAAGCAGACAATAACTTTGAATAATGTTAGCTTTTACTCCCCCGGGTGGAAATGCAGAGTCGCATAGTGTAGGGGAGGAAAGATCTCCTGTCTCTGAAGCTGCTCCTCTGTCTGGTGATGATCCTGTTCAGTGGATGCAGTGAATTCTCCATGATTGACAGGAGTCTGCTCAGCGCCCATCGCTCTGCCACAGATGTCAAACTGTCCAGCTCCGTGCTTACAATAGAGCCTGCCTTCCTCACCAGTTTGTCCAGGCGTGAGGCGTCCTTCTTCTTTATGCTGCCTCCCCAGCACACCACCGCGTAGAAGAGGGCGCTCACCACAACCGTCTGATAGAACATCTGCAGCATCTTATTGCAGATGTTGAATGACGCCAGCCTCTAAGGAAGTATAGTCAGCTCTGACCTTTCTTACACAGAGTATCAGTGTTGGTAGTCCAGTCCAATTTGTCATCCAGCTGCACTCCCAGGTATTTAATGGTCTGCACCCTCTGCACCTCTGATGATCACGGGGTCCATAAGGGGTCTGGGCCTCCTAAAAGCCACCACCAGCTCCTTGGTTTTGCTGGTGTTCAGATGGTTTCAGTCGCACCATTTAACAAAGGCTGTGCTGTCGAGTACTAGTAGTGAACACTGTATTATTTGCAAATATACGCTACTTTCTCCACATATACAGACATCTGAAAGGGTCAAGTGCAGAAAATCAATCAATAATTCTGATAGCTTGTCTCCTTTTAAAAAGTATATTTTAAGAAATTAAATTAAAGACATTGAACTTCAATGTTTAACATTTAAACAATAATGTTAAAAAAAACAAAAATGAAACTACAAAGCAGTCTAACATTTTTAAAGACAGCAAGATAGAAATTAAACTGAGGCAAAACAGGAGATTAAAACACTTTAAATCTATTTTGAGTTATTAGGAGTCCTTTTAGAAGATAATGTCTACAATGACATCCATTCAAAATCAATACGTTTCCTCAGAAGTGTACAAACTTGTTGGTTGATGTGTCCATATTTCTTTTTTGACTTTGAGCTCGAACCTGAGTTAATACCAAAAAAACACCTGTAAACAAAATATAGAAGCAATCAGTTTCATTTGAGCTTTTTCACACTGTTTTTCAAAAGACATTAAATGTTGTTCCTTTCTACAGAATACTGGTGCCTAACACTCCTCCTTAGAAAGCCAGACAAGATTTCTCTGCCATTTTAACAATGTTGTGGTGATTTACTAGTCTCACTATTACCCTTGCTAGTGTTATCTACAATATTAGTGTGTTAGTTTACCTTTGGATAAACTCCAATGTGGATGAGGAATCTTCAGGATACTGCAAGTTAAAATTGTAATAACTTACTAAGATTGTAGCAATACCATTGATGAAGTCGTGATGTGGTCCCATGTTGAGAACATCCAGGCTTTAGGCTTCATCAGTCATCTGAAATAAACAAAGATATTCATCACGTACTTATGGGAAGAAGTGGAATTCTTAATGAACAACAGTGTGAAAGGAATGGGTAGCTAACACAGGGTCTTAGATTACAACTATTAAAGTAATAGAAATAAATAATCATAAAAGCAGAAAGGATTCATGGGGCTGAACTGTTCTTCTGGTCTTTGCAAAGTAAAGGGCAGCTGCACAGACCTTCAAAACATATACAGTATGAGAAGGTAATACAAGTTAAGATACTACTAACTAAAGTTGCTGACAATATAAGCTACACGTGTTGTGAACATTACCTTGTATAATCAAGCGGGGAGTGCCTGGTAGCATCATTGTCCTCTGAACATCAGTGCCTGTAGCACATGTCTGTAAAATACAGTAATACATAACTTTAACATATGCTGGGCACATGGACAGTGTATGCTGTATATCTCTTAGTGAGGAGTAAAAAATATGCCAAAAATAAATCATTTGACCCCAGTGATTCACAATTCTAGATTTAGCAATGTGAATTTTGCTAAAATTCAGTAGTCAGAGAACGATGTGTCTGCATGGAGGATTAAGAGTGTATGAATACAAGTATGAAAGTTAATATACTGTACTGTCTACCCAAGTCCCAGCATTGTCACCTGCCTTTTTCACTCTTGGTCAGGTTGAGTTGAGCCATCATATTCATCTCATTGGTTCTCTCAAATTAGATCTTCATATAGAATATTGAACATTTACTGCTATATAAAAATCAAGGACATCCAGCACATCTCAAGATACCCCATTAATTTTCTAAAATTTCAAGGCATTGATATTAAAAAAATAAAAACTAAAATCAACTCAAAAGCATTTTCAATGCTACTGGGGTTCCTGGACTATTGTAAGCAAAACTCACTTTTCTATCTCTGCTTTATCAAAATGCACAAATTAAAACTGTTTAAAAGTGCATGAACTAAAACTACACGAAAAAGCTCACATTGCAACAATATGAAAACACAGACCTGAAGCTATAAGATAAAAAAAATGAAAATGCACAAACTGAAACAGTCTGAATACAGTATTCTAAAACTTAAATTTTATGAAAAAATCACTAATTAAAGCTGTACACAGATGCTAGAATGAATATATATTGAAAGGCATGATTTAAAGTAGATTGAGAAATGCACAAACTGAAATTAAATTAAACTGCACGTACTCAAACAATGTGAGAAAGTACAAAATGAAAACACTCAGTATATACGTTTCTAATACACTCCGGGTATAAAGTCTTAAAATGACCGCAAAACTTCCTCTCTAACAGGACAAAACGGAAATTGTTGTAATTATAAAAGGGAAAGCCAATAAATGTTAAGTTAATTACCGTTTGTAAAAGCAAAAGTAACATGTGCTGAAGTACACTACAGCGCCATTTTATTCTCATTTCTTCCACTCTCTGTGAATGTATTATCCCACAATGCAACAGGGTCTTCTCCAAATACAATTTTACAGCAATTTGCTGTCTTTTGACAGAAGACAGAGTATCTTGCTGTGATTACAAAAAACATTTGTGAATACAGTATTTTATTGTGAAAACTTACAGTTAACTCCTGTGAAATCCTGGAATTTTTTTACAGTGTCAGAATCGCCATCAAAATGCGATGACTAATTGCGGAAGGCAGCTCACATATTTACGTTAATCCATCTTCTATTCATTGCCTTTTGTCGTCCATGAACCCCTCCATTAAATAAGGTGATAACAAACCCACTGTGGTAGATCAGGTTGAATTCGCTCTGCTGCACCAAACATTCAAAGGTGTCAATCCGGAGCTCATCAGAGAGGCTGAGAGACACGGCGCAGATCAGTCACCGGCACACCGACACACAGACACACAAGGGACACTCCAAGGTGAGCAGGCACGGATCAAGTGATCTATGTGCTGCACAACAAATTACAATTGTCTTTCAAACAGAAACAGCAGCCACTGTAGACGCCTTTGAGGTAAAAAGAGAACCCGGTGAATTTTACGGAGGTCGGCATTAAAGATCCACAAATAGCAGCAGGATAAACACATCTGGACCTGCTGTGGAAAAAAACCTCAGACTTTACGAGCAACATCTCTCCATCGTGAATATTTAAAAATGTAAACCCCTAAACCTTCAATCATCACCCAAAACAACACTCATATGATTTGTTTTGTTATAAACATGGAACAAGATGCCCATTTATGTTTGATATACAGTATCTTTATTAGGGGTGTGTGCCCCTTGGCCGCTTAAGGTGACGCAACACCACTTTGTAGCTCGTCTTTCTCGTTATAGGAATTTTCTGTTAAATGAAAAGAAAAAGAAAAGAAAAAAACACAGGCTCTTTGGGGTAAAAATTTACACTCAATGGACGTGGGACCCGGATACATGTATACCTGATTATGGGGCAGCAACGCTACCGCTGCACCACTACTGTTTTAAGCAGAGTTGATGTATATAATGTATGTTTTTATATTTTTATGTATGTATGTTAAATTGGTGGCACTGACATGAGAGTACCATAGTATTCCCCTAATGAAGACGAATATACAGGGTGGGCCATTTATATGGATGCACCTTAATAAAATGGGAATGGTTGGTGATATTAACTTCCTGTTTGTGGCACGTTAGTATATGTGAGGGGGGAAAATTTTCAAGATGGGTGGTGACCATGGTGGCCATTTTGAAGTCGGCCATTTTGGATCCAACTTTTGTTTTGACGGGCAAGGCAGCAGCTCGAGATTTCCACAGCTCCTCTGTTCACAGCTTGAGAGACTGCTGTTCTGAGGTGAGATAGTTTCAGAGTCTGAAATACAATGCACAGCGTCTTCATGAAATGTTAGGTAACTATAACATGTAAAGTTTATGTTCTATTACAACAGATAATAATGTAAAATATGATGAAGACAGGGTGTGAGTGTGGAAATAAAGAAACTGTAATTCGTTTGGAGGCTGCAGTGAGTAAAGGTCAAAACGTTCACATGCAGAAGAAAAATAAACAGATGGCAGATGGCATTATTTATGAACATCGTGGATGTCGCAGCCATCACTGTCTTCCCAAACTGGAAGTCATCAGAATGTGGCAGACATCACCGGATCTTCCTGAGGCAGTTGGGGCTACGCCATGTGGTCATGTCACACATGAAAAGAAGAGCTGAAACTCCACCATTACAAGACCAATCAAAGCGGCATTGAGCCTCATGGGAGGGAGTGAGTAGAACTTCTCCTGCAGATGGGACTGTGCAACATTCAGGGGGAACATCAATTTGGAAAAGGTGTCACATTTGGTCCTGAGACAGACAGGAAGGTGGCAACTGTTTGATCCTCGTGTCACATGACACCACACACTGAGCAAAGCAAGAAGCAAATGGTGTGCTGTGACTTCCTGGAGTGGGTTTAGTTTGAATTCTTTTATTTACTTTGAGCTGAAAGATAAAATAAAAGTTAGAAGTGTTGAAGAGTTTAGTTTTAATAAATAAAAGAGAAGAAGATGTAAATAAAAATTGTTGACTTTTGAATAACTGTTTTTTCTTTAGATGACATTATTTACATAACTAATAATGCTCTAATAAGAAAAAGGTTCTGCTATTATTATTATTTTGTTATAATGATTGCTTCTTAATTATCCTTGAATTTCTCAAGGACCCCAGTCGGCAGTTCTTGTATGTAAAATCTGTCGGTAGGTTGAATGTTAAATGTGTCTTTTCGTTGCTGATCGCTATACGGCACTTTCATCTTGGAACAATTCGCTATAAAGTTTCAGCCAATCAGCGCCTTCCGAACACGCAGCGGACAGCGTGAGCCTTCATTGTCGGCGGCGCGGCCTCTTCGTTTCATTGTCTTAAATTGAGTTGTTAGACTATTTACTGTTAAGAGCTGTTTGAGCTGCCGTTTAGTACAACAGGTGGCTTACTGAGCTCTTAAATCGATATTGAAATGTGCGCACAAGACTCCTAAATTAGTTATTGAAATGTCTACGTTTACAGTGTCCGTTTTATGAAGTCGTAGTTTTTACTTGTTCCCAACAACAACAACAACAACAACAACATTTATTTATATAGCACATTTTCATACAAAAAATTGTAGCTCAAAGTCCTTTACATAATGAAGAATAGAAAAATAAGAGACACAGTAAGAAAATAAAATAAGTCAACATTAATTAACATAGAATAAGAGTAAGGTCCAATGGCCAGGGGGGACAGAAAAAAAAAAAACTCCAGACGGCCGGAGAAAAAAATAAAATCTGCAGGGATTCCAGACCATGAGACCACCCAGTCCCCTCTGGGTATTCTACCTAACATAAATGAAACAGTCCTCTTTGGATTTATGGTTTTCATGGAAGGACTTGATGATGATGGTGATGATTTCGTGGACTTCTGGCTTTTAGTCCATCAATGCTGGGGCATCATAAAGCTTTGAGTAGGTTGGTGGTGGCGCAGGCCGCCACCACAGAGAAACCGGAAAAAGAAACAGAAGAGAGAGTAGGGGTCAGTACGGATTTTAGTTATTATGATGAATTGAACATTTTTACGTTATTATGAATTATTATTTCTCAGTGTCACATATTATTCCTTACTACTCACGAGTCCCTTCATTGAGATTCTGTTTTATATTCTGTACACATTTTAAACGGAGCGTTTATTAAACTGACTATAGCAGACTTGTCATCTTCTTAAAATGACTTTATTTAGATGATATTTACAACTAATCATAAGGTCAGAAATCAAGGAGGCTGTGAGTTTCATGGACTGCGCTGTTTCTTTGTTTTCGTGACATCGCGTCAGTAGAGAGTGCGTGACGTTAACAATGCATTGTGTCCTAAATGACAGCACACGCTTTTTGATAAAAGGCCAATGTGTCTCAGTTTGTTCATTATTGTGATTTAATTAGAATTATTGTAAACATAATACCCATATTAATTTCAATTTAGATATGTAAAGTTTAGACAGCCTTGGACTCACAATCCCTCCTAACCCATTAACAGCTGTGTTTGGGGTTCTTCCAGAGGGGCTTAAAGCGGAGAAAGACAAACAAATTGTGATCGCATTCACTACACTGTTGGCACGCAGACTTATTCTGATAAAGTGGAAGAACCCAAACTCTCCTCTTTTAAGTCAGTGGGAAACCGATGTGTTATATTATTTTAAATTGGAAAAAATCAAATACTCAGTTAGAGGATCCGTACAGACCTTTTTCAAAACATGGCAGGATCTAATCAGTAATATTTTAAAAATAAGTTTATAAAGCACAGAGAATTTATTAATTTAGGTATGTTTACAAGCCTTAAATGTTACGCCATTTGGCTTGCTCTCTCTCTCAGAGGTGGGGATCGATCTGTTCTTAACTCAATTGTTCTTTTTGTAAAAACTTGATTGCTTTGTATGGATTGTAATAAAATTAATAAAAAATTTAAAAAAAAAAGATATGTAAAGTTTGGTGAGAATAAATAAAAGAGTAACAACACATATAATAGTTAGGCTGCATTGTTAATAATTAACAAAACTCGTCATTTATCTGAAATGTTCTTCTTTGTATTTTTACGTTTGGCAATGGAATGCTTCAGTGTACAGTCGATTTATTCCACTTCTGAAGGTGTACATTGTCGGTATTCTCCATTGTATTTGTCCCCCAGTGTAACGCGTGCCAGTGTAAGTGAGGGCGGCAGATGAGCTCACGTAACAGGAGACAAGGCACCTCCTCACCCTGATGCCATGAAAGCTCTTCTCATAAATATTGCCATCTTGAGCTTTTTCTAATTCCTGCCAGTTTATTATTATTAGTAGTAGTATCATCATCATTTTTATTATTATTATTATTATTATTATTGAACACGTATGTAGAAGAAATGTGTGTTTTATTTTATGTGTGTGACAGGATGGACGGTAAAGCCTTGAATGAAACTCCGTGTTGATTCTTTGGGTAACACGACAGGTGAGGAGCAGGGAAGGTTAAACGTGTCAGTGACTGCGGGGGATTGTGGGACTGAAGATGGTTTAAGAATACGGATATGACAAAAGCTCTTTTAATAATTCTGTTTCCATCAATGATGTACTTTGCTGTGCTGCACTTTGAAATTCTGTTTTAAAGACAGTTGTGTTTAGGTATGCAGAGCTCTCTTTTACTCACATTGCTTTTTTGAAATCAATTATACAAATCAGCTAAACATCTGGGAATCACAGAATAGTAAAAACGTTTAATGAGGAGTGTCATGTGCATATGCAAGTTGGCTTTGGTGAAGCGTTTCTTAGCCTCTCTGATATGATCGACATGGGGTGACGCTTGATTGTTATACTATGTGCTGTCTTACGCAAAATATGCATATTAATGTGTTACAGATTCTAGGTAGACAAGACAATATAGTAAGAAACGAGGTGCCCCGTGTGAATCATTCATAATGTCTGCTAAACGTATTTGTTAACTTACAGACAAGTACTACATAACTCTTTTTAAAAAGTCATTTTTTAAAACTTTGGTCAGGGACCATACGCGAGCCCAACTAGGATTTAAACTCGCGTCAGCACACCTTACTGATACAGCAGGGCCAACTGCTTAAACTAATACAGGTAGACGTGGAAGCCGGGTTTTCTGATGAAAAAACAATAACGTCTAAAACAGTGTCATTTACATACAATAGATTTTGGAGAATCGTTTAAATGCAGTTATTTGTATCCATTTATACACTAATGATGGCAATTATTAAATATGTAATAATATTACATAATTCCTCCCATATAAGTAACATAACCTGCTGTTCTAAATCCACTGAACATATTACACCTTTTCTCTTTCAACTTCACTGGCTTCCTGTTAACTACAGAATACAATACAAAATACCGCTCTTAACATTTAAAGCTCTTCACAACCTCACTGATCTCCTCCAGACTGACACTCCTCTCGCTCACTCAGATCCTCATCTGCAGCTCGACTTTCTGTACCACACGTCAGACTCCGTGCTATGGGAGCTCCAGCGTCTCTCCTGGTGCTCCTCAACTCGGGAATTCTCTTCCCTCTCGTATACTTCAGTTCGATTCAATAACACATTTTAAAACTGCCTCAAAACTTATCTTTTCAAACTGGCATACCCATTGTGAATTTTGCTCTGTTACTGCCAGTTATCTTTGTTTGTTTGCTAATTATTGATTTTTCATTTATAGTTCTCTTGTTTTCATTTTACTAATGCTGTTTAATTTTATTGTAAGGTGACCTTGAGTGCTAAGAAAGGTGCCTATTAGATTAAATGTATTATTATTTATCAATTATTGAGACGAAAACTTGACCAATGTCTGAAAGTCAGAATTGTAAGACTGCAACTGGCAGTCTGTTCTTTCTTTTAACAGTGAAATGATACACTCCGTGACACAAATGAACAATTTTATTGTATACAAATTAGCTTAATAATTTCTGAAAACATTTACCTCATTCCTCTCAATCTCTCTCTCTCACATGTGCACGCGCGCAAACACACACACACACACACAATGTGGTTACTTTAATATATACAGGGTAGGATCTAAAATCCTTGAAACAGAACTGTCTTCCATGGCTTTTTCTGTGTGTTGCCACTCTGTAATTTGAGAGTATTCAGTCTGGCAATATGGTGCAGCCTTAGTTTGTGGAAGACAGATACAACTAAAGACATGAGCATAAAATGATGGTTGTCAATTTCAAACTGTGTTTCCTCAATGTGCTCCTTGAGAAAAAAACCCATCATCTGAACCAATCTCAGCCCGAACAAACTGATTGATCAAAGATACACTGAGAGTTTGTCCTAATGTCGACTGTCGATTATCACGCTCAGCTACTTTGACCACCTTGACTGGACCCTCAGAAGGAATCATCAAACCTTTGTTTTTTAAGGTGAGCAAGTGGTAGCTTTGATCATATGATGCCGGTACAGCATCCGTTACCAAACTAGCATGGCACACATCACAGGACAGCTTTCTCAAAATCCCAAGGCCTACCTGACCTCCCACTGCTTCCTGAGGTGGATTTCTTTGTTTGTTTGCTAATTATTGAAACCATCAAAGTTTGAGAAATGTTATAAGCTAACAACAATCTACATAGTTAGTGACTAAATACATTTAGCCAAAACGTTGTTTGGAGGCTCACTTGAGCACATAAATGCATAGCTCTACTAGCTTAGCCTGGCGTAGGTAAAGTTAAGATTTTAAAACTGAATTTTCTAATGGCCAAATATAACCAAAACAATTGTTCAGCATTACCTATGAAATGTAATCCCCCTAAATTTGATTTGGAGTTTACGGTGGTACAATCCCAAGCAGCACGTGCATGAGGCATCTTTATCCATTACTTCACTCCACAGCAGTGCCACTCACGATATGGCGGCAAAGTTGACGTACGATGCTGCAGGTCATGAGGCGTCTAGTAATTCTATGTCTATGGTTGTAGACCCGCAGTTACAGAACCGGAAGTGACGTCACCAACGTTTCAGGACTGACTTCGTAAGATTTTCTTTTGGAAGGTTTCGGCAGGTCTCGGCAAAGCCCGGAAAGTAACGTCGAATCAAGGACCCATTCAGGAACCAAATAATGCACGTCATTGTGAAGTTCAGAAGGTTTCTGCCACCACGTCGTGTCATACATCTGTGTTAACTGAAAATAGTTTTTCCTTTACATTCATTAAACAAAATATACAATATAATTACAATGTTTACACCATGTTAAAGTTTATTAATAAAAGTGATTACATTTTTTAAAATGTACTATGCATGTGGGCAATATTGTTCTAAACCAGTTTAGAATAAACCTTTAAGCTAATCTAAATCTTTTAAACATGTATGTGAAGAAAACAGCAATACATATTCTACACTGAATTATGCTGTATATTAATTGCCTTATAGAAAACTGCTCTAGTTTTTGCAACTTATTATAAACGATGGGCCATCAAAAGGAAATAAAATTAAAAATACTAATAAGAACACAATTTATTTATATAGCACCCTTCCTACGCCCAAAATTCAGAAAGAACAACAGGACAAATATAACATTGGCTATAAATAATATGTTCACTAAATAAAGATAAATACAGGATATACAAACATTCAAACAGAATAAAAGACAATAATCCAGACTAAAACACAACATATAATACTACAAAAAATTCTTGAACAAATAACATAAATTGTGATATAAAATTCAAACCCTGAGTATCTGGACAAACATACGGGGTAAACTGAATGAAGGGGCCGAATGTCAGGTCTGTTTAATGTCCTCCTAAACAAATGAATGGAGTCAGCTGATGTCATTAATTTCAGGAGGTCAGTCCACAGTCGTGGCGCTATATAGAACTGAAGGCCCTGCTGTCACTCACAGAGTGCAGGTTAGTGGGGGGCACAGAATGAGAGGACCTTAGTGGGCAGGTCAATAACAGAATTTGATATTCAGTCCTGTAAGACACGGGGAGCAGTGAAGGTGCAGCAGGATGGCTGTGATGTGCTCACTGTTGGTGGTTTGTGTCAGGACTCTGGCAGTTGAGTTTTGAATCAGCTGGAGCTGTGATAGAAGATTAGAAATGTCACCTGCCAGTAGTGACTTACAATAATCAATGTTGGATGTGATAAAAGCAGAAAGGAGAGGAATGAGCAAACATAAGAAACGTGACACTGGTGGAACTTTCTTAATGTGACTTACATGAGTGAAATAAGAAAAGGAGGAATCAAAGTGACACCAAGAAGGTCTGATGAGATCATCACCCAGAATGGCTGAAGAGGAGTTTGTTTTCCTAAGTTGCACTTTAGTGCCACTTTGCAGGAGTTCAGTTTTGTTGCAATTTAATTTTAAAGAGTTTTGCTCTGTTCAGGATTTAAATTTTAATTTAATTTCACTGAGGTAAGTTGTGAGCTTAGAAAGTTGTGATGAAGTGTCACTTTTAACACTGGAAGAGATCTAAACATCATCTGCATAAAAAGATAAGCCAGTCCATAGCTACGAATAACTTGCTTATGGGGAAGCACAGAGATACAGAAGAGCAGAGGATGTCATTTCATTAACAAAGGGAAGTCAGATGGAGGAACTCCTGTGAGAAATTAAGGCATAAGGGTTACCCTGGGCATGACATAAGCTGCATGGCCACAACGCCATATGCAATAACTTAATTTTACACAAACTGGGACAGCAGCTTCTCAAGAGGAAGGTAACAATGCTTAGCACAATAAGAACAAATAAGCCAGAGCTCCCATCTCAACTGCTGGCCACACAGAATAGGCCAGTGAAGACCTTCACGTTTGTCTAAACAAATGACACATCCTAGATGCACAATGTGACCTGCACAGGGATAGGAGATTCCATGGCCAGAAATGATAATGGACGCTAATGCTACAAAAAGAGGAGTGGAGAATTTAGAAAAAACATTACGCTGGATGGTGGCCACAGGCAATTTATTCAACATATTGAACATCTCAGAAAAAAATACTTTTGTCATCTTGACAACCTTGAACCGAGACTGGAACAGGGAGAAGTAGAGGAGCAGGTAAACCATTGGTGACACCTCACATACTACTGTGATGACAAGTGCCAAAGACCCCAGCATGTACAGCCATTGTGAATATTCAGCAGTCCAATCCACAGGGAAGCCAATGACATCACCTGCAGTGTGTGTGCATGGTGAGAGTGTTTGTGTGTCTCACTGTGTGAATGGTACAGTTATTACAGTATTGTATAGAAAATGAAAATATTCAGTTGTTTTTTTTTTTTTTTTGTATACAGAAAATGTTTTAATCTAAAGACCAAGGGCCTCATGTATAAACGTTGCTTACGCACAGAAATGTTATGTAAGAACATTTCCACACTCAAATCACGATGTATAAAACCTAAACTTGGCGTAAAGCCACACACATTTCCACGGTACCTCATACCCTGTCATACTCAAGTTCTCCCCTCGGTTTTCCAGACTAGTGGCACCCAGCGTTACAGCAGTGCTACTGTTCATGTGTGTTTATCTTTTCTTTTTTAGATCAATATCCCTGACGCGGTTCTACAAATTCACTGAAATTAACTGCATATTGTTTCTTAGTTTAATGCATCTGATTGTAATTAACCTGTAAAAATATAATGGTCCACAGAATGGTCAAACTATTCTAAATACCATAGCTGATTTAGTGTTGTAACTTTCACTGCACCTTCTTCTTCTTCTAGCTGCTCCCGTTAAGGGTTGCCACATCGGATCTTCTTTTTCCATATTACTCTCACTGCACCACTCAGAGTTTTAATATCAGTGTATCTGAGTGGGGAGCACCAGCTGATCGGAAGGAGAATTATCGGTATACAGCATCAAGCACACTCTGCCTCAGCCATGCTGTCTATTGAACTGCTCTAACACAGCAATCGTTTCAAAGCCTTTCTTTTACGGACCTCGTGGTTCAGAAACAGTTTCATCCCAAGAACTCTAAACGCGCTCAATCAAGTGCTCCTTGTAGAACTGTTTGTACTTATAAGTAGAATCACCTCACTGTAAACTTACACTACAGTTATAATATTGCACAACCTGAGCCACTTTATAAAGTGCATATTTACATATGATGACGATATCATTTTTAAGATGAAAATCTTGTGGTTTTCCACCTCCTCAGATGTTCCATTTCTTTTCCCAGCTGCTTATATTTTCCTGTTTTGCTGACTCAGCTGATATCTCTGTGATTTCCACACACAAGTCCCATACTTGCAGGTCATTAGTTTCTGGTTCAATTTGCAGATTATCCACACTTGATGTGTCAACAGACCCTTCTGGGTCAGCAATGCTGTCAGGATCAGTAAACTCTAAATTATACAAAGTTCTGCTTTGCCAGCCAAATCCAATACTTTATCTGTTTGTCACCATCTCTGCCCACATATCTCACAGTTTGCCCCTTTTGTAGACAAACACAATGACTCCGTCTAAACCTGTGAGTTTGCTCAACTTCAACATCAACATCTTCTCCTGGAACTGAAGAGTTCAGAGTCTCCTTCTCATCTCCAGTGTCTTCATTATCTGATGTAGTGTTAGATAAATCTCTCTCTTCTTCTCTGTCACTGCTGGTGGTATGTCGATTGTCACCTTTACCGTCGACTTTACGTAGTCTAGAATGGTGGGCCCTTCCAAGAGCACCTCCACGTCTGACACATTTCACAACTCCATTCTGTCCAATGACATCTGCAGGTCCCTTCCATTCTGCACAGTCCACTCTTTTGTCGTCCACTTTGTCTCAGATTTATCATTTTCAGAATTAACCTGTCTCTCCGTATTCAGTCTGAACACTCGGCTTCAGTAAATGCTCTTCTTGGAGTGTGCAGCGCCGGAATATGTGCTCCACTGACACACTCCTAGTGGTGCCTTCTAGGGCGGGTGGTCTGTCCACAAGAACACCAGGAAGATTTGGATTTCGGCCAAACACCAGCTGATATGAGCTGTACCCATAAATATTGTGCATGGTATACTTTACCATTAGTGCCCTGTGACGCTAATCTGGCACTAACCAGTTACATCCAGTATTCTTTAACACTTTCTGTATAATTTCTGTGATTGTCTGATTGTGTCTCTCAGGTTGTCCATTACTCCAGGGACTGTATGCAGCGGTGGTCTTTGGTTCAATGTTAAAATTCTCTGCCATCTCTCTGATTCCCCACCATTATCACTAAGAGGTTTCTGAGGAGCTCCATGTACTCTTATCTGAGAACGAATGAATGAATTGTGTCACAATTTCTGATAGTCTCTTTGTCTTTACAGCACTTCCTGCACTGAAACATGTGAATGTGTCAATAAGGTGAAGACCCCGTCCTCCTATTTGACGTTCATGTCAGTCTATAGCCAACATAGTCCTAAATTTGACAGCTTTAATAGACCTGCCATTGCAGTGTCCAAGCATGATGGTGCTGTGTAGATAAAGTGTTGTCATATCTACCTGGTGGGACTGAAATGTATGCCAATGCCATTTAATGAAGGTCTGCAATGCACTTTGATCACATCTGAATTGTTTGATTTGTAATTTTAAACTATGAGGCAGTGGGGGAAATCAATAGAAATGTGTCTTTGAACCAAACCTCATGGAGGGCACTGTGACCCTGAAGTGTGCTCATTATTTTTACTGACTTTATGAAGTTAATTCTCCTACTTTTATTTTCACAGGGCTTTCCCATTTCACTTGTCCATACACTGAGGTGACTAATGGCCTCCAGCTCAGGGCTGTCTATGTGAGAAGTGAATCTGAAAAGAGATGGACAAACACTTAAAGAGAGAGAAGAGTTTCCCACAGCGCATGGCCTCTGCCAAAGAAGATGGTGTGGATGAAAGAATGGTGGACATTAAAGAAGAGGACTGTGAGCAGCTCACACCAGAGGATGTGTGTGTGAAGCTGGAGGATCACAAAAGAAAGAAGTTCAGTTTTTAAAGAGGAGGAGGAGTGCAAGGGTGTGACTACTGTCATTAAAGCTGAGGATTTGAATGATTTCTCCATTTGTCTTGAACTTCAAAAGCATGAAACTGATGATATTTTCAAGCAAGATGCCTGTGAAGAATCTCCATCTGGTTTACAGCCCTGGTCCACTAATACGGGACGATTGGCTACACAGGAGAATTCTACAGAACTGAAATCAGAGTTATCAGAGTCTGAAGAGAAAACCACTGAGGGAAATGGGAGAGAAGGAGAAGAGTCACCTGGGAGTGTTGGAATAAGTGAGTAATGTGATTAGATATAAAAGAAAGAGAGCGTTTATAAATTCTAATGGTGGTTGCTTTGATTTTTTTAGAAGATTAAAATGAGAGTGGCAAACATGGTTAATTGAACTTGGATAAAGACCACCTGCTCGGGTGCAAGATAACAAACAATAGGTTACCTAATAAATGATTAAATTAGAATAACTTGCGTGAATAGGGACAAATCTAAAGTGTTGAGCGCATGACTTGAACACCGTGAAGCTTTGACTGAAGCTGTGCCGTATGTTAGGCCAACAGCGCATTACATTCAATGAGAATATCAAAAGTCATATTTTGTTAAAGACATGTATATTTCTTAAATTGTATGGCAGTTAAAGTAGAAATGTCCACAAAAGGAAATAAGTAAGTAAGAATGAAATCCTCAGCCCTGTACACTAAATAAGAGTGAATTTGCTCAAGCCAGTGCTCTCCTAATATGTGCCTCATCTTTTCAATGGTAATCTCATGCACTTTGATGTTAACACTGACAAGAGCTACCTGTATGAGCCATGATGACATTCAGGGGTCTCAGGGTCTTCTTTCACCATCTTGTGTTCTGCTCTCAGCCTGAACTTACTAGGGCGGCATGGCCTGGATAAGTTGTCAGTGGTGTGAAATCTTCACTTGGAGATGATCTTGGGCCCTTCTGTCTCCCCCTGTCACATCGGGTCAATTTGGAGTCACTACTCCACTTCACCTGCATGTTTTAGGGGATGAGGGTAAGAACCAGAATAACAAGAAACTCCATTAAGATCCCCTGTGTAGAACAACTGTGGGCAGGATTTGACCCCAGGACACCTGAACAATAAAGCAGCTGTGCTAAACACTGTGCCCACTAACACAAGCGGATATATTTGTATGTTTATTTTTAGTCCAGATTAGGTTCTAGAGGATGTAAATATCATCACATAAATTACAATTAAGAAGAGAAAACCCAAATTCAGACAAATTATTGGATTATTGATATCAGCAGAACCTAATGGAAAGGAATAGGAGATCAATATCAGGTCTAAAGAGTCCGATCAGAGCCTTCCTACCCAATAATGTGTCTGAAATTGGGTTTTCTCTTCTTAAGAGTCGTGTGGACATTTCTGTCTTAACTACCATACAACACACGGTGTTTTTATTATAGGGTGGCATGGTGGCACAGTGGGTATCGCTGCTGCCTCGCAGTAAGGAGAATTTGGTTTGCTTCCCGGGTCCTCAATGCAGACACAAGGAGAACATGCAAACTCCATGCAGGGCTTTCCTCCGGGTGCTCCAGTTCACTCTCACAGTCCAAAGACATGCAGGTTAGGTGGATTGGTGATTCTAAATTGGACTTGGTGTATGGGTGTGTGTGTGTGTGTGCCCTGCGGTGGACTGGCGCCCAGGATAAGCAGTTCTCACAACAAACCACCATAAAAAGTCACATCAAACTTCACACAGGAGAGAAACCCCATCTTTGCTTAGAATGTAGCAGACAATTCACACACCTCCGTCATCTTTTTAATGAAATAAGAAGTCATACTGGAGAGAAGCCTTACAGTTTTACTGAATGTGCAATGTGATTCTTAAATAACAGTTCTTTTCACAATCAAAATAATTCATTCTGGTAAGAATCAAAGCTGTTCTGACTGTGGGAAGCTTTTCTCAGAGAGCACAACTCCTAAAGATCACATGAGAATATACTCTGGAGAGAAATTACTGCCCAGAATGTGGCAAATGATTCTCACGTCCAAGCTCACTTAGATGCCACGAAAAGGTCCTGTGACGATGTGGGTTCAGGCTCCACACTCCCATTACTGTAGGTAGCACTTGAACCCAACACCGTCGATAATGTAACCGAGTGAGCTAGTCAATGGAGGCAAATTACTGAGCAAGGGGAAGGTAAAAAGTGCAAAAATGCTTTTATTTAAAAACCAACAAAAACAGTGTTCCATAAATAGTGCAGTTTCAATTCAAATTCTTCATCAAATAATCCATAAAAGAACGTGGGGGATAAAACCAATAAATAGAAAAAAAAACACATCCTTAAAACCAGAGGTTAAAATCTTCTCTTGGAAGCAGTCTTAAAAACAACAAACAAGCTCCGTGCTTATTTTCTGTTAGCGTCTCACCTGCTTATCCCGTTTGGGCCAAGCAGCAGGCAAGACGGTCTTTGCAGCTGCCCTTTTCTAGAGACAACCACGAGACTGGAGACCTCCCGATCCCTGGCTCCGGTATGGCACTCATCCCAGTCCCGGAGAACTTGGTTTCCACCAACGGCCAGGTCGCTCACGTTGGGGATTCCCACCACCAAGTCTCCCGACTTCCGCTGCCTTTCAATGGCCTCTCTGCGGCCAGTCGCCTTCCCTGGTCACTCCCGCTACCTGATCGCTCAGCGGGAGCGACATCAACACAAACACCTGGGTGTCGGCCTAACACCCAGCTTCCACGCAGCTGTCCACGAGTGCTCGATCGCGCGCTCACCACACTCACGCACCGCCTGCTTCCTCGCTCCCTGTAACCTCCGTCCTCATCTCCTTTTTTTTTCACCTCTCCATTTTTTTTTTCCTCCTCCACACCGACTCGCGCTTCTTTTTAAAACGTGAGGGGCCATCACAGCTGTAGCATTAGCCACGGGAGCAATCACGAATGTGGGCAGTTCCTCACCTGTGCACACGATGAGAAACGCCCACATCGACGACTGCCCCGCTGCTCGCTAACATCGCCCCTCACGAAGCCGCCTCGGGTGCGGTGATTATTTAAAAATGGCCTTCGCTCAATGAGCTGTGGACCCATAACACCACAGGTCCACACTGAAGAGAAGCAGTAAACCTGTTCTGATCTTGGTAAATGGTACTCTTCCAGAGAAGAGACACAGACAAAGTCATATTGGAGTAAAGCCTGTCCCAGAAATGACAAATGATCTTTCCATTGGATCCTCAAGCAAAAACAAAGATGAAAAATCGGTGAAAGCCCTAAATTACTCAAGAGTAGTTAATAAATACATAAGAATAGTGGAGAAAATACTGACAGTGGTACAGATCATCGATGTAAGTTAAATTCAGAGCTATGTACGAATTCACACTGGAATGAAAAATGGAGAAATCCACAGTGCAGTGCCAACTACCAGGAGGTGCCACTAACAATGAGGGGAATATTTTTGTTTCAGAGCTTTGGAGATGGGGCCTTATCTGAGTAGCAATGAACTTGTACCATCTCTGAGATGTCTTCTGATGGCTGACACCTGGACTGAGTGCAGTCAGCCATTCTTAACCCTGATAATGAAGAAGTCATTTAGTGATGTCAGCTGACAACCAATGCTGTGCCAATCAGATACTGGGAAGGGACAGTCGAGGAGGACAGGAGACTAAAAAGAGAGCAGTCACATGACAGACCAATGTAGAGGGGCTTTATAAGACTTTTACGTTAATTTAGGTTATCATTTATAAATTATGAGTCTTTACAAACCAAACAAATTCATTGGCTGTGTGTCAAGGGGGAGTCCAAAAGTGGGAATTTAAGAAGATCAAAATACAAATAAAATGAAACATTTAGGATTCAAAGAGAAATGTTTAAGACCTGAAGAGGGAGTCACAACAGCATGCAAGGCTTAGCACATGGACCACAGTTGTGAAGAATATCAATTAATGTATAGAAGGAATATTATTTAAAATAATGATAATTTTATGAGAAATGGGACACCATAATAAATTTGGAACACAATGAAAATGACATTAACTGAATTTATTATCTGACACAAAAGAAAAACAGAAGTCAAAGCAGAAAGAAACGGGGATCTCTGCTGCCCCAGCTGTTAATTTGATAAATTAACCTAAAAATATAACGGATGTTCCTTCGCTCCATATCAGTATATCCTGTGGTGGTGTGTGATGGACGCTCTATACTCCAAATGTGTTGGTTTATGTTTCAGTTTGAGTTCAGCACCTTCTTCATATCGATACCCAAGACAACGTTTCTTCACCTTGAGACTACAAGCTGGAGACCACAGGAGCTCCAATAAACTCCAACAGCAGGATGGACAATTAGAAAGCTCTGCTTTGAGAGAGTGTCAGCTACACAAAGCTTCGACTTCATTTACTTTACAGAAAACTCCAAAAAACAGAAGTGGCCCCTTCTGTACCCCACCACTGAAGGTCAAATTTGACCCCCTCACTACTCCGTGTTGGTTCACTCTGCTGGGACTTTCTGTATTTTGTAAGTTTCTGTTTCATTTTTTGGCCACACTCTTTTTACATTTCATTTTTTTTGATGTTCTCAAATGTGTGAGTATAGCTTTACTCTTACAAGGCCTTGTCTAAAAAGGGTACATTGGCCATGAAATGCAAGAAGGCAGAAAAATATAAAAAGTGGAAACCAAAAAATTAGGAGATGACATCGATGAAATAAGCTCAGTGGCAGAGGTGACAAGGACAAAGACAGCACAGAAAAGGCAGGTACCAACTGAAAATAAAAGAAGAAAGCTGATTGGTGGAAAGAACTGTCAGTCACTCCTGAGTGGACTGTTGAGGACAGCTGTGGCACGCAGACTTCTGAGTTCATGTGTTTTTGATTTCAAATCTGTGTCCATGCACTGAATAAGTCTATTATTTATTGGTTAGCATGTTCGGAAACTGTAATGTCGCCACAAAGATCACACAAACATGTAATGTGACATTTGTGATCAATCACTTTTGTTGATTTTTATGGCACCATTCATCAGCCCTGTACTGTATAGAGTGCCACTTCCAGATCAGCAACCCCACTGCACCCCATAGCACATTTGGACTTTGGGACTGGAGCACAAAGTGGATGGTACTCTGAGAAGAACAGACTTGTAAGACGTGGACAAAGCCAGCTGCCCTCCCTGGTCTGTCTTCATTCAGAAGGACTCACCTGAGTGGTGGGATTGTTCTGCGGCGCTCCTGTTAGCCGACATTTCATCAGCTTGCTTTCTGCGTTTCATCAGGTAACCAGCAGAGTTAATCAAAGATGAGCCAGGCCTGTTACAATGTGAACATTCTTGACATTTTGGTTTGCTTCAAATATTGTATCTGTTGTTTACTTTGAGTTCTTGGAGGCCTTGTACATTAAAGATTATTAATACATGAGCATTTGATGTTAATAACGAATTGACAATTAATAAACTGTTTTTATTGCTAAATTGTAAGTGTGGCCTGTTGCCATTTTGTAGCTTTATACTTCTTGACTGTGTTGGTAGGACGTGTTGCACTGTTGCCTACCTAGAGTTAAGTGCCACATCACCGACGCTCTGCCTCACACCCTTCATCACACGTGAGGCAGAATCCAAGATTGCAGATCCAACTGTTAATCCCATTCCCTGCTTTGCCAGTTCATTGGCTGTGTGTGTATCGAGGTGTATGGCTGAAGCAAACCTCTCCTCAAGGAATCTACAGCACCGGTCAGATGAAGAACTTGACACTTTGGGTTTAGACGTAAAACTGAGAATACCTCATGCTGGATATGCTGTAGACAAGTGAAAGGGTGTCCGGTGGGATAGACTGAGGTAATAAGATAAGAACAATAAGACACGTTCATAGTCATTTTATGTTTTAACATTTATGTATTTTTTGTTTTTGCCTTTGTAAACAAGGCTCAATATTATGCTGTTTGGTTAGATAGATGGCTTCTGCTGAACAGTAACTCTTCATTACACACACACATACCTGCATACCACCACCGTTTTCAAGAACACACAAGGCACATGAAGACTTGACTGTTTCCTTGTTTAATTTATATCAGGGGTGTCCAACGTCGATCCTGGAGGGCCCAGGTTTTCATTCTAACCATTTTCTTAATTAATGACCCATTTTTGCTGCAAATTAACTTTTTTGCCCTTCATTTTAATTGACTTGCTATTTAAGACTCAGACCCCTTATCTGTTTCTTTTATTCCTTAATTAACAACCAAACAGTAATGAAATACAAAACGACCCAGCACATAACCAGATAACCTTTACTGTCATATGGTATCAGAAAATAAACAACAACAACAACATTTATTTCTATAGCACATTTTCATACAAACAGTAGCTCAAAGTGCTTTACATAATAAAGAATAGAAAAATAAAAGAAACAATAAGAAAACAAAATAAATCAACATTAATTAACATCGAATAAGAGTAAGGTTCAATGGTCAGGGGGGACAGAAAAAACAAAAACTCCAGACGGCTGGAGAAAAAATAAAATCTGTAGGGATTCCAGACCATGAGACCACCCAGTCCCTTCTGGACATTCTACCTAACATAAAATGAAACAGTCCTCTTTGGATTTAGGATTCTCACGGAAGGGCTTGATGATGATGGTCACGTAGAGTTCTGCCTTTTAATCCATCCATCATTGTTGGAGCATCATGAAGCTTTAAGTAGGTGGAGGTGGCACAGGCCACCACCACAAAGAAACCGAAAAAAGAAACAGAAAAGAGAGTAGGGGTCAGTACGGATTTAAGAGCCACCATGAGTAGTTATTATAAAGAAACTGAACATATAGAGTATCAGGATTAAGTTAAAGTGAAGTTATAAAAAGGCCATGTTACAGTAATGTGTTTGCAGCAGTGTTTTAAACTGCTCTACTGTATCAGCCTGGTGAATTCCTATTGGCAGGCTATTCCAGATTTGAGGTGCATAGCAGCAGAAGCCCGACTCACCACTTCTTTTAAGTTTTATTCTTGGAATTCTAAGGAGACGCTCATTTGAGGATCTGAGGTTACGATTTGGGATATAACGTGTCAGACATTCCGATATATAAGATGGAGCGAGATTATTTAAGGCTTTATAAACCATAAGCAGAATTTTAAAGTCAATCCTGAATGACACAGGTAACCACTGTAGTGACATTAAATCTGGAGAGATGTGCTCGGATTTTCTTTTCCTAGTTAGGATTCTAGCAGCTCCAATCTGCACTATTTGCAAACGATTTATGTCTTTTTTGGGTAGTCCTGAGAGGAGTGCATTACAGAAATCTAGTCGACTGAAAACAAACGCGTGAACTAATTTCTCAGCATTTTTCAATGATATAAGAGGTCTAACTTCTGTTATGTTTCTTAAGTGAAAAAATGCTGTCCTAGTGATCTGATTAATATACAATTTAAAATTCAGATTACAGTCAACAATCACCCCTAAGCTTTTTACCTCTGTCTTGACTTTTAATCCTAAAGTATCCAGTTTATTTCTAATAGCCTCATTGTATCCATTATTGCCAATCACTAAGATTTCAGTTTTCTCTTTATTTAACTTGAGAAAGTTACTATTCATCCATTCTGAGATACAAGTCAGACATTTTGTTAGTGAATCAATAGAATCGGGGTCATCAGGTGCTATTGATATTGAAAGATGAAGGTCTCAGTGCCATTGATCTGCTATCTGCTGTGGTCAAACGAGAGCACAGCCATGGAATTAAATAACGAGTTCAATTAACAACAACAATCGGCTTCTAATTAAGAAACTGGTTAGAGTGAAACTGGTGGGAGTTTGATACCCCAACTGGTCATGTTGATACCCCCTGGCTGGTCAATCGTTGGTTCACTTCATCGTTGGCCCTGTGGGGTCAGAGTTGGACACCCCTGATTTAGATCAGGTATCAGCAAGAGTGAAAGGGAAGGTCTACAGGAGTGGAGTGAAACCAGCTATGTTACATGGGCAGGAGACGGTGGCCCTGACCAGAAAGCAGGAAACAGAGCTGGAGGTGGCAGAGTTAAAGATGCTAAGATTTGCATTGAATGTGATGAGGATGGACAGGATTAGAAATGAGGACGTTAGATGGTCAGCTCAGGTGGATCGTTTGGGAGACAAAGTCAGAGAGGCGAGATTGTGTTGGTATGGACATGTGGAGTGAAGAGATGCTGGGTATACTGGGAAAAGGGTGCTAAGGATAGAGCTGCCAGGTAAGAGGAGAAGAGGAAAGCCTAAGAGAAAGTTTATGGATGTGGTGAGAGAGGACATGCAGGTAATGGAGATGACAGAACACGATGATGAGGACAGGAAGATATGGAATAAGATGATCTGCTGTGGCGACCCCTAATGGAAGCAGCTGAAAGAAGAAGACAAAGAAGACGTCTACCTGAGAGCTGCACCTGACGACACGACCACAAACACCCTGGCATTTTTGGAATCGGCAGCTTTAAGGTTTAAATGAGGTCAGACTTTAGTGTCTTTTAGCTCTTTGCTTATACGTTTAATTTGCCGCATACTTCAATAATATAAAAGAAAATTAAATATACTGGAGGAGTTTCATCGATTCATCGGTCAGGAACAATACATTAGATTTTTCCAGATTTATAGAATTACAGCTTGTCTATTTCTTGCATGGCATTACATTTAATTAAATTAATTTAATTACATTAAATTCACACAAAAAAGAGGCGTGTATGTGACTGGGTCAGGTGGTGGGTGTTTGATAATGTGGACCTCGTCTTTTGCACTTACTGAATCAACTTAGAACCCTCATAGTATAATTTAATCTTATCCAAGTGTACATTTATTTGAAATCGATATCCAGCTTGTCAGACAAGGTGAAATTTCAGACCATTACTGCTTGAATGAATAAGAAGCCTTTCAAACTGCCACTTCTGATTTTCATTGTCACCGAAGGGAGATCCCAACCTTTACCACAAATTAATTTTATTGAGAATGTCGGAATTTCTAGAATAGCAGAATTGACAAATCTGGACACAAGAAGAAGGTAGTGAAGTTTAATTTCTAATGTGATATCAAGTGACTCAGCAGAACACCAAACTCTCATCAGTATGGCCGACATCTGACTGAGCTGTGAGTCCTTGGTGGATTGATTCAGAAATGAAGGACCCCTTGAGTGACCAATAGAGGAGGGACACTCTACAGTAGTCTCATCTGTCACTCGCTCCTACACATGCTCACTATTTCAGAGCGCCTGATACTTAGGCTATATAGTGCCTTTCTGCAGTGCTGATCCAGAAGAATTTTAAACAGTTGACTTTCAATGACACTCAGGGTCATGCGGTTGTGAATCAACATGGGGACCCTTCTGGTCAGACAAGTATCTGTAGGTCTTAGGTGCCCCCTCTGGAAGACATCAACTTTTTAATTAAAAAAAGAAACTTTTCCTCTACTAGGACATGCCTGATAAAACCCCATAAAGCAGGCACTTTGCTTTGCGCTCTCGACTTTAAACAAATGAAAATGGCAGAGAAAATTATTGGGGGTTCTTAGAGGTTCAAAGACCTCACTGGACTGTTGTGACATCTGAAACTGACTGATTCCTCTAATGAGTGTCACAGGGGTCTTCAGCCACTCAGTCAAGTGCTCACTCTGCTGTGTTGTGTTATTGTGTACCTCACACTGAATGAGGACAAGAGAAGAGGAGGAGGTGAAGTCACATCCAAGAGTGGTCAAGGTGAAGACTACAAGACTACCTCCAAACAGCTTCATGTTCTAGTGAGCAGAGCTGCTAATATTCTCAAGATGTCTGAGCATCCGCAGGACTGTACCTGACCTCCCTTACAGGACCACTATAGTAAAGCTGACCTCAGGTTGAACAGGAGAGTTTAAATGGTGCAGAAAAAAACAAGAAAACATCAATAGAGACTCAGGCTGAACTCCGAGATCAAGGTACACCTTCAGGACTGGAGTTTTCTTAAACACATGCTGACAAGACATAGTGCTGGAGATAATCCTTTGGACTGATGAAACTAAACAAGAGCTTTACTGTAAGTCACAGCAGCTCTGTGTCCACAGAAAACAGAACAAGTGTTGAAAGAAAATACACCAACCATGGAGTAGGCTCATTAATGTTACGGGGCCGCTGTGCTGAGTCTGGGCAGGGCACAATAAAATGAGAAGATCATCCAGACATTCTGGAGTGACCGTCACAAGGCTCTGTCATGGGTTCAGGACATGGATCACCCTAAACATACAAGTATGACCACTGAAATATGGTTGAAATTATATTGGAATGTTCTGAGGTATTCTGCTATGCACTCTGAACTGAATCCAATTCAACATCCATGAAAAAGAGCTGGAAGTCATAGTTGGAAGATGAAGTCTATCAAATCTCAAGAAGAGTGGGCTGAGTGACCAGTGAGAAAAGTAAAAGTCTCATTGAGAGCTTCAGAAAATGCCTGATGGCAGATCTCACCTGAAAACAGCCGGTTAGAGAACATTAGTTGAGGGTCCCAATACTTGTGTAGCAAAGAGTCTATCAAAGAATCCAGCAGCAACACCACATGCACTTCTGAACAGGTCATACAGCAGAAGCTAAACATGTTAGGGCCTGGCCAGTACTTGGATGGGAGACACCATCTAGGTAAGCTTAGGTTGCCGCTGGAAGAGGAGTTGGTGTGGCCAGCAGGAGGCGCTTACACTGTACTCTCAATGTGGATCCCAATACTCCAGTGGGAGTGACAGGGACACTGGGCTGTAAAAATGGTGTCATCCTTTGGATGAGACAAAAAACTGATGTCCAGACTCTCTGGTCATAAAAGACCCCTGGACATCCTTTGTAAAGACACTAACAACCCCAGGCTAAATTTCCCCCCATGGCTTAGGCATTCTGTTCCCCTAATCATGCCTTTTCTCTAATTGTTTCCCTCTCTCTCACTACTTCACCATCTCTGGCCGCAGTCACACCATCCTGGTGGATGCTGTAGATTAGTGGCGGCTGAAGTGGCTCCTCACTCACTGGAGCACTCTGAGTAGTGATAAAAGTGCTATATAAATGTGAAGAAGTATGATTGGTAGTAGTGTTGCTCTTGTCATGGAGAAAACATCCTCCTCACTTGGAAGAAAACACGCAGAGTTTCTAGACGAGCAATCAGAATTAATTGCAGTGAGCATAAAGCTGACTCAGTTCAATGAAGTGAGATCCATTAGTCTGTTGGAGCCTTGTATTTATTATAATTCTTATCACCAGATGACCTCACTCTGCATATTTTTGATCATTATCTCATTACTAGTACACAACTCCTCCATTCCTCTCACATCACCCATATTTTCTCCTGCGTTAATCATTTTCTGATGGACATAATTACTTCGTACCCATCACCTGTCACTGTCATCTTAACCCGAGTGGCAAGTTCACCATCTATCACAGTCTTATTGTTTGATTTGTAAATATAGGTGGCATCCCAGAGGGAATAAAAGGTATGAACATAAGCCTTTCATTTTTAACTATCTAAAGCCATTGGTGACGATATGTATACATATGAATAGGCATTACTTTGGACACATGAATTCTCTATACTCTGTGGAATAAAGAAAGGCGGATGACAATTACTGTTGTCAGTTTACACTCATTTGACAGAAATTTGGGATTGTTGTTTAAAAAGTGGCCGGGGCATGTCGGTAATACAAACCGTAGAGAGATAGATGTAAAACACGCTATAAAATACATAAATGTCAAAGTCACTATATACTGTAGGGGATGTGATAGAAAAAGTAAGATAGATGCATAGAGCAATTTGAAAGACATCATATAATAAATAAATATGAAGGCCCTCTATGACAGACATATAAAGAAAATGTACAGTAATAAGAGATGACAGGAAAGGCATTATAACAGAGAGAATATGTCAAATACGACAGGCGCTATAAAAGAGATAGGCAGACAGATATGAATGACATTGTAAGGCAGAGAAATGTGAAAGACAAAACATAACTGATGGACACAAGGCCAGTTCAGAGTCGCCAATGAAACCAACATGCACTTCTGTGGAGTGTGTGAATCAAAGCAGGAGTGACACGAGAAGAACATGCAGGCCTGACAGTCAAGACAACGACTGGGTGTCAAAGTCTGTGAGGCTGAAGCTCCAAACCCTCGGCCTCACAGTTCACTTCAACTTCTTTCCTTTCCTTATTATTTTGAACCTGCATCTTTTGATTTTAAAGTGTCCCCTTTATTGCCAGAGTGGCTTCAGCTCACTCCATGATGACTTTCTTCATGAACTGCACATCTCCCAGCACTCGATGGCCATCTTGTTTGCTGAAATCATTGAGCTGTCAGTCACGAGTTTAATGAAAATTCATTATAAACATTTAATTTTCACGCAGTTCAGATTTATTTTTTATTTTTTATTTTCATATTCTGTGTAACTGACTAAACTAAATGTTTAGTAGAGTACTGGAAATGGAAGAACAAAAGTTTGGGAGTGGAAGTGGCAGAACGAGGATCGGCGCTGTATTATGAGGAAAGGAAAAATCAGTTTGGTGATGAAGTGTGACAGAGAATTGATTCTAAATTAAAGAGGTGGACAGTGACCATAAAAAGGGCATTTTAATAAAGCCAGCGGTCAGTGTGGACAGTCCATTAGAACTCTGACCTCGACTGTAACCTTATATGCATATAATGCATATATAATGCATATAATGCATATATTGTAATTCGAGAATTTTACTTTGAATTCCTACACATTCTGTCCAATCCGATGAGCTATTTACTATTACTTTCTCATCAGCGCAGCTCCTGATTGGTTCTTGTTAATTGTCTGTGTTGTGCTCCACCCCCAGCCCCATTACACACTCCCAGATTTCCTCACTCATTTACTTTTCTCTCCTTTCAGAATTCTGTCCCCACACACTGGACATCAACAAGGCACACAGAGACCTCAATCTGTCTGAAGGGAGCAAGAAGGTGACATGTGAGGGGGCAGTGACTAAATATCCTGATCATCTTGAGAGATTTGACTGGTGGTCTCATGGTCTGCGCAGCGAGGCTCTGACTTGGATTCGCTGTTACTCGGAGGTGGAGTGCAGTGAGCGCCTCCTGAGGCTTGGAGTCGCATATAAAGGACTGAGCAGGAAAGAAGATGGTGAGGAGTCCCTCCTTGGATACAATGACAAGCACTGGGGTTTGCAGTGCTGTGTGTCGCAATGACAAGCAGCAGACTGTAATCAGCGTCCTCTACAGCTCCAGAACAGGTGTATATCTGAACTGGCCTGCTGGCTCTCTGTCATTTTATAGCGTCTCACACACAATGACCCCCCAGCACAGGTTAAACAACTCCTTCACTGAGCCCCTCTATCCAGGGTTTGGGTTTGGTCTTCACTGCAGTGTAACAATCAGCCATCTGACACCATGTGACCACTGACCAGTACCCTCCACCGGTCACTTGATGTCCCCAAAAGCACAGGTCATTTTTGTTTTTGTAGTTTGGGGTCAAAATGAATTTCACAGGATTTTTGGGGGGCAGCACATCTGTGAGTGAATTTGCTGTTGAGAATACAGGGTGAGTGAGGCTGTCAGGGCCTCCATTGTTATTGGATTTCAGGAGCCAATCAGCTGTGTGTGTGTCATAGTGAGGGGTGGGGTGTGAGAGAGTAATGTGGATGTAGCAACAGTTAAGTGTTTGGTTTGCAGTGCACAGTGAAATATATACGTGTTTGTTTTAGAAATGTCATAAAGAGATGGCTGAAATGGTCAAGTAAACAAGTAGAATGTTTCAGGGGGATTCTGAGTAGGGAATTGGAACTCTGTGATGTTCTTTCATGCCCATAGTAAGTCTTGCCAGTTGGCACGTATGCAGTTTTCATAACAGGAAATGTGCTGAATTCAAGTGATATTGAAGAACAAGAACATTATGGAGAAAGACTTTTATCTTAGGCTGGTTGTGCTCTACGCTAAAGTACCTCATGTCTTTTAACCAATCAGAGAATGATATTCAGGCATTAATTCAGCACTGTTATGCAAATTCACTTGTTTATAAAATGGTCCTCTGTCCCTTCTTTTTGACCATTCTCTAACAGACTATTGTGATGAATGCTTCGTCTTCGGCATTTTCTAAGGAATAAATTAAAGATGCAATGGACAAGTTTCCTCCTGCCTGATTACTGACTCAAAGGGGTTTTATCAGACTTGTCCTAGTAGAGGAAAAGTTTCTTTTTTTAATTAATAAGTTGATTTCTTCCACAGGGGACACCTCAGACCTACAGATACTTGTCTGACCAGAAGGATCCCATGTTGATTCACAACCACATGACCCCGAGTGACCTTGAAAGTCAACTGTTTAAAATTCTGCTGGAGCAGCACTGCTGAAAGGCACTATATAAACTAAGTATCAGGAGCACTGGAATAGTAGCTATGTACAGGAGCGAGTGACAGATGGGACTACTGTAGAGTGTCCACCCTCCATTTGTTACTCAAGGGGTCCATCATTTCTGAATCAATCCACGAGGACTCACGGGTCAGTCAGATGTCGGCCATACTGACGAGAGTTTGGTGTTCTACTGAGTCACTTGACATCACATTAGACATTAAACTTCAAGACCTTCTTCTTGTTTCCAGATTTGTCAATTCTGCTATTCTGCAAATTCAGACATTCTCAAAATAATGAATTCTCGGTGAAGAAGTGACAGTTTGAAAGGCTTCTTATTCATTCAAGGAGTAATGGTCTGACATTTCACCTTATCTAACAAGTTGGAGATTGATTTCAAATGAATATACACTTGGCTAAGATTAAATTATACTATGAGGGTTCTAAGTTGATTCAGAAAGTGCAAAAGACGAGGTCCACATTATCAAACACCCACCACCTGACCCAGTCACACACATGCCTCGGTTTTGTGTGAATTTAATGTAATACCTCAACCTTGCCGTGTAATAAATAGACAAGCTGCAATTCTGTAGATCTGGAAACATCTAATGTTGTATTCCTGACTTAAGTGTTGATGAAACTCCTCCAGTATATTTAATTTTCTTTTAGATTACTGGACGAAGTATGTGGCAATTAAAATGTATAAGCAAAGGGCTAAAAGACACTAAAGTCCGACCTCACTTGAACCTTAAAACTGCCTATTCCAAAAATGCCAGGGTGTTTTAGGTCATGTTGTCATGTAGAGCTCTCAGGTAGACATCTTCTTTGTCTTCTTCTTTCAACTACTCCCGTTAGTGGTCTCCACAGCGGATCATCTTCTTCCACCTCTTCCTGTCTTCATCTTGCTCTCTCACCACATCTATAAACCTTCTCTTAGGCCTTCCTCTTCTCCTCTTCCCTGGAAGCTCTATCCTTAGCACCCTTCTCCCAGTATACCCAGCATGTCTCCTCTGCATATGTCCAAACCAACACAATCTCACCTTTCTGAGTTTGTCTCCCAATCATCCCACCTGAGCTGACCCTTTTATGTTCTCATTTTTAATCCTGTCCATCTTTGTCACACCCAATGCAAATCTTAGCATCTTTAACTCTGCCACCTCCAGCTCTGTCTCCTGCTTTCTGGTCAGGACCACCGTCTCCTGCCCATATAACATAGCTGGTCTCACTGCCATCCTGTAGACCTTCACTTTCTCTCTTACTGATATCTGATCTAAATCTGGGTGTCCAACTCTGACCCCACAGGGCCGCAGTGGCTGCAGGTTTTCCTTCCTGACACTTTCTTAATCAGTAACCAATTTCTGCTGTTAATTGACTTCTTTTCCCTTCCCTTTGTTAATTGAAGAATCCTCTGAATTGTTTCTTTTCTTCCTTAAATGGCAGCCAAATAAAAATGAGATGTGAAGTGAACCAACGGTTGACCAGCCCGGAGGTGTCAACATGACCAGTTGGGGTATCAAACTCCCAACAGTTTCACTCTAACCAGTTTCTTAAATAGAAGCGGATTGTTGTTGTTAATTGAACTCATTTTTTAATTCCATGGCTGTGCTCTCGTTTGACCGCAGCAGAAAGCAGATCAGCGTCACCGAGACCTTCAGCTTTCTTTATTTTCTGTTACTGTATGACAGCAAAGGTTATCTGGTCAAGTGTTGGGTCATTTTGTATTTCATTTCTGTTTGGTTGCTAATTAAGGAATAAAAGAAACAGATAAGGGGACTGAGTCTTAAATAGCAAGTCAATTAAAATGAAAGGGAAAAAAGTTAATTAGTAGAAATAATGGGTCATTAATTAAGAAAATGGTTAGAATGAAAACCTGCCACCCTCCAGGATCGACGTTGGACACCCCTGATATAAATTAAACAAGGAAACAGTCAAGTCCTAACAACACAGTCAAGAAGGATAAAGCTACAAAATGGCAACAGGCCACACTTACAATTTAGCAATAAAAACAGTTTATTAATTGTCAATTCATTATTAACACCAAATGCTCATGTATTAATAATCTCTAATTTACAAGACCTCTAAGAACTCAAAATAAAGAAGAAGAAAAACCATTTAAAATAAACCAAAATGTCAAGAACGTTCACATTGTAACAGGCCTGGCTCATCTTTGATTAACTCTGCTGGTTATCTGATGAAACACAGAAAGCAAGCTGATGAAATGTCGGCTAACAGGAGCGCCACAGAACAATCCCACCACTCAGGTGAGTCCTTCTGAATGAAGACAGACCAGTGAAGGGCAGCTGGCTTTGTTCACACCTTACAAGTCTGTCCTTCTCAGAGTGCCATCCACTTTGTGCTCCAGTCCCAAACTCCAAATGTGCTATGGGGTGCAGTGGGATTGCCGATCTGGAGGTGGCACTCTATACAGGGCTGATGAATGGTGTCATAAAAATCAACAAAAGTGATTGATCACAAATGGCACATTACGCCTTTGTGTGATCTTTGTGATGACATTACAGTTTCCGAACATGCTAACCAAAAAATAATAGACTGATTCATTGCATGATCACAGATTTGAAATCAAAAACACATGACCTCTGAAGTCTGCATGCCACGGCTGTCCTCAACAGTCCATTTAGGAGTGACTGACAGTTCTTCCCACCAATCAGCTTTCTTCTTTTGTTTTCAGTTGGTACCTGCCTTTTCTGTGCTGTCCTCAAACTGAAACCTGAGTATACAGCGTCCTTCACCCACCACCTAGGATATACTGACATGGAGCAAAGTAACATCCATTATATTTTTAGGTTAATTTATCAAATTAACAGCTGGGTCAGCAGAGATCCCTGTGTGTTTCTGTTTTGTCTTCCCTTTTCTCTTATATGTCAGACAATACAATCAGTTCATTTCATTTGCATTGTGTTCTGCATTCATTATGGTGTCCCATTTCTCATAAAATTTTTATTATTATTTTAAACTAGGGGGCTCTGTCCCGTGCTTGTTTCGCTCACCAACCCCTGGGTTTGGTCATGTGGAAATACAATTTAAAGTTTTTTTTTTTTTAATGGGAATTGTTACATATGCATAATGTTCACTTTTTTATTTTAAAACTTCAGTAAAAACAATATTTAGAATCAACTTTTCTTTAAGATCGCATTAAATTTTGATTCCTTGTTTAGTCTTACAGCATGATAATGCAACGTATATCTGGCTGTGAGTGAATATTGTTTCTTTGTCTCTTATAAACAAACTGACTTTTTCAAATGTTTGTCCATGTGATTTGTTAATTGTCATTGCAAAAGCTATTCTCACGGAAAACTGTAAACATTTTGATACGAATGGCATATCAAGATCTCCTTTTTGCCCGAACACTGTTTCAAGTTCATTCAATAAAAATAACAGTTTTTGATAAAACAATCTACTTATGAAAGTGTGAATACCCAGAGCCACTGTAGCTGGTGGCATTGTTCTCTCGAAGCTGTGGACTTCTGACCATTGTGGATTGCACATCATTGTAATAAATAAATCTGGCCTACCGATAGTTCTGGATATTGCCATTCATGATATAACTGTTGCAATGCTCTTGGACTACCCTGATATGATGATGCTAATATTACTATTTTACCTATTTTGAATTGGACTGAAAAACTGATATTTGAATTTTGAACGTGAACAATGAGACCTTGCATATGTTCCGTTTTAAGTCTAGCTTGATTCAATTTAATAAAGAAGAGACGATTCGCTGCAACTTTTACATACGCATTAATAATGTATTGTTGTAATAGACATTGAGATGATAGAAGTGGCTTAAATACATGGGAACATATCGCTAATTTTGACCCGAAATATTGTGTGGGTGTTATGCGTTTTTCTGAATTTGTTTGTTTCATATTGTACGACCATCCTGTTTCACCATTTGGGAAAAGCAAAGGAAAAAGTAAAGGGTCGGCATGTGGTGATGTATTTGACATAAATGACAAATCATGCTTTGCCTTTGGATACACATGACTATCTACTCTGTCTTGGATATCTCCATCTTTCGAAATTATTATTGCTGACAATTTGGCACATGTGGGTTTATTATAAATACGACTGTGATCTTTTAGATTCATATAGAAATCCAAGACAATTTCTTTCACTGTTTTGCTGATACATTTTGTGTAAAGTGACATACTTTTGGACGTATGGATTTGTATGCATTTTTGGCTGTGCAATTTCTATTATGTTGGATCATTTAACTCTTTCGATTCTATGTTGCATCGGTTCTCCGTGATCATGAAGATACACCTGACTAAATTATGGTTTTTTAAATTAAATCTGTCATAACTTTAATTGTTACAGGAACACAGATTCTCATAACTTTTGATATATTGACGCGAAATGATTATTGTAGATGTGTATATTTGGCCTTTAGTGTTTGTGGGTTTCTCTTTCACTAAACAACAAAGATTTAAATTCTTGCGGAAACGCCTCTTCACTGGGAAGCAGCACTACTTTTCCCTGATGGCAACATGAATTAGACAATCGACAAGTCTCCGACTTAAACTTTAAAGCCTTACAGTGTCTACATACTTCCAACATATCACCTATGCCCATATATTCAATCTCACTTTGCTGTTCCGTTATTTCACTGAGTAATAATTTCTGTTTGTTTCTGCGAATGTGAGATGTACTCAATTTTTATGGAAACTTTCGAATTTTAGTACTGACATATTTTTGAACTTGCTCTGCGTGTGAATTATCCCGTTTTTTTTTTTAGTCTTTCAAATTCCACTGCTTTCATAATCTGTAACCTGCTCTGCATGTGTATGGCACCAATGTTTTTGAACGTCTTTATGAAGTTCTACTGTGTCTTTTACTCTGTCTTTTATTTCAGATCCTTTTGGACCTGCACGGTTTTCAATTCCACCTATTCGGGCTGATCATTAATTTCCTTGCCTAGGTCACCGTCTCACGGGAACATGAGTCAGGAGAAGTGAAAGTTTCTCTGCCTCTCTGAAGTGTCTCTCTGTCTTTCTTCTGAAGATTATGTCTCTTTTTTTTTTTTTATAGATAAATAATATTCCTTCTATACATTAAATGATATTCTTCACGATTGTGGTCCCCTGTGCTAACCCTAGCATGCTGTTGTGACTCCCTCTTCAGGTCATAAACATCTCTCTTTGAACCTTGAATGTTTCATTTAATATATATTTAGATCTTCTTAAATTCTCACTATTGGACTCATCCTTAACACACAGCTGATGAATGTGTTTTGTTTGTAAAGACTCATCATTTATAAATGATAATCTAAATTAGTGTAAAAGTCTTATAAAGCCCCTCTACATTGGTCTGTCATGTCACAGCTCTCTTTTTAGTCTCCTGTCCTCTTCGACTGTCCCTCCTCAGTATCTGATTGGACAGCATTGGCTGTCAGCCGACGTCACTAAATGACTTCTTCATTATCAGGGTTAAGAACGGCGGTCTGCACTCAGCCCAGATGTCAGCCATCAGATGACATCCCAGAGACGGTACAAGTTCATTGCTACTCGGATAAGGCCCCATATCCAAAGCTCCGAAACAAAAACATTCCCCTTGTTGTCAATGGCACCACACTATAGATTGGATTTGACTTCTCCATTTTTCATTACTACATTGCACTTTTTCAGTTGTGTTCTGTGGTTGATGTTGTTATCACCACACAGTTCTGTTGCTACTTCATTCTGCTGTCTGGTGTTTGTATTGTTCACCATATTATGTCACAGTAATGGTGCAGAGATAATCAGTTCCTGTATGGCTGACATCCTGACAGTCCTTCATGAAATCTTACGTGTTGCTGATGATGGCTGATAAAGTAGGACCACTTTCAACATTCAGAACAGCTAAGAGGTCACATTCTGGACAGCAATGAGGTTTTTCCTCCAAAGTGAATTCTCATGTGGTCTTTAAGAGTAAAGCTGTCTGAGAAATGCATGCCACAATCAGAACAGCTTTGCTTCTTACTAGAATATATAATTTTATGTTTGTGAAGACAACTTTATATGAGAATAGAAATCCACATTCATTACAACGGTAAGGCTTCTGTCCAGTATTACTTCTCCTATGCTTATACAGAGAATTAAGGCATGAGAATTGTTTGCAATATTCCAAGCATTGGTGAGGTTTCTCTCCAGTGTGAAGTCTGATGTGACTTTTTATGGTGCTTTGTTGTGATAACTGCTTATCACATTCAGGACAACAATAAGGTTTATCTCCAGTATGAGTTCTTATGTAGCACTGAAGTAAGTATAAATTTAAGAATTGTTTCCCCATTCAGATTAGCAAAAAGATTTTACTTCAATATGGATTTTGGTTTGTCTATACAGACATTTCTGGCTTGCACATTTGTCACATTCAAAACATGCATACTGCATTTTCTCTTCCAAGTGAGTTTGTGTGTATACTCGAAATCAGCTAATGTTGAAAAAACCTTTTTCCACACTGAGAACAGCAACATGGATTCTCTCCAGTATCAATTTCTGTGTGCCATTGAGAATTGCGTTTGTGAGAAATGTACCACATTCTGGGCAACACTAAGGTTTTTGTCCTGTGTGGACTCTTCTGTGCCTCTGAAGATCGTTTCTCCATGAGAACGACTTACCACATTCTGGACAGCAATGAGGTTTTTCTCCTGTGTGGATTATTATGTGCCTCTGAAGATTGTTTCTCTGTAAGAACGACTTACCACATTCTGGACAACAATGAGGTTTTTCTCCCATGTGGATTCTTCTGTGCCTCTGAAGATTGCTTTTACTTAAGAACAAATTACCACATTCTGGACAGCAATGAGGTTTTTCTCCAGTGTGTATTCTTCTGTGGTTCTGAAGACAGCTTCTTTGTAAGAACAACTTACCACATTCTGAACAGCAATGAGATTTTTCTCCAGTGTGAATCTTCATATGCCTACTAAGATCACTTTTGTGTTTAAATTGTTTGCCACATTCCAAACAACATTTTTTTCCAGTGTGAATTTGGATTTCTTTCTCCACTTGCTGTTGATCAGTTTTGATGGCTTCTGTCTGTGTTACTCCAGCAGCAGGGAGAGAACTGCACTGCAAAAAGGCTGCTGTCAGGTTCTCTGATCCTCTTGCTGATTTCTTCATACCTTTCTCTTTGTATTGAAAAGAGAGCTGACCAAATGAAGGTGGAGAGAAGCTGCCATTTTTTTGTAAATCTGAAAAGACATAAACATTTTAAATATTATTTTTTTCTTGACACTTTAATCCAAGGCGACTTACAACATTTGAGACACAATTGGTTACATTTCTCTTGTTCTTCTAAATGGAGCAAAGGCAGGTCAAGTCACTTGCTCGAGGTCACGTGGTGTCAATAGCTAAATCTGAACCTGCAACTTCAGGGTTTGATTTACAAATTCCTATCTACTTCCCGCCTTTTAAAATAAATGAAGCAGTACAAGTAAAGTGTAGCACACTGGCTGGAGTTCCTTCTTCACACTGAGGTGCCATTTATGGTCTGGACACTCAATGTGTGGTCTTTACATTTTGTGCTGCTGTCTGTTCAATTTCTCCACCTTTCTATCATATGTGATAGACAGGCCTGATCTGATCAATCGATCACAAATCAAAATCAGCTAATTTTCACTCCAAATGACTTGACCAATGATCTTCAAAATAAACTGATCTTAACATCTGATCTTGAATGATAAAAAGCATGCAAGACAAAGTTCCAACATTACCAAAATACAGAAACACACCCTCACCAGTCTAAGGGTTTTATTGCCTTCCTACAAGAGATAACAAATTTGCAGATTGTAATATAGGTGAAAAAAGAAATCAGTCATGGAGGATTCTCTGCTAACACTTTCAACAATACAAACCATATTAAGAATCTGAGAAGTCAACACAAAAGGGACTGGTGTGATGAACGAGCTGTTGAAAGGCTAAGGTGACCAGCAAGCTTAGTCTAGCTCAGTCGCCTACTCTCAATCGGCCTCCAATAATGGCAGGACTTCGAAAACTCAACCTTATAATACTGACAGCAAGAACACCAAAGACTTACTGTGACAGCAAAAAACAGTGGAATTCGTAAGGCTGGAAAACCAGCCACTTTCAGGTCTGGAAGATGTCACTTTGCAGATCATTTAGATTCAAAATTCCATCTGCCAGTGAGTGTTTGTTGAATGATTTAATTGTTTAATTAATTAACCAGGCATTAGCTATTTTGACGAAATTCCCTTTGATTAGCCTTTCAGTGAATGTAGATGTGAGGAAAGGGATGCAGAGTTTTACCGAGCTGGTAAATAAATATAAATCGTTATCAAGTGGACGTACCGATAGTTAGAAATTGTAATCAGCCCTCTTATTTGCTTGTTGGGTAGAATGGTACGAGCCTAGTTTTTAGACCTAAACAAAATAATACAATTATGCATAATAAGTATTGAATGTGAATAGTCATTATACAGTTACGAATACTGTAACAGATATTATCATAATGATTTTTTTTCCCCAAAATAAAACAATGGTACAAGGACACGTATTTCACAGATGATTGCAAATATCAAACACATATACTCCTTAGTGTCGGTGTCTCAACCACACAGATGCAATCGAAGTGACACACGACAGCCGAGAGATCCAAAGAACCTCCCAGCCAACAGAACTGCAGAACGCATGAAGAAATTTTCAATAAAGATTAAAAACGATATTTGAGTCAGCAGCATCAGAGGTGAATCTTCATCTCTGTGAACCTTATACCACAAGAGATGCTGGGCCACTGGCTTTCTGGAGGACCAATAAAAGTCATTGTCCTACCTGTGCCCTACTTATACGAGTGGGGACAGAGAGGGGCTGTTCAGTACGGCAGCACACATGGTGGAGGAGAGGAAGACCAGACTGTCCTCAGAACATGCAGAGATACTTATATTCTTAGATGAGAACCTGAAGCGTCACCAAGACTGTCTCATTTTCTTCTTGTCGTAACAGACGGCTACAAATATCTAATTGAGCATTTTATCGGATTAGAAATGTGGAGTATGATTAAGATATGCCTTTTGTTTTGTTCAGCTTGTTTTTGTTCCATTATTAGTGCATTATGGGTAAATGTTCTTTGTGTATGCTGTAGCAATTTATTATGGAATGTGAAGTTTATGTATGGCTAAAATAACCTTTATTATTTTAAAAAAAAAAACGGTAATATCATTGATATCAGCAGAGCCTAATGGAATGGAAAGGGTGATCAATATCAGGTCTAAAGAGTCCGATCAGAGCCTTCCTACCCAATAATGTGTCTGAATTTGGGTTTTCTCTTCTTAAGAGTGGTGTGGACATTTCTGCCTTAACTACCACATAATTTAAGAAATATACACGTCTAACAAAATATGACTTTTGATATTTGCATTGAACATAATGCACTGTTGGCCTAACATATGTCACAGCTTTAGTCAAAGCTTCATGATGTACAAGTCATGTGCTGAACACTTAATATTTTTCCTTTTTCAAAGTTTGTCTAATTTATTAGGTAACCTATTGTTTGTCATTATGCACCCGAGCAGGTGATATTTATAAAAGTTCAATTAACCATGTTTTCAACTCTCATTTCAATCTTCTAAAAACATTAACTGTTATAATTTATAAATGTTCTCCTTTTATATTTAATCACATTACTCACTTATTCCAACACTCCCAGGTGACTCTTCTCCTTCTCTCCCATTTCCCTTAGTCATTTTCTCTTCAGACTCCGATAACTCCGATTTCAGCTCTACAGAATTCTCCTGCATAGCCAGTCGTCTCCTATTAGTGGACCAGGGCTGTAAACTGGATGGTGATTCATCACAGACATCTTGCTTGAAAATATACTCAATTTCATGCTTTTGAAGTTCAAGACCAATGGAGAAATCATTCAAATCCTCAGCTTTAATGGCAGTAGTCACACCCTTGCACTCCTCCTCCTCTTTAAAAACTGAAATTCTTTCTTCGTGAACCTCCAGCTTTACACACACATCCTCTGGTGTAAGCCACTCACACTCCTCTTCTTTAATGTCCACCATTCTTTCATTCACGCTATCTTCTTTGGCAGAGGCCATGCTCTGTGGGAAACTCTTCTGTCTCTATAAGTGTCTGCCCTTCTCTTCTCAGATTCCCTTCTCACATGGACAGCCCTGAGCTGGAGGCCATTAGACACCTCAGTGTATGGAAAAGTGAAATGGGAAAGCCCTGTGAAAATAAAAGTGGAAGAATTAACTTCATAAAGTCAGTAAAAATAATGAGCACACTTCAGGGTTACAGCGCCCTTCATAAGGTTTGGTTCGAAGACTTATTTGTGTCTGAGAATTTCTGAAATAAAGAGAACATGTCGTAGAGCCGAGCGTAAATTGAGGAAAACTAAACTGATTATCTACTATGAGATATTGAAGTTTAAAATAACAGAATACAATAACACAGTCCGTCTTGAGAGGTGCTGCCATTTCTCTAAGATTATAAATAACAATGCTAGTAATCCCAGAGTCTTATTTTCTACGATTGATCGTCTGCTAAACCAGGTAACTCAAAGGAATGCCTCCAAAATACTTCCAGTGAAACCTGTGATGCTATTGCTGTATTTTTCAATCAAAAAATTAATGATATTAGAAATAACATAGTATATCTCTCCACCACTGCAAATCCTCATAGGTCCCAGTACTCCATTATAAACAAATTAAATTCTTTCACTAGGATAGATTTACCTGATTTACATAGAATAATCTCTCAACTGAAACCCTCCACCTGCGTCCTTGATCCAATACCAACTAGTTTTTTCAAAGAAGTATCGGGTGTGCTAACTGATAATATTCTTGACATAGTAAACTCATCATTAGATACTAGGTTCTTCTCAGACTGCCTTAAGACTGCTGTAGTTAAATCCCTACTCAGGAAAAATAATCTTGACCCCTCTGCTTTTGAAAATTTTAGACTCATCTCTAACCTGCCTTTCTTAAGTAAAATTCTAGAGAAGGCAGTCATTATGCAGCTAAATCACCATCTCAATAAACCTGCTATTCTTGATAAATTTCAGTCAGGTTTTAGAACAAATCACAGCACAGAAACTGCACTTTTTAAAGTAGTAAATGACTCGCGGGTAAAGGCAGACAGAGGCCATTCATTTGTTCTCATCCTCTTAGATCTGAGTGCTGCATTTGACACCATTGATCATAATATTCTTAGAAATTGCCTTAGTCAATAGGTGGGCCTATCTGGCATGGTCCTAAATTGGTTTGAATCCTACCTGGCAGGGAGAAAATTTTGTTAGTTGTGGTAATTACAACTCAAAGGCACATGATATCTGATATGGTGTTCCACAAGGCTCTATCCTGGGTCTGCTGCTCTTCTCAATCTACATGCTTCCGTTAGGTCAGATTATCTCGGGGCATAACGCGAGTTACCACAGCTATGCTGATGACACACAGCTGTACTTATCAATAGCACCTGATGACCCCGACTCTATTGATTCACTAACACAATGTCTTACTTGTATTTCTGAATGGATGAATAGCAATTTTCTCAAGATAAATAAAGAGAAAACTGAAATTTTAGTGATTGGCAATAACGGATACAATGAGGTTATCAGAACTAAACTTGATGCATTAGGATTAAAAGTCAAGACGGAAGTAAAACACTTAGGGGTAATTGTCGACCGTAACCTGAATTTTAAGTCCTCAGATCACTAGGACAGCATTTTTTCCACTTAAGAAACATAGCTAAAGTTAGACATCTTATATCACTGAAAGATGCTGAGAAATGAATTCACGCTTTTGTTTTCAGTAGACTAGATTACTGTAACGCACTCCTCTCAGGACTACCCAAAAAAGACATAAATCATTTGCAACAAGTGCAGAATGCAGCTGCAAGAATCCTAACTAGGAAAAGAAAATCTGAGCACATTTCTCCAGTTTTGATGTCACTATACCGGTTACCTGTGTCATTCAGGATTGACTTTAAAATTCTGCTTATGGTTTATAAAGCCTTAAATAATCTCACTCCATCTTATATCGGAATGTCTGATATCTTAAATTCCAAATCTTAACCTTAGATTCTCAAATGAGTGTCTGCTTAGAATTCCAAAAGCAAAACTTAAAAGTAGTGGTGAGGCGGCCTTCTGCTGTTATGCACCTAAAATCTTGAATAGCCTGCCAATAGGAATTCGCCAGGCAAATACAGTAGAGCACTTTAAAACACTGCTGAAAACACATTACTTTAACATGGCCTTCTCATAACTTCACTTTAATTTAATCCTGATACTCTGTATGTTCAATTCATTATAATAACTATTCATGTTGGCTCTAAAATCTGTACTAACCCCTACTCTCTCTTCTGTTTCTTTTTCCGGATTCTTTATGGCAGCGGCCGGCGCCACCAACACCTACTCAAAGCATCATAACATTCCTAAATTGATGGACTAAAAGCCAGAAGTCTGCATGGCCATCATCACCAAGTCTTTCTGTGAGAACCTTAAATCCAAAGAGGACCGTTTCATTTATGTTAGGTAGAATGCCCAGAGGGGACTGGGCGGTCTTGTGGCCTGGAATCCGTGCAGATTTTTTTTTTTTCTCTCCAGCCGTCTGGAGTTTTTTTTTTTCTGTCCGCCCTGGCCATCGGACCTTACTCTTATTCTATGTTAATTAATGTTGACGTATTTTAAATTTCTTACTATGTCTTTTATTTTTCTATTCTTTATGTAAAGCACTTTGACCTACATATTTTGTATGAAAATGTGCTATATAAATAAATGTTGTTATTGTTGTCGTCTTGATTTCCTCCTCTGCCTCACAGTTTAAAATTACAAATCTAACAATTCAGATGTGATCAAAGTGTATTGCAGCCCTTCATTAAAGAGGATTTGCATACATTTCAGTCCCACCATGTAGATATGACAACACTTTATCTACACGGCACCATCATATTTGGACACAGCAATGGCAGGTTTATTAAAGCCGTCATATTTAGGGATTTGTTGGCTATAGAATGACTTGAACTTTAAACAGAAGGACGGGGTTTTCATTTCATTGACACATTTCAGTGCAGGAAGTGTTGTAAAGACAAAGAGACCAACAGAAACTGTGAGACAATTCATTCATTCGTTCTCAGATAAGAGTACATGGAGCTCCTCAGAAACTACTTGGTGATAATGGTGAGGAATCAGAGAGAGGTCAGAGAATTTTAACATTTAAACAAAAAACACCGCTGCATACAATCCCTGGGGTAATGGACTACCTGAAAGACACAATCAGACACTCACAGAAACTATACAGAAAGTGATAAAGAATACGGAATGTGACTGGTTAGTGCCAGATTAGCGCCACGGGGCACTAAAAGCAAAGAATACCATGCACAATACTTATATATACAGCTCATATCAGCCGGTGTTTGGCCGAAATCCAAATCTTCCTTGTGTTCTCATGGACAGACCACCTGCCCTAGAAGGCACCACTAGGAGTGTGTCAGTGGAGCACATATTCCAGCACCGCACACTCCAAGAAGAACATTTACTGAAGACGAGTGTTCAGACCGAATACAGAGAGCACTCCAGAGACAGGAAAATTCTGAAAATGATAAATCTGAGACAAAGTGGATGACAAAAGAGTGGACTGTGCAGAATGGAAGGGACCTGCAGATGTCACTGGACAGGATGGAGTTGTGAAATGTGTCGGGGCTCTTGGAAGGGCCCACCATTCTAGACTCCGTAAAGTCAACAGTAAAGGTGACAATCGACATAACGCCAGCAGTGAGAGAGATGGAGAGAGAGATTTATCTAACACTACATCATATAATGAAGACACTGGAGGTGAGAAGGAGACTCTAAACTCTTCAGTCCCAGTAGAAGATGTCGATGCTATTGTTATTTCTGATCATGCACCTATGATCTTGGATCTAAAATTACTAATCCCCATACACTCACCCTGCAGATGGCGCCTCAACCCGCTTCTATTAGCTGACGAGAATTGTACAGAATTTATATCCAAACAAATCAAATTCTTTCTAGAGACAAATACATCAACCGAGATCTCTGCAGGAATATTTTGGGAAACTCTTCAGGCCTTCTTAACAGGACAGATTATCTCATATCTTTCCCACAGAAATAAATCCGAAGCCAAGAAAGCAGCAGGGATAAAAAGCAAAATTACTAAAATAGATGATGAACACCCCAGAATACCAAGCAAGACTCTACATAGGAGAAGGCAGGCACTACATTCGGAATTAAACCTCTTGACAACTAAAGAAACTGAATAACTAATCTACAAATCCAGACATCATTACTATGAACATGTTGAGCTAAAAACTTACTAGCTTTCTCTCCAAATTCACAAGGAGGAAGTGCGCAACGCAAGCTCAGTAATCACCAACACGAACGGAAATAAAATCGTCAAACACAAAAATATAATGCACACTTTCAGAGACTATTATAAATATCTATATACTACGGAGTTTAAAGAAGACAACACACAATCTAATGCATTTTTGGATACATTATAGAGACCACGAATAGACGCTTTTAGTGCGGAGGAACTTGATAAACCACTGGCGTTTTCAGAATTACTAGATGCTATAAAGTCACACCAAGGCGGGAAAGCAGCAGGCTCTGATGTCTACACTGCATAATTTTACAAGAAATCCTCCTCTCAGCTAGCTCCCCTCCTATTAGCAACATTTACAGAAGCCAGAGATAACCACTCTTCCTCAAACCTTTCGCCAAGCACTAATGTTTTTCCAAAACAAAATAAGGACTTATTACAATGTGCATCATACAGACCAATTTCACTTATGAAAAACAACGTTAAAATACTCTCTAAAATCATAGCTAGAAGGATGGAGAAAGTGTTCCCCTCGGTAATATCACAAGACCAAACTGGATTTATTAGGGGCCGACACTTATCGTCAAATCTTCGACGCCTGTTTAATGTAATATACTCACCAACTAAATCAAACACCCCAGAAATATTATTATCATTGGATGCAGAAAAAGTATTCGACATGATTGAATGGAAATGCCTTTTTACTACATTGGAGAAGTTTGGGTTTGACCCGAACATTTGTGCATGGATTAAATTACTGTACACTAACCCAGAAGCTTCAGTTTGCATCAACAACATTTGCTCAGACTACTTTAAACTAGAACGTGGCACTAGACAAGGATGCCCCTTGTCAACGCAACAGCACTCACATAATTTCAAAAGATCTCTGGTCTGAGAATTAATCTGAATAAAAGTGTACTCTTTCCAGTGAATTCTCAAGTATATAATATTAGATTAGATACCGTACCTTTTATCATTGCAGAACAGTTTAAATACCTCGGGGTAAACATCACAAGTAAACAAAGCTCTTTATCAACAAAATTTCGCCATCTGCATGGAAAAAATTAAACAAGACTTGCATAGATGGTCAACCATTCATCTCACTCTAGCTGGAAGAATTAACACTGTTAAGATGAATATTCTTCCTAAGCTCCTTTTTTTATTTCAAAACATTCCAATATACATTAATAAATCATTCTTTAAGCAATTAGATTCAACAATAACCTCATTTATTTGGAATTCAAAACATCCACGCATCAAAAGAGCGACCCTACAAAGACAAAAGGCAGATGGCGGCATGGCTCTACCTAACTTCCAGTTTTATTACTGGGCAGCAAATATACAGGCAATAAAAACCTGGACACAAATAGAAGAACATACACAGGCTTGCACCGCAATAGAAGTAAAATCCTGCAGTACTTCTTTGTATTTCCTGCTCTGTGCTCCAATAAACACACGTTATCGGCAATACACTAATAACCCAATTGCGCTCCACTCACTTAGACTCTGAAACCAATGTAGAAAGCATTTTAAGACAGAGAAGCTTCTATCTGTGGCACCTTTGCAAGAGAACCACCTCTTTCAACCTTCACAAACATACGCAGTTTTTAATATCTGGAAAAAAATTGGAAATAACTTGCTTAGAGATCTTTATATAGACAACGTCTTTGCATCCTATGAAAAATTACAATCCAAATTTAACATTCCAGCTACACATTTCGTTCACTATCTTCAAATCAAGAACTTTGTTAAACAGAACCTTCCAGATTTTCCTCATCTTGCACCCTCATCCATGCTGGGAAAAAATATTGCTCAATCTTAAGGACTTAGACTCCATCTCTACAATATATAAAATCATTTTACAATCCCTCCCTTTCAAATATCCAAGAGGACACTGGGAAAAAGATCTCTCAATTAATATATCAGAAAAGGAGTGGAAAATAGCAATGCAGAGAATTCACTCGAGCTCCATATGCGCAAAGCATACAATTATACAACTTAAAATTATATATCGAGCACATCTGTCTCGACTAAAACTCTCCAAAATGTTTCCAGGGCATGATCCAACCTGCGAACGTTGCAACCAAGTCCTAGCCTCACTAGGTCACATGTTCTGGGCCTGCACCAAATTAACATTATTCTGGACAAAAATTTTTAATTACCTCTCAGAGAGCCTTGGACTCACAATCCCTCCTAACTCATTAACAGCTGTGTTTGGTGGTCTTCCAGAGGGGCTTAAAGTGGAGAAAGACAAACAAATTGTGATTGCATTCACTACACTTTTGGCACGCAGATTTATTCTGATAAACTGGAAGAACTCAAACTCACCTCTTTTAAGTCAGTGGGAAACCGATGTGTTATATTATTTGAAATTGGAAAAAAATCAAATACTCAGTTAGAGGATCTGTGCAGACTTCAAAACATGGCAGGATCTAATCAGTAATATTTTAAAATAAGTTCATGAAGCACAGAGAATTTATTAATTTAGGTATGTTTACAAGCCTTAACTTTTACGCCGTTTGGCTTGCTCTCCCTCTCAGGGGTGGGGATCGATCTGTTCTTAACTCAATTTTTCCTTTTGTAAAAACTTGATTGCTTTCTATGGATTCCCATAAAATTAATAAAATAAAAAAAAAAAAAGATGGCGATACTGAAGTTGAGCAAACTCACGTGTTAAGACGGAGTCATTGTGTTTGTCTAAAAAAAGGGGCAAACTGTGAGATATGTGGATGGAGATGGTGGCATACAGATAAAGTATTAGATTGGGCTGGAAAAGCAGAAATTGGTATAATTTACAGTTTACTGATCATGACAGCATTGCTGACACAGAAGGGTCTGTTGACACATCAAGTGTGTTTAATCTGCAAGGTGAACCAGAAATTAATGCACTAGAACTATGGGACTTGTGTGTGGAAATCACAGAGATATCAGCTGAGTCAGCAAAGCAGGAAGAGATAAGCAGCTGGAAAAGAAATGGAGCATCTGAAGAGATGGATATGCCCTTCAAAAAGAGACTTCAGCGGGAATTATACCTAAAGCATACCTAGTGGCACGAGGGTCTGAGGGACAAGATAGGAGTGGGCTCAACAGGGATTCACCAACATGGACATCAGAATCTGCTCACCAAGGTCTCCGAGGTGACACTGCCACCTTGAACAATGAGGAGAGACAATTGAGCTCCAGCCCATAATAGTCGAGTCGCGGCTCTGCAGCTTTCACATTTTGTATTTTGATGGCTTCATGTGGTCCGACACAAACAGCCCGATTGGCTCGAGTCCTGTTCTTCATTTAACACGGCCATCTCTAGTAAGCTAAAGTATCAGAAAGTGTACAGAAATACTGAAAGTAGTTGGAAAGGATAAAAGACATTAAATAAAACTATAATGTTTCAAATATCACAAAAATTATACTCGTAATGCATGCCAGCTGTAGATTTTACTGTATCCCTCCAGCAGCACTATGTAATGTTTGAATTTTTTATTTCCCATTAAACAAATCAAAGTCTCCCTGTTACAATCAAACAATACAAGCATATTTACTGATAAGAAAACACCAAAAAATGAAATCATTTAAATTATTTCTAACAGGTCTCAGTATCAGACAAAAAGTTGGAAATGAAACCTGAACGTGCCCTGTAAAGTTACATCGTTTGTCGCCACTTTATCCTTCCTCTTATGTTAGCTTTCTGTTACTATCTCTTACAGTATGTTAACGGGTCGGTTTTGACCCATGTGTTTAATCAGCCATATTACCCTCAAAACAATTATTTATCATCCAATTTTTTTCCTTACCTCTTGGTTACTTTGTTACGCTTCCTTGTTCATTAAAAGCATGTTTTTAATATTTTTGCTGTGACCTCATGAGCTTTTACTTTACCAGCATACCTCTCGTTTTCAATTTAAAAAAAAATGATTAAATGAACCTCAAGAGAATTATTTAAATAAATAAAAGGTTGTTATGTTACCTGACTATTACTGAGGGGTATTAGAACACATCTCTTAAATAAATTTGTTACATATAATTTTTTTATTATAATATTAATTACTATAGTAACATCTATTGAGTTACGGGTCAAATCTGACCCATATATATTTATTTAAAAGAAAAAGGCAAAAAAGTATTTTCAAAAATAACTTTAGTATAAATGGAAAGACTAAATCTCAAAATGTGGATTTGCCAGGTCAAACAAACAATGAACAATCAAGCAAATCAAACCAATAGAAATGAGGCACTAGTTCCAAAAAACGTCTTTGTGTGCACGAACATGCGTGTGCGTTTAGATGCATGTGTGGCAAAAAGTGACACTTTTAGTGTGTTCTTTGCAAATCTATTTTTTGCAGTAGAAGCAGAGTACGTTTGTCTTTCTGTCTTTATTGCTAGGGCAGACCTGAGACGTCTTTCTTTTAGAATCAGGTGGCCTCAGTGGTTTTGGTTGTGGCTGTGGAGCTTGATGTTGAGGCAGTGCTGGCCGAAGAGGATGCTAGGACTGATGCTCTTTGTGTTGCTGATGGTGTGGAAGGAGTGCTACGTGAGCTCTGCAGCTGTCTGACCAAAGCTTCCTTCGCTCAATGTGTGCCTTGACAAGGGAACTTCCTAACTCCTCAAGAAACTTTCTCCGCTTGTTTTTTCTGATTGAGTTCCACCCTAGGTGAATGTGGGTCCACAACACAAATGCATTGTATGCAGACACATCTAGAATGTTATAAAACACAACCATTGGCCATCTCCTGGTCATTCTCTGGAAAGTGTAGGTGGCAGTCAGCTTGTCCAGGTTGTCCACTCCACCTTTGTTTTTAATTATAGTCCAAGATAATTATGGACTTTTTGTCACTTGCTGATGACATAGCTGCATCTTTGTGAAAAGTGGACATAAGTATCACACTCTGGTGCTTTTTTGGACATTGTGAAACAGCCGTGGTGGTGTCTGTAAAAGCAAATTTTGAAGAAAGTGGAGCCCTGTCCTTCACCTGCAAAATTTCGGCAAGCAGCTCAGGTTTATTTATTTTTACTGTGCCCACCATGGTAAGTTTCCACCTGAGAAGTTCTTGTCCAAGGTCATAGCTGGTAAAGAAATTGTCACATGTGATATTGTGACCCCGCAGTCCAGTAGTCATATCGAGGACTACATGTTTTCCTTGATTTTTCTCAGGAATGCCACTTGCATGTTTGCCTGTGTAAATCTGCAAATTCCATGCATAGCTGGTTTTTGCATCACAGGCTGCCCAAATTTTTCTGCCGTATTTCCCTGGCTTACTAGGCATGTACTGCCGGAAAGGGCATTTTCCACGGAAAGGGACAAAATGTTCATCTACTGTTACCTCTGGCCCTGGGTTGAACATCAGTGGAAGGAGCTGCACCCACCTTTCTCAGACATCCCTGATGGGAGCAAGCGTGTCAGATTTTTCTCTAGTTTCTCTGTTGCCAAATCTAAGGACTCTTGATATCATTCAAAATGACTGAAGTGACATTGTTGCCCAGAAAATATTTCTGCCTGTCGACGCATCCCAGAGACTATCAGTGGCCCCATTGCTGGATTTGTAAACACCAGCAAGATGAACACCACCAATATAAGCATCCAGGTATTCCTCATCAATGTCACTCCACATGTCGCCATGAACCTTTTTTCCTGCAAGGTTTGACATAGCAATCTTGACTTTCTTTAGTGACAATGGCATAAACAGATCAAAACATGTCTTGATGTCACTTACTCTCGTCACAGCAAACCTTGTGATTCCAGGGGTCATTTTGATGACATTTGCAGCAGCTGCCCTGCCATGTAAGTCAGGAGGTACCGAGCTCCAAGAGATGTTACCACTTTTGGATTTGAACGTTTCAGCAGGAGCGAGTGCAGCTTCAGCATTGGTGACCTCCTCATCAGACTTAACAGATGTGTCTGTGCCTTCTGGTAGATACTCTACAATGTCTTCCTACTCAGAAACCTGCTCATCTGTATCACTATGCTGTTCTGTGTCCTCTGCCTCATTTTCAGAAAAGATATGATCCAGAGCTTGGCTTACTGGAAATCTTCTTCTCATTTTTGACTGCTGCAAACAGGAGATGTGTACTCTGCAAGTCACCAACGCTAAACTAAATTTGTCTTATGCAAGCCTTACATGTCTGAACGTCTTTGTTTGTTCGTTATGTTTGTTCAGGTAAGGAGACACACAGGCAAAGAGAGAAGCCCCTCAAAGTGTGTTTAGGATTTTTGATTTGACCCTAACTATTGTTTTATAACCTTTAATTATAACTGGGTCAAAACTGACCCTACCAACACAAAGGTAAGAATTTTCACCAGAGCATTTTATAATTTAGTACAATTGTGTGTGTGTTTTTTTTTTTTAAATTAAATACAGATTCCTGACAAAGTCAAAAAGCCTTGATGCAATAGACAAAATTAGGTAGTAGTTTTATGCATTTAAAAAGTAAAACGGGTCGGTGCTGACCCCAACACAAGAGGAAGTTAATAAAGTTTACCGATGACGGCTTTAGAGGAAAAATTAAAAAACACAAAAAACACGCAGAGCTCGAGAAAAAAACAGAAATGAACGACGGGGCCGATCGGCCGAACAAGCGCGTGCCCGGCGGACAGCACAGTTCGGAGCATGCGTGAAATCAAAAGGCAAAACAGCGTGGTAAAGTGCACGAGCGCGACGAGAGAAGAAGCAATCCCGATTTAACGCGTCTCCGTCGAGTCAGATGTAGAATTACATTTCAGGGGACATCGACTGAAAAATAAAGTAACAAAGCAGCAGCTAAAAGTGCACGACCCCCGTCATCCACAGTAAACTCGTGAAGGTGCGATTTGCTGTGCCTCCTCCACGTATAGCTCTCAATCCCCAACAGTTAAAAGCGAACCAAGCGGCCTCAGGCACCTCCATTCATCCATTTCCAACCCGCTGAATCCAAACACAGGGTCTGCTGGGGCCAATCCCAGCCAACAAGGCAGGAACTAATCCTGGGCAGGATGCCAACCCACCGTAGGACACACACAAACACACCCAGCACACACTGGTGCCAATTTAGAATCTCCAGTCCACCAAATCTGCACGTTTTAGGACTGTGGGGATTTAAAGCCGCTCAGCGTGTCGCGATCTTACTCCTGGCATTCCCACCCGTATACGATCGGTACGTTCGACTTTGTCTCACCTTCCGCACCTTTGCTTGATCTTGTTGCCGTGAAGAAGTTGGACCGTGATGGTCTCAGAACTAGTGATAGGTTGCTTGTAGTTGGGCCGCTCGATACTGAAGTTTCAATCATTCGGAACACAGGGGCGCTTCAAGGCTTATTTCAAAAGCGCCGGTCACGTGATTTTGAGTCACGCTAGCGTGATGACGTCATTATATCTGCGCAGTCAGCAGTCGATTTGCTAGCTCACTCAGTCTGCGGCTTAACTGCTTTGGCTCAAAACTTAAAAGCAGTTGTCTGTACTACAGCGGTAAGTTGTACTGATACGAGTTCAAATCCTTATTGAGGCTCGCTTGCGTTAAAATAAGGACTGTGTATAAAGCAGTTATGTAGTTCTTGTCTGTAAGTTAACAAGTATATTTTGGAGACATTATGAAAGATTTACATGGGGCAGGCACCTTTTTCCTTGGTGTGGAATCGTGTCCACCTAGAATCTGTAGCAAGCTGATGAACATATTTTGCGTAAGGTAGCACGTATTATAACAGTCCAGAATCTACTCTATTCCATGTCGATCATATCAGAGAGGCTAAGAAACGCTTCACTAAAGCCGACGTGGTTATTACACCAGTATCTGCTCACGACAGTCCTCATTAAACGTTTTTACTACTCAGTGATTCCGAGATCTGTAGCTGATTTGTATTATTGATTTCCAAAAAGCAATGTGAGTAAAAGCGAGCTCTGCATAACTAATCACAACTGTCTTTAAAACAGAATCAGTGCAATCGATAGCGTCGTCTGCAATTTAGGGAAAGCCTCGGGATTTCTGTGTTAATGAAACAAAAATGTTGAAAAGAAACAGCGAATTCAATTAGAGGTAGACATAAAGATCACTCAGGTACTGACAAGAAGGAGCAGCTGGATAGGCACATCTGGAGCCAAACTTTCAAAAAAGCACCTGACTTTGTCAGCAACATCCTTAAATTTCTTTGTGAATTCATCTTTTTAAAGGGGGGTTAATAAGTAGTCTGCTGAAGTGCAGCACCACAGAGTAAATCATTGTTGGAAATAAAATTATTGAAAGACTAAGCTTTTGTCGTTTCTGTATTCTTAAACCATTTTCCAGTTCCACAACCCCCTGCAGTCACTGTAACATTTAATGTTCTCTGCTCCTCACCACTGTTCCCTCTAAACTGCGCGATTGCGCGGCCGCACAAAAGCAAAACTCGGGTTGCGCAAAAGTTTTTATCTGCCGCGCAAAAATCATTAAAATATTAAACATATTTTTATATATTTAGTTAATACGGAAGCGTATTAGGGCCACGGTGAAAAAAAAAATACGGACACAGCGGAAAAAAAAAGACTAAATGTCGAGATTAAAGTCGACATGTTGACTTTATTCTCGACATTTCCACTTTATTCTCGCCATTTATGTCGAGATTAAAGTCGACATTTACACTTTATTCTATTGTTTATTTTGTCAGTAGAATGTCGCAAACTAAACTTCATCTTTAAATGAATGTTCAATTTACTAGATTTTCTCAAACCCCTTCATTAATGAATGTAGCACATTAAATGCTTTATTTTAAGTGTTCCCCGACCCAGTTTTTAATCTCTATGCGCTTCTTCAACTGACTTCCTCTTGCACTGAGAGGCGCAGACAGCGATCGCCGCACATTGACTTCATGATGTTCCTGCTCTAAGAACATTCAGAATACTAAGAGAAATACTTGATATCTTCTTCACGATGAAATGCATTAAAGCATGTATTAAACATGGGTGGCGGGGGGCACGGTGGCGTGGCTATAGAGCTGCTCCCTTGCTGTTATGGAGAAAGGCAGAAGGCAGACTTGCAATACGCTGTAGTCGCTGTGGTGTGTCGGTTAGAACACAGGAACTAATCCAACCATTTTAGGAACATCACTTTAATGTTGAGATGCCAAAATTTCACATGAAGTAGAACAACTGTACAGGTAGGTGAGTAGGTGTATTTGTGGTTATTTGGTCAACAACGCACAAACTTAAAACTTTCTCTAGTGGCTCCAGTAGTTCCAGCTTTCACGAGGTACATCTAACAAACGCACATGCTCACTGCACACGCCACGGTTTTCACGTGATCATGCTTCAGCGCCTTAAAGGCACAGGAGCCTTTTTTACAGCCGCCCCCAAATTTGGTATACCAAATTTGACCTCTTACGTCATTCTGAAGGTTTGTCACTGGAAGGCTCATCGTCAGATATTTCTGGAAGTTCTATAAGTCGGGTCACAGGTCGAGTATACACTCTTCCATTAATCCTTACTTCAGCTGTTCGAACTCGTCCATCAGCTCCTGGTATGACGCGCAGCACTCTACCTACAGGCCATGAAGCTCTGGGTAACTGTGGATCAAGAAGCATTACTACCTTTCCATCAGCTAGATTAGCTGCCTCTTTCTGCCACTTCTGACGTGTCTGAAGATTCGGTAGGTAATACTTAAGAAAGCATGACCAAAAACGATCTGCCAGCACCTGGCTGTGTCTCCATCTCCTTCTAGTCAAGAGATCTGATTCAGGATAGACAACCTGAGGAAGAGATGAGTTAGGCCGCCCCATAAGCAGATAGTTGGGGGTCACTGGGTCAAGATCAGCTAAATTGGAAGAAACGTACCCCAAAGGTTTTGCGTTTAAGATCCCTTCTACTTCTACTAGAATTGTCCTCAGCACCTCTTCAGTAACTGTTTGCGACCCCAAGGTTATGTTAAGTGCAGTCTTTATCGAACGAATCTCCCGCTCCCAAGCACCACCAAAATGTGGTGCACCTGGTGGATTGAACTGGAACCTAATTTTTTGTTTGGCCAGAAGCAACTTAAGATCATTTGTTAAACTTGCAAAGGCCTCACACAACTCTCGATTACTTCCACGGAAATTTGTACCTTGATCACAAAGCAGTTCATAGGGTTTTCCCCGTCGTGGAATAAAGCGTCGAAGGGTCATTAAGAAAGAGTCTGCATCCATGCTATTAAATATGTCCAAATAGACACACCTGGTTGTAAGACATTTAAATACTACTCCCCATCTCTTTTCATTACGACGGCCGACCTTCACAATAAAAGGCCCAAAGCAATCCACTCCAGTACTATAGAATGCTGGCTTAAATAAACGGAGCCGGGCTAGTGGCAGATCGGCCATCTTAGGCATTTGAGGTTTAGCTCGCCATCTTTGACACTCTCTGCAAACATGCTGATGTTTCCTAATTGCCTCTCTTCCTCTCAGGATCCAGTATGTGCGCCTAATTTAAGCAAATAAATGTTCTGGTCCAGGGTGACTAAGTTGTTCATCATATCTTTGAATCAGCAATTTTGTCACAGGGTGAGTAGGATCCAATATAATAGGATGCATTGCATCACATTCCAACAGCTCAGCTCGTCGCAGCCTACCACCAACTCTGATAATTTCACTGGAATGGTCAAATTCTGGAGATAAGGTTATCAGTCTGGTACTAGAAGAAACAGGTTTTACCTTCTTGTAGTTGATTGAACTCATCAGGAAAACTATCTATTTGAGCCCTTCGTACAAGTAGCAATTCAGCCTTTTGGTAATCAGAGGCACAAGGTTGATGATCTTGCTCAGTTCCTTTAACTAATCTCACAGTGGCTTCCAACAACTCACCATAGGTGCGAAACTGAGTAGTATCTGGAATAGCAGGTACTAAAAGTAGGAGGACTGTACAGGGTTTAGGAGGCTTTAATTCAGCTATATCTTCAGCAACATTGGTGCAAGTCATTTCAGGCCAATCCCTTTGGTGCTGTAGGAGAAAGGGTGGTCCAAATCGCCAGTGACCTGGTTTTGCTATCTCTATTAAGGTCTTTCCTCTAGTAATGTGATCGTCAGGGTTATTAACAGAGTCTACATAGCGCCAGTTATCATGTTCTGTTAGCTCTTGAATCTCAGCTACTCTGGTGCCCACAAATACCTTAAACCGGCATGAATTAGAATGAAGCCAATTAAGAACAGTTGTTGAGTCTGTCCACAAAGTGACACTGCTGATCGGTATGGATATTTCTGTTTTGAGTAGCTTGGAAACTTGAGACCCTGTCAAAGCGGCACAAAGTTCTAACCTTGGGATTGAAAGCTGACGCTTTGGGGCTACTCTGGATCTAGCCATTACAAAGGAAACCTGCAGGTTGCCTTTACCGTCTTCCATTCTAAGATAGGCCACTGAACCATAGGCCCGTTCTGAGGCATCACAGAATATATGCAACTCCCGTCTGGTTTCTGGGACATCCATATCAGTTGTTTGGTAACACCGGGGTAATGTAATCTTTGACAAGTGAATTAGCTCTGCCTCCCATGAGTTCCAGGCCTGAAGTAAATCTTCAGGGAAGAGAGGGTCATCCCAATGCCGCTCCTTTTGCCAGAGCTGCTGAACTAATACCTTTGCCCAGTAGTGAATGGAATAAGGAACCCAAGTGGGTCATACTGACTTGCTAGAACTTTATAAATATTCCTTAGTGTGGGCCTGTCATACTTAATTTCCCGATGCCTGTAGCCTAGAGTGTCAGAAGAGCAATACCAGCATAAACCCAGCGTAGGCTCTGGAGAATGTATTCGATCCTGAGTTAGCCACAGCTCACTCATTTCAGACTGTGCTTCCTTTGGTAAGTGACCTATCACAGTAGGACTGTTACTAGCCCACTGTCGTAACTGAAAACCTCCTAAATTAAGAAGATTTATTAATTTATCCACCATGTCCTTCGCCTCTTTAAATGTGGAGAAACTCTGTAGAAAATTGTCAACATAAAAATGCCTCTCAACTGCTAATCTTATATCATCACCAGGTTCACTATGATTATGAACGTGAGTTTGCAGGGCAAATGTAGCACAGCACGGGCTACAAGTCGTGCCAAATGGCAAAACTTGCCACTCATAGATGTCAGGATCCATCCTTTGTCTAATATTTCGCCAAATGAATCGAAGGAGGACCTTATCCCTTTCTAACAGGCGTACCTGGTGGAACATAGCCTTCTAACAGCCACAGTATGCTCTCTAAACCGAATTAACACTCCTAATAGTGACGGGCCTAAAGTAGGGCCAGGTAACAAGTATTCATTTAGCGTTAATCCTCTGAACTGAAATGAGCAGTTGAAAACTAGCCTGTTCTTACCATTATGATGAACCATATGGTGAGGGATGTACCATGATTCCTGACTAGCTACTGCTTCCTTGGTATTTTAGCGATATAGCCTGCTTTCTCCAGTTTCTCTACTTCCGCAGTGTAGATGGCTGCAAGTTGTGGATTTTTTGCTAGTCTTTTCTCTGTACTTCTGAGACTTGGCATCACTGCTTCTAATGAAGAACTCAGGCAGGGCATGTCACTTCTTCGTAACAAAGGGGTTGCGTATCGCTGAATTCCGTCCACTTTTATTCGAGTAGTTTGACTTTGAAGAAGAAGTATGGCTTCTTTATCCTGTTTGGATCGAGTGACTGATTCAACATTCCTATAGGGCAAACAATCTAGTTGCCAAAGTCTTTCCACATTTTTAAACAGTTCAGTATCTGGGGACTGGAAGGAGGAAAACAAGCACTGTGTGGAAGACATCTGATGTTTAAGTCCCCTTACAGGTCCTAGCAATGTCCATCCCAAAGAAGTCTTGATTGCTGCTGGCCCTCCTGGTGGGCCAAGGCGTACAGGCTCGAGTGGGTTGAGTAAGTGGGGATGGTCAGCTCCAATGAGTAGAAGGGGACGCGCATTTTCAAAATGAGGAATATTCAAGCCTTTAAGGTGTTGATACTTCTCCTGAAGAGTAGTCATCGGGTAGGAATGTTCACCCAATGCTAGCGTTGCAGTAAAGGCATGCTGGATCTTAAATTTCCTTTGTGGCTCTGTTGCAGGAGTTAGCATAAATGAAACTGATGCTCCCTCCAATGTCTCAATGTCATGTCTAACTGTCCTTAACATCATCTTTTCAGATTCTCCCTCTAAGCCAAGCTCTTTAGCTGCTGCTGAAAGCAAAAGAGTCCGTTCTGAGCCGTTGTCTAACACTGCATAGGTTTCTAAGGCTCTGTTGCCATTATAAAGCATTACCTTAACTACCTTAAGCAATACATAACTGCCATCAGTGGGTCTGTCGCCATAAAGAGTCTCAGTAGATGAACTCAGCACACAGGTATCCTGTTTTGGGGGGAGAGTGTTAACTTCATGCAAGACCTTAAGATGTTTCCCTTTACATATATTGCAGGGTTTTTGAGATTACACTGAGCTAGCTGCTTGATGCGAACGTCCACACCTCCAGCATCGTTTCTTGGTTTTGATCCAGTCTATAATTTGCTCTTTTGTGAACTGCTGGAATGTGGGACATTGACTAAGGAAGTGCTCTGTATTTTCACAATATGGGCAGTAAGGTTTAGGCTTTTCTTTCTTCTTCTCTGATGGCTCATCTATAGAAGGGTTGGAAGTCTCAGTCGCAGAGCTTTGGTTTGCTCCAAGTAAGACCGTAGTTGGTTTTGGTCCACGTTTAGGTTCTCTGTATTTCTCCACTTGTCTGGGCTGTCCTCCTGAATCGTGACACCACACTTTTAATTTTAACGTTGAGAGATCAAGTAAAGTATAGGTTGCTCCTGGTCTATGCAGCATGTGTCTGCGGAAGTTCGCCCGAAGGTCTGGTGGAAGCTTTGTCAACAGACGAGCTACATGAGATCCACATCGGAGTTCAATGTCACCCTCAGGCCCTATGGTTCCCAGCATACCTACTAATGCTTGCACATTTAAAGCAAACTTCTCAAAAGCTTCTGTATCCCCACTACGAATTGCTGGAGAGTTCATGACTGCTGAAATTTTCTTCAAAGCCAATTGATGAGGTTGTCCATATTTCTCAGTAAGAGCTGCCATGGTATCAGTATACGGGTAAAGAGAGTTCAGGTATGCATCAGCTATTAAACGGGCTTCCTCTAACTTCAGGTGCTCAACCAAAATCTGGTACTTGAATAGCTCTGTACTGCTTGCAGGGAGAAGGTTAATTAGAGCTATCTTAAGCCGTGCAAACTCACTGGGATCTTTATGGATGAAGTCTGGGATTGAAGGTTTAGGTCCCCTATAGAAGGTCTCTTGTGCCTGTGGAAAGTACTCCCGCTGGGGATGATCAAGAGTGTACTGATCACATTGCATGGATGTAGGAGGTTGCAGGATATACTGGTGAAATGGCTGAGGCGGATGCTGGTGAGGCAGACGAGGAAGGTGAGGAAGAGGAGTAGGAGCAGGTGTGTTAGGATCTACACAGTACTGATGTAAGGGTGGATGTTGCCTGGCTGGTGTCCTTTGGCGAAGTGCATCATGATTCAAATGGGAAAGGGAATCTGGTCTAGGTGGAGAAGAGTAGGACGGAATTCTGGCTTGTCTACTTTGGGTTCTCATTTCACGCATCCGTGCCACCATCTCTTCCATTATGTCAAGCATCGCATCAGACTCCTGGCTAGGTTGAGGATCCTCCTGCTCGTGGACAGGTGATAAAGGTGCACTAAAACTGTTATTACTTACATTATCTCCTTCCCACTGTTTCTGCATTCTTGGCAGGTCCTCATTGTAGTTGTAGTTACAAGGGGCATTTGAAGTCCTAGGAGATGGCACTGGTGTTCGATAGACAGTCCGTGGTGCAGGAACTGGTCCAGCCCTTCTTAATGAGTCAGGACTAATATTAGAAAGGCTAGCTGTCTTTGATTGTGAGTGTTCATAGTCTCTCTCAAGCTGTAGCTTTCTATGAAAATTATTCAGTGTTCCTGGTGAAGTTATCGCTAGTTCTCTACGATTTGGTGTTGCTTGAGCTTGCAGAGTTTGAGGTAACAACATTCTGCTGGCATCATAATCCTCTTCTTGGTAAATTGTGTGCAGTACTCCTGGCCGCAGTGAAGATGATGCTTCAAGAACCCTGTAGCCTGCATATCTTAAATCATAATCCTCTAAGTAACGCGGAGGGAGCGACTGTCTTCTTGGATAGTTCGCTCCGGCTTGCTGGTTGGAGTAAGGATACATGTTCCACAGTAACCACTGCGATTCCGGCTCGAAGGACCAAAATTGTTATGAAGAAATGCAGAAGGCAGACTTGCAATACGCTGTAGTCGCTGTGGTGTGTCGGTTAGAACACAGGAACTAATCCAACCATTTCAGGAACATCACTTTAATGTTGAGATGCCAAAATTTCACATGAAGTAGAACAACTGTACAGGTAGGTGAGTAGGTGTATGTGTGGTTATTTGGTCAACAACGCACAAACTTAAACTTTCTCTAGTGGCTCCAGTAGTTCCAGCTTTCACGAGGTACATCTAACAAATGCACATGCTCACTGCACACACCACGGTTTTCACGTGATCATGCTTCAGTGCCTTAAAGGCACAGGAGCCTTTTTTACACTTGCATTAAGGGGTCCCCAGTTGTATGTTCAGTGTAGTACAAAGTCCCCAAAACTGGATATATAAATGGGTATCGCACAGGTTTAACTTAAATATTGTGTAAATATTGGGCTTGGTGGGTCGGAGACACGAACACAGGATTAAATGGATGTTCATCTGAGCGGGCTTTCTTTATTGCATGCGTGCTGTCTCTATCTGACGTACTAAACCTCCAGTTTCTATCCTTGCTTTTTCTTTCTGCACATAACCAATCACCACAAGATAAACGTCTTTGTGAAATTAAAACAAGTTATAAACTTAGACCTCGGAGTTTTCAGAACTTTAAATTATTAAAGCATGTGGGGGCACGGTGCTTGCTGGGATAGAGTTTTCAGAAATTAAAAAAATCTTCATTATACATGCTTAATTATGCCATCCATTCAGGGTTGCGCCCATCCCAGCAAGCATCCTGTGCGAGGCAGGAGTAAATCCTGAATGAGACGCCAACACATCGCAGGGTGAATACGTGCAACATATAAAGTAGCAGGGTCAATAATACATAACAAAACCCCACATCCTACATGTCTTTGAAAGGAAACTGAAACACGCCGAGTAGACCCACCAGAAAAACATGCAAACTCAAGGCAGGGAACACCCGGGACCCCCTTGCTGCGAAGCAGCAGTGCAACCACAATGCCACCGTGCCCCCATATGCTTTAATACATTTTAAGTTCTGTACATTTTAAGTTTTGAAAACTCTGGGGTCTAGGTTTATAACTTGTTTTAATTTCACAAAGACGTTTATCGTGTGGTGATTGGTTATGTGCAGAAAGAAAAAACAAGGATTGGAACCGGAAGTTTAGTACGTTAGATAGAGACAGCGCGCATGTAATAAAGAAAGCCCGCTCAGAAGAACATCCATTGAATTCTGCGTTCGTGTCACCGACCACCACATCACGAACCCAACATTTACACGATATTCCAGTTAAACCTGTGCGATACCCATTTATATATCCAGTTTTTTGGAGCCTCGTCACACTTGCCATAAAGTTCACTACACAGAACATACAACTGGGAACCCCTTAATGCAAGGGAGCAGCTCTATAGCCACGCCACCGTGCCCCCCGCCACCCATGTTTAATACATGCTTTATCGCATTTCATCGTGAAGAAGATATCAAGTATTTCTCTTAGTATTCTGAATGTTCTTAGAGCAGGAACATCATGAAGTCAATGTGCGGCGATCGCTGTCTGCGCCTCACAGTGCAAGAGGAAGTCAGTTGAAGAAGCGCATAGAGATTAAAAACTGGGTCGGGGAACACTTAATATAAAGCATTTAATGTGCTACATTAATTAATGAAGGGGTTTGAGAAAATCTAGTAAATTGAACATTCATTTAAAGATGAAGTTTAGTTTGCGACATTCTACTGACAAAATAAACTATTAGAATAAAGTGTAAATGTCGACTTTAATCTCGACATAAATGGCGAGAATAAAGTGGAAATGTCGAGAATAAAGTCAACATGTCGACTTTAATCTCGACATTTAGATTTTTTTTTTTCTTCACTGTGTCCGTATTTTTTTTTTTCACCCGTGGCCCTAATACGCTTCCGTAAGTTAAATTAATGTTACTCACATTCTTCTAATAAAGTTTTAAAGTCTATATTCAAACCGCAAAACCTATGTTTTTTGCTCTATCGGTACATAATTTATATAACATAAGATATCTATGGGTTGCGCGTTTTTTACGTCATTTACATGTCAGTGTTGAGTCTGTTGACTTCCGTTTCCCGTGTTCTGTTTATTTCTGGAAGATCCGATCCGACATTTAGTTAATAAATTGTTATTTAAAGCTAGTAAAATGTCGAAACGCAGTTTTGAAGAAAGCGAAAGCGATAAGGGGACGAAAAAGAAAGTCTGCGTAAAATTTAAGGAAGAATGGTTGCAAGAATATGTACAAGCCGACATGCCAGATTCAACCGGTAAGCGACGCACATTTCTGAGAAAAATTTTTAAATATAATCCAGTGACATCTGAAGTTGTCTGTATCATCTGCGAGCGAGCGAATGCCCAGTGCGATTTAGCTTACGGGAAGCGATGGGATGAATGGAAACTTGACTATTTAAAACGTCATTTGCTTCAGAAAGTTCACGAAAAATCTGTTAATACATTACGAAGTCAGCGTCGAGGAACAATTAGGACCTTGTTGAGCGAAACCCGAGAAGACAGAGAGAACAGAATTGAATTGTCCGAAAGAAAATCGGCCGACGTTGAAGAAGTAAAAATTCTTATTGATAATGTCCTTCTTGCAATAAAATTAAATTCCTCAATGCTGTCTGTTCAGGAGATCCATAATCACATAGCAAAATATGTTAAAATTCCGGAGACTTGGAGAAGTAAAAATTACGCTTTCGAATTTCTGGAATGCATAAATTATGTGATACAAAAGGAAATGTTCAGTGATTGGCGTAGTTCATCTTTCCACACTCTCATTATTGATGAAAGTACAGACATTTCTGTGAGCAAAATGTTAATTCTTTATGTAAAATTTAGAAAAGCAGGGGAGACATCTTACTGTACTATGTTTGCTGGGATTCTGAAGCTTACAGAATGTACAAGTCAAGCTATAGTAGAAGCCATTACGCAATTTTACAAAGAGAACAATCTGGATTTGATGAAAATGATAATGTTTACGTCAGACGGGGCTTCCGTAATGTTAGGAAAACATAACGGTGTTGCTGCAAAACTTAGACAATCTATTCCATATTTACTTGAGCAGCATTGCGTAGCACATAGAGAGGATTTAGGACTTGATGACGCATGGAAACATGTCTCTTTAATGAAAGACATTGAAACCCTAATACGAACAGTCTATACTATTTTTAATCGTTCATCTGTGAAGAAATCCCATTTTGAGGAACTCTGCCAGGCTGCAGAACATGATTCAGTTGCATTCAGACCACTACATGAAGTCAGATGGCTTTCTAGACATTTTGCCGTGAGAGCCATGGTCAAGAACTATGATATGTTGATTCAATATTGCAGGGAACAAGTTGAAGAAAGCAATGACCCTATCCACAAGTACTGCTTCGAAAAGTTGACCAAACCAGAGTATCGTGTTGCCATAACTATTTTGAATGAAGTACTAACAGAACTGGCAGAGTTATGTCGACTTCTTCAGAGAAGTAACCTGACAACTATAGAAGCGTTCCAGTTTACCAAAGCCAGAATTAAGAAACTTCGATCACAGTATCTTGGTGAAAACATTCACCAGCCAGCAAAGTCAATAATGGATCAGTCTCTGAATTATGGGTGAGCAAAGGTAGTTGAAGAGAAGGGCTGGGGATCCCTGCGGATTCCTATGTCCATGAAACATCAAATTGTTCAGGTGGTGGAGGAGGGGGTGGGCACTTGTGAGGGCAATTGCGGCAGAAGTGTCCCATTTCACCACACCCGTAACAAGCATATGGTGTAGCGTTTGGATCTGGAGGGAGGCAGCTGAGTGGATGATCCACTTGGATTAGGTAACATATATCCGCTACCTTGTCCCCGTCCACACCCTTGTCCCCGGAAAAATCCTCCACGTCCACGACTTCTGCCGGGAGTGGCCCCACCAGTGTAATAGTTCATTTGTGCTGCAATCAGCTTTGTCTGGGTGTCTGACTCTTTCTGCTTGCTCTGTTGTTCAGCATGCGCTGCGTGACGTTTTACTTCCTCAAACGCGGCAGCCTCTCATCTAATACAGGATACCTTGTTTTGAATGTCGCTTCTAAGTCCGGAAACAAAAGAGGAACTGCAGTTTTAGTTCGGTTGTCTGGATTTTCAAGGCCGGAGTGTGTTGCCATTAACTCTTAAATTCAGTGTGCCCATTCATCTACTGTCTCTTTTTTTCTGTTTGGCAGCCGAGATAAGAGACCAGTCTCTGCCTTTCTTATACTTGTCCTTAATATTATTTTAACATGTTCCCATTGCGTAATAAAGGGACCTTCATCCCGGCCCCGAGGCAACGCCTCGTTCCACTGCCACGGTTTCCGTTATGCTGTCCATGATTGACAGTCTCCCATGTGGTGCCAAGCTTTCTCCACAGCACCTGAGTCCATTCTGCGGCATTAGGCTTATACATATCATACAGCTGCTGTAATTGTTCTATGAATTTTTTAAACACACCGATGACTTTGGGATCAGGCAATTCGGACACAACGTCCTTCAGCTCTTGAATGTCTCAGTTACGATGTATCATTACAGTAGTGGGGTTATTAGCTCCTGCAGGTTGCATTGAATCATGTCGGGGGGGTTCTGGGATCTCAATCAGGGGGCATTCCAATAAGGGGCCTGTGGGTTTGGGGACTTTAAGGGGATTGAAAGGTGGTGTTTTGATTAGGGGGCTGAAGGAATAGGGTTTGACTTCTAGTGCGTTGTGAAATGGAGGTTCTTCGTGAAACCCACCTGCCGAACCCATTACACATTCATTTCTCAGCAGAAGTTGATAACTTAATGACATCATATGCGCTTCCGGTCGACACCACTGCCGTTGTCCGTTTTATAGAGAGAGTTTGTGATCGCTTTAACAGTAGATTTCCTGACAATAAACTCGGTGATTGGTCTGTTTTTGATAAAGATGCTTTCACTGCTTCTGAAAATTTGAATAATTTCTTATTTGGATCAGACAAATTTGAGAAGTTGGCAGCAAGATATAGCATCTTACTAAACAAGCAAGAAACAGATTTTAAGAAGAACTTGATTGCTCAGTATGTAGACTTTAAATTGATTATTAGTGAGAAGCAGGCAACAGGTGCCCTTAAGAATTTTGATGACATGGTTGCTTACACTAGGCAACAGGAGCAGTTAACTGACTTGTCTCAGCTGCTGGGCATTTGTGCTACCTTCCAGGCGTCCAGCGCTGATTGCGAGAGAGGGTTTAGTTTGATGAATCAGATTAAAACAAAGTCAAGAAATCGCTTACAAGTCGACCATCTGGATAACCTTATAAGGATCAAACTTTACTTATCAGGACATACAATTAATTTGAATGAAGTTTATTCTTTCTGGAAGAGCAGCAAAGGACGACGAATTGTTTCTACAGCTGAATGAGCCGATATGTGAATTTTGAAAAATTATATTTGAAATTAATCAATAATAAAAACTAGTTTCTCGAATATTTTCTTCTAGTGTGAATTTGTCTTTCTCTGCATGTTTTATTTTCACCCCAATATTTTGCACAAAAAAAAAACTACAGAGAAAAATTTTGCACACGCGTGTATGCCTTTGCACAAGCACCAGTTAGCCTTAGAGGGAACATTGCTTGTGAGACGTGAAAAAAGCCAGCTGCCCTCCCTGGTCTGTCTTCATTCAGAAGGACCCACTACTTTAAATATTTCTTCTGCTTCTTTACTTAGAGTTCTTGGAGGCCTAGTACATTACAGATTATTAATACATGAGCATTTGTTGTTAATAATGAATTGACAATTAATAAACTGTTTTTACTGCTAAATTAACATTAAATTCCTTTTAACAACATGACTCTGCTCAGTCCTCTTCAAAATGACATGCTGGCTTTGAGGAAGTGCTGGTGTCTATATACATATATCAGTCCATACCTTGAACCTGTCCCAGTGAGGTCAGCGGAGAGGAAAGGACTGCAGGCTGTCCCATCTGTTTCACCGATGGGAGGGACACGGAACCCTCGGAGGGGGTGCCGAACAGGCAAGTGCCGGGGTACCGATCGGCGGAGGGAGCGCTGCCATTGCGCGACACAGAGGGACACCAGGGAAGGGTATCCAGGCAGGAGCTCTGCCCCCTTGTTTCTATCTGTTTCAGGACTGGACCCTGGACGAGCAGTAGGACCCGCTTCGTTGGGTACCTGCCCTCAGGAGACGGGTCGTCTGCCAGGAGGAATCTCCGCTGGCAAGGGGGTGCTGCCACAGCTGGCGGAGGCTAGTAGAGTGTGAGTGGCTCCAAGCAAAGGGGCACGGTGTCCTCGGAGACGGTGCCGAAGGAGCGGGCCCCGGGGTGCCAAGTGGGACCCGCTTCGGGGGTAACCTGCCCTCGTGGGATGTGCCGCTCCTCCCGAGTGGTCTTTGCTGGCTGTGGGGCATGGTCAGGGATGCCAGGGGTGACGACCCGGCCGGGACGCCTTGGAGGACCGTAAGAGGGCATGCGCCCGCCTTTGACCACATGAGGGCGGCCACCCTGGTTGCTTTTGGGGCCACGAGTAGATGGCTTGGAAACCCAACCCTGTAGGGGCCCGTGGTCACCGCCAAGGGGCACCCCGATGCCTTGGGAACCCTGGACCTCAGCACTTCTGCCACACCAGAAAGTGCTGGGGGGAAGAGGAGCAGGGACACCCGGAGTGCTTCCGGGGATACAGACAGCACTTCCTCCACATGGGGGCATGTCGGTGGGAGATTGCCGGGAAGCACCTGGAGCACATCCCTTCATTTGAGGCTGGAGTTGGGTGGAAGTAGGACAAAGCAGGAGAAGCGAAAGTGGAGGTGGCACGAAGAAAGGCAGAGTGTGTGAGAGGCCTGGACTTTGGGGGACTTGTGGGGTTTGTGGTGCACTTTAATTAACTTTGTATATAGTGTAAACTAGCAGAATACCCGCGCTTCGCAGCAGAGAAGTAGTGTTTTAAAGAAGGTACGAAAAAGAAAAGGAAAAATTTTTAAAATAACGTAACATGATTGTTAATGTAATTGTTTTGTCATTGATATGAGTGTTGTTCTCATATCTATCTATCTATCTATCTATCTATCTATCTATCTATCTATCTATCTATCTATATATATATATATATATATTGTCAGGGATGCCAGGGGCCATGACCCGGCCAGGGATGCCAGGGGCCATGACCCGGCCAGGAGGGACGGAAGAGGGTCAGAGCCCTGCCTGGATCACGTGGGGTTTGCCTTCCGGGTTGCTTTGGGGGCCACGGGTCAAGGGCATGGAAGCCCTTCCCTGTAGGAGCCCGTGGTCACCGCCAGGAGGTGCACCAATGCCTTGGGGACTTGTTTCCCCAGCACTCCCGCCACACCAGGAAGTGCTGGGGGGAAGACTTTGGAGGATGCCCGGAGAGCAGCCGGGAGGACAGCCGGCACTTCCGCCACACTGGGGCGTGGCCAGAAGAAGATTGCCGGGAACACCTGGGGCTCATCCGGGTCCTCTATAAAAGGGGCCGTCTCCATTCATTCGAAGCTGGAGTTGGGTGGAAGGAGGACGAAGCAGTGGAGAGTGGAGGCGGCCCGAAGAAAGGCATTGTGGCCAGGACTTTGAGTGTTTATTGGGGTATTGTGCACTAAACTGAGTCTGAGTGACCAAATAGACTGGGGTCTTTGTGACGATAATTTGTAAATATTGTAAATAAACGTGTGGTGGTTTGTGCAAAACAAGATGTCTGCCTGTCTGTGCCTGGGTGCCGTTGACAATATATATATATATATATATATATATATATATATATATATATATAGCAAAATACCCACGCTTGGCAGCGGAGAAGTAGTGTGTTAAAGAAGGAAAGAGAAAGAAAAGGAAACATTTTGAAAATAACATAACATGATTGTCAGTGTAATTGTTTTGTCGCTGTGATATATATATATATATATATAGCAAAATACCCGCGCTTCGCAGCGATGTCATGTGTTAAAGAAGTTATAAAAAAAGAAAAGGAAACATTTTAAAAATAATGTAACATGATTGTAAAAGTAATTGTTTTGTGTATTTGGTGGCAGCGTCACGAAGTTGTTTTCGGTAGCTGCATCAGAAAATATACTACGACGTCTGACACACCTCCTTTTTACTGTTTTCTCACAGCTTGGATTGCTGCTGTCATATATATATACACACACACATACACACATACAAATACATATATATATAATATACATATATATATACACATACATATATACATATCTACACACACAAATTATATATATGTGTGTATGTATGTGTGTGTGTGTGTGTGTATGTGTATATATGTGTGTGTATAGGTTTAGTCACTGAGTGCAAGGGAAAAATAATGAAATATAGTCTATAAGTTATTTTACAGTAAAACATTAACGTTTTAAGAAGTACAGGTACATTGAGCACTACTGGAGTGGTTGCGGGTAAACTACATTTTAAAGACTGTGTAACACAACAGGTAAGTAACTAACAGCAGCTAAAATGTATATGGATCATCTCTCGGTAGTAGATCCCTTTTGAAAGGTGCTACACCACGGCTGTGGTATAGAAATTACATTTTCTATGTGAACGTTCAAATTTGTGCCTCTGGTAATGTGCCTTACCGGCAATTAAAGAAAATTATTTTTGTGTCCTCTGCCGTGTTAAGAGAGAAAGGCTTTGGTTTGGGATAAAAGGAAAAAAGGTGTAAAGAAAGGAAAGTTGCCTTTTTCTTTTATATAGTATAGAGAGATGTGTTCGCTGACGTTATGATCGCCTTTTGGGGACAGTCGCGGTGGGTCTTGTGTAGACTGGTGAGACGTCCCGCCATTAATCGGCTGTGATGGCACTGTCAGTCCTCCACTCGTATGCGTGTCTTCATAATCCGAGCTGAGGACCTGATAATCGATATACGTGCAAAAGAAAGTGTGAATCGCCTTAATATTATTTTGCCGTGGTGTAGAAAAGGGGTCCCGTGTTTGCACTTGTCTGGGCTATAGCGCAGGGGGAGGATGAAAAAAATTAAAAGTGCTCACTTTGACTTAAGGCAGAAGCGCAGTCAGCGTCTCAAAGGCCGGCACAGCTATGCACGCGCTGGCTGCTCGACTTTTGCTGGGCAGGAGACCCCTTTTGTACACACGTTCATGATATCAAAAGTCTCAGCGCTCTTTGGAGGTAATTCATATATTATATATATAGCAAAATACCCGCCTACCGAGCGGAGAAGTAGTGTGTTAAAGAAGTAATGAAAAAGAAAAGGAAACATTTTAATAATAACGTAACATGATTGACATTGTCATGAGTGTTGCTATCATATATATTCCTGCCTAAATAAGTCACCCTCGCTTTGCTCTTACTTTTTTACCGTTCATTTAATCATGGCTAGTGGCGGAAAAATTATAAAATGGAAGGAGGATGGCTTTACCAAAACAATTATTGATGGCGAATCGATTATTCATAAAGCTTGAATTGGTGATCTGTTTTTCTGTGTTAACCTCATATTTTTCATACTTCTTCTCAAACTAAGGAGGTGCGAGGGTAAAATGAATCGGGATGCGCTGATCAATGTAATCGTTGTACCAGGAAATCATGCATTGACAAAAGCTCCCCTTTGCTTGTAATGCAAAGTGTGATTAAATGCATTATTTTTCAACGTTATGGAGCACATGCATCGAAGCTTCTCAGCTGTGCTTGTGCTAAGAAAAGGAAAGATTTTAAAAATAACGTAACACGATTGTCAATGTGACCTTTTGTAAGTAGTGCCTGGAGGATTCAGTGTGTAGAAACTCTAGAGACAGCGTGTGTATTAACTTGTGGATTTTTCTGTGAGTATTTGGTGGCAGTCTGACGAAGTTGCTTCGGATGACGGCGTTAGCATGAGCTCAGCTCAGAGCGAAATGAGGTGGGAGGGAAGATGATGACGTGACTCCCCCCACCCGCCTTAACTGTCAATCCCCCACAAACACAGTCTCGGAATTTGCATAAGCACACCCCTTCACCTACAATTTTAACTTAGTTACAAAGTGATCAAAACTCTCGTTTATATCCTGCGTCCTCTCATTAAACTTGTATCCCGCATTACCTGTGGGCATGTGAAACGCCAGCGTAGCCTGTCTATGAACTTAATTTAAAGTTTAGGTTTACACCTTGCTTTCTTTCCGAGGTAGCAGCACTCATGAATATGGTAGTATATGCCACTTTCGCTTCTTATTGTTTCGCTGCCTTCTCAATTATATAATGCATGTTTTCTTAAGCGCTTTTTGGAGGTCTTCCTGGTTTTCTACATACTGCGTTGACAGTCAGTTCACGTGATTACGTGGGAGGCGTGATGATGTCACACGAAACTCTGCCCCCCACGTCTTTGCAGCTCTACTCCATTACAGTTAATGGAGAAAAATACCTTCCAGTTATGACCATTAGGCGTAGAATTTCGAAATGAAACCTTCCAACTTTTGTAAGTAAGCTGTAAGGAATGAGCCTGCCAAATTTCAGCCTTCTACCTACACGGGAAGTTGGAGAATTAGTGATGAGTGAGTGAGTGAGTGAGTGAGTGAGTGAGTGAGTGAGTGAGTGAGTGAGGGCTTTGCCTTTTATTAGTATAGATAAACGTGTGGTGGTGGAAAAACAACATGTCTGCCTGTCTGTGCCCGGGTTCCGTTCACAGTATATATATATATATATATATATATATATATATATATATATATATATATATATATATATATATATATATATATATATATAGTATATTGCATAAGAACTCCAGCCCCAAGGGGTAAATGACATTTAAATTTCCTTTAATAATTTTAAAATTAGTTCTGCGGTAATATGGCCAATATATTTAGCTATATTGTTAATTAAGGACAAATAGTCAAAATGTTTCCCATTATAAACTTAGTGCTTCTTTTTGAAATCACTGAAGTAACTGCTCACATCGGACTGAGCGAGCAAACGCCTTTCTAAATGAAGGCCAAGAACCAAACAAAAAATTTGAAGGTACAGAAATAATGGACAGCCAGGACAGGGTCATTTATTGTGGTTATTCTTTGGGTTCTTTTTTTAACATTTCCTTAGGTGAATATTATTTTCTCTGTTTTCAGTTTTAGACTTTATTGAGCCATTAATCAGAAGACAGAAAATGAGTAAAGACTTGCATGAGCTCTGAAGTGAACAAATGTCTTGCTATTCTGTTCCATAGCACTGCGTTCTGCAGGTTTCAGATCTTTTCTTTTAGAAGAAACATCAGCCTCCCTTCTCCAACATCCAGCACAGGGCACCGATGAGCAGGTACAGATGCCTTATTTTATAAACTTCCATAAGAAAGATGAATTGTATGTTGTTGATGCTGGCTTATAATGCCTATGGTGTAGTGAATAAAATGTATAAAAAGACTCCATGCTTGTCTCCGATGCCGACTGTTAATCGTTAAGCAGTAGAAGTCAAAGCCCAAAAGACTAACAGCCTGTTTTACTTCTTCTGACAAACTGGAGTGCTAGTACAACTCTTAAAGGCCTTAAAACATTTGAAATGCATTGTGTGCTGTGTGTGTTAATAATAGTGTATGGTAAGACACATTGAAGACTTGTAGAATCTGTGATCGAAAGCAGTAATGTTAATAATGTATAAGTAATTCAGAATATACTGTACATTATTGTTTTCTTACATTAATTGTAAATTTGGAGGAAAAGGCTATGAACTTTATTATGACTATTTCAAGAATTTTCTTTTTTTTTATTTAAACGTATTACAGAAACAAAGAATCTTTCAGCATCTTACCGAGGTAGAGAAGTGGTGTGCTGAGAACATTTCTGTGTTCAGGGGGCACATCTCACTCCCTTCATTACTGTCAATGGAGAAAGACGACATTGAGGAGGCCCTTCAGAAATTTGATTTGCTATGTGAGTTTCTAGAAAAAGACAAGAGGGAATATGTCCTTAGACCCTTCCTCATCCTTTATTTCACATATGGAAGACATGCATCTGTTTTTAGATAACGTGAGAGGAAAAAGGAAAATGACTATGGTTTGTGAGAAAATGTAACAGACATACATGTCCCTCATTGTTCAGTTACAACCTACAATTCTTTGTTTTATATTTTAAATATTCTTTAACTTTTTTGTAATAAATGTTGCAAACCAACTTTATCTTTACAGTCCATTATCTTAGAACTGCACTTCTTAGTGTTATGTATTAAAATAATGTTTTATAAAGCAGGGCAAAGCAATTTTTATTTTTAAAGCACATTTACAACAGCAGCCAGAACTGAACCAAAGTGCTGTACAAGAAAGGGTAAAAGAAGCAGTTCAAATATACTGTATGTACACATTACAAAGCTGCAAGAATAACCAACCATTACATAAAAGATAAACTTAAAATACACATACATACATATTTCTAGTCATGAATGTACGTGAGCCAACATATACAAATAATGTCAACGTCTTGCAGGGTCAAATGGCGGCAACAAGAAATAAGATTTTAATGATGACTTAAAAATGGCCTGTGCTGGAGCAGAACTAACATAATAAGGAGAGCCATTCCAGAGAAAAGGAGCAGCCACAGCAAACACCCGATTCCTCCTTTGCTTCAGCCTTGACCTCAGCACAACAAAGAGCATTGGGCTAGTAGACCGCAGGGCTCTTGTTGGCACATACAAGTGAAGAAGTTCCAAAAGGCAAGATGGGGCAGATCCATTAAAACATTTGAAAACAAGAAATAGAATTTTAAAATCAACTCTGAAATGGACCAGAAGCCAATGAAGCAAGGTCAGTATTGGTGAAATATGGCCACACTTATGAGAGCCTTCAATAAGTGAACACCAAAGTTGTGGAATAGTTGTAGGTGTCGTAACAGGGCCTGATCAACACCAACATACAAACAACTGCAATAGTCCAAATGAGATGCTGTAAAAGTTTGGATGGCTTTTTCAAGATCACAGAAAGAAAGAAAAGCCTTTAAATTAAAGTCTCAGCTAGAAAAAGCTTAATTTAACTTCACAATTTATCTTTTTGTCGAGTTTGTATGACCTATCAAAGATCACACCTGGGCTCCTAACTGAAGCTTTATGATACATACTGTATATGGCAAGGGTTCCAAGAGCAACATCAGAGACACTCAAACTTTCTTAACTTTTGGAAACCATGATCACAGTTTTATTATAATTTAGTTTAAGAAGATGAATTGCCATCCAGGTTTTAATATCATTCAAGCATGGAGGGTCTGTATTTAATCGCTTTGATTTTAGTGGCAAATATATTTTAGTGTCTTCAGCATAGAGAAGCCATACTTGTTAACAATGGAGCCTAAAGGTCACATGCATATCAAAAAGAAAACTGGTCCAAGGATGGAACAGCACAAGTAAGAGGAGCTACAGAGGATGAGAACTCACCCAAATGAATAGAAACGCTCCTATTTCCTAGATAAGATTCAAACCATTTCAGCGCATTACCTTGGATGACTACATACTGTTCAAGGCAGGATATAAGAATCATAAGATACACGGCATCAAAAGCTGAGGTAAGATCTAGCAGTACAAGAATGGCAGAATCTCCAGCATTAGGGAAGAGGAGGTCATCGTAGGAAGTTTCACTGCCGTAAGAATATTGGTATCTGGATTGGAATTTTTCCAGAATACTATTTTCATCCAGAAATGTTTGAGTTATGAAAACTTTTTCTAAGACTTAAGATAAAAAAGGCAGTTTAGAAATTGGCTTGAAACTTGACACATTAGAGGGTCCTTATTTTGTTTTTTATAATACGTTTCTGCACCACAGCGTGTTTCAAGGCAGCAGGAACACAACCAGAAATCAAGCTAGTATTTATTAAGGTAACAAAACTTGGTCTGACAGAATCAAAAAACCTTAACTAATCGAGAGGGGACACTGCTGTCCAGGGGGCAATTTGTAGGATTCAGGTGTTGCACCAAATCAGACAACAGAGACGACGACACACACAGGCACAAAGTGGTCAAAGACAGCTGAACACACTGTGGGAAGAGATGAATCTGAGCAGGCAGTGAGACCGATGAGCTAATAACGGTAATCTTATTTACAAAAAAGTATATCTCCGTTTGGAGAGTAAGTTGGAGTATGCGACAAATGACAAATTCCTAACACAAGAAATGGTATAAGGCGATTAAAGGATTTAACATAACTAAAAAATGGACTTGTAATTATTGTATCTACCCAAACAAAACATTTTTAAAGTTAAGTTTAAAATCTGTTAGTTCAGTTCCAAAATAAATAAAAAAGACGGTTTATGGAAGTGCAACTTTCAATAATGCAATTTTTTACATTTCTTTAGAAAAACAAACAATATAATATCTATTAAGCAATTTAAGAGATTTGCTTCACCTTTTTTGATAAGTACATACTTATAAGTTAGGGTCCCAAGGAGAACAATTATGCAATAAAATTAAAAACCAGGTAAACATTTGAAAGTTTAATAACTTCACTTGAAATTTATCAACATCATAGCAGCAGCGTAGAACAAAATTAAGAAAACACAATTCAAGACAGACAATGGAAATGAAGGTATGAACTGTATAGTAAGCTGGATCATTTAAAAAATTGTTCATTATAAACCATTTTAAAAGTTTCTTTTAGTGAGGACTCAAACGTTTCAACCTTAATTTTCATTCCTGTTGATTGTTATGTTGTGTTATTGATCATCATTTATTTTGTAACATAATAAATTAATGACATTAACGGAATTTTCCTTTATTAAAAGAGGTTCCAGAAATAATGTCAGACATGTTGTTCTGTGAACAAGTACCATAAAAAATAATTTCAAATATTTTGAATGATAGAATTCACTATAATAGCAGTTAGAGCAAACACATTCATATTTAGTATGCTGTTTCCTTAATCTAAAAATATGTTATGTACAGTATTCATTCGTAGAACTACCGATTCCTGACTCATAAATTATAAAAGTTTTTTTTTGTTTCTAAAAGTAAATATGATAGTAATACCATAAAGAGAAAGAGAGAGTCATATTAATGTCATCTTTTAATGTTACTAGTTTTTCAAATTATTTGATGTGACAGAAGATGGGCGCAAATGCTGGGGGCGTGGCGTGGAAGGGCAAGTCTGCGACCTGAAGCCGGATACAATTGGAATATTCAAACACGGACAAAAGTACTGATTTAAAAATGAAGCACAATTATATGTGGAAAGAGATAAAGGTGACAAAAGTCCTCATCTTCCTCCATTCTTTACTCCACAGAGCAGACACTTTCTCGACTTCAGAAATTTTAAATATTAAAACAAAAGAAACTGGCAGAGAAAATTATTGGGGGTCCTCAGAAGTTCAAAGACCTCACTGGACTATGGTGACATCTCAAGCTGACTGACCCTCTAATGAGTATCACTGGGGTCTTCAGTCACTCAGTCATGTCCTCACTCTGCTGTGTTGTGTCATTCTGTGCCTCACATTGAACAAGGACAAGAGAAGAGGAGGAGATAAAGAAGGTCACAGGCAAGGGTGGTCAAGGTGAAGACTACAAGACCACCTCCAAAGTGCTTCATGTTCCAGTGAGCAGAACTGCTAATATTATCAAGATGTTTAAGGACCTGCAGAACTGTAGCATCATCCCTGATGAGACCAACAGAGTAAAGCTGAACCAAAATTGAAAAGAACGAGAAATTAAAAGGAGAAGAAAAAAAAAATAAAACATCAAGAGAGACTCAGGCTGACGTCCGAGATCAAGGTACACTTTCTGGATTTTCTAAAAATAATGTTGACAAACCACAGTGCTGGAGAAGGTCCTTTGGAATAATGAAACTAAATAGGAGCTTTACATTACATCACACCAGCTCTGTGTCCACAGAAGATAAATTTAATTTTCTTTTATATTATTGGACAAAGTATGCTGGAAATTAAATGTATAAACAAAGGGCTAAAAGAAACTGAAGTCCGACCTCACTTAAACATTAAACTGCCTATTCCAAAAACGCCAGGGTGTTTGAGGTCGTGTTGTCAAATGCAGCTCTCAGGTGGACGTTTTCTTTGTCTTCTGCTATCAGCTTCTCCCGTTAGGGGTTGCCACAGTGGATCATCTTCTTCCACCTCTTACTGTCCTCGTCATCTTGCTCTGTTACCTCCATCACCTGCATGTCCTCTCTCACCACATCCATAAACCTCCTCTTAGGCCTTCCTCGTCTCCTCTTACCTGGCAGCTCTATTCTTAGCAACCTTTTCCCAGTATACCCTCCATGTCTCCTCTGCACATGTCCAAACCAACACAATCCCGCCTCTCTGCCATTGTCTCCCTACCGTCCCACATTACCTGACCCTCTAATGTCCTCATGTCTATTCCTGTCCATCCTCTTTACACCCAATGCAAATCTTTGCATCTTTAACTCTGCCAGCTCCAGCTCTGTCTCCTGTGCCACCGTCTCCTGCCCATATAACATAGCTGGTCTCACTACCATCCTGTAAACCTTCACTTTCTCTCTTACTGATACCTGATCTAAATCAGGGTGTCCAACTCTGACCCCAGAGGGCCGCAGTAGCTGCAGGTTTTCCTTCCTGACACTTTCTTAATCAGTAACCAATAATTGCTGTTAATTGACTTCTTTTCCATTCCCTTCTCTGTTAATTGAAGAATCCTCTGAATTGCTTCTTTTTTTCCATAAATGGCAGCCAAATAAAAATGAAATGTGAAGTGAACCAACGATTGACCAGCCAGGGGGTATCAACATGACCAGTTGGGGTAACAAACTCCCACCAGTTTCACTCTAACCAGTTTCATAATTAGAAGCTGATTATTGGTGTTAATTGAACTCATTTTTTAATTCCATGGCTGTGCTCTCGTTTGACCGCAGCAGAAAGCAGATCAGCGTCACCGAGACCTTCAGCTTTCTTTATTTTCTGATACTGTATGACAGCAAAGGTTATCTGGTCATGTGTTGGGTCATTTTGTATTTCATTACTGTTTGGTTGCTAATTAAGGAATAAAAGAAACAGATAAAGAGTCTGAGTCTTAAACAGCAAATAAATTAAAATGAAGGGGAAAAAGTTAATTATCAGAAATAATGGGTCATTAATTAAGGAAATGGTTAGAATGAAAAACTGCGGCCCTCCAGGATCGACGTTGGACACCCCTGATCTAAATTAAACAAGGAAACAGTCAAGTCCTAACAACACAGTCAAGAAGGATAAAGCTACAAAATGGCAACAGGCCACAATTACAATTTAGCAATAAAAACAGTTTTATTAATTTTCAACTCATTATTAACACCAAATGCTTGTGTATTAATAATTTCTAATTTACAAGACCTCTAAGAACTCAAAATAAAGAAGCAGAAAAACCATTTAAAATAAACCAAAATGTCAAGAACGTTCACAGTGTAACAGGCCTGGCCCATCTTTGATTAACTCTGCTGGTTACCTGATGAAACGCAGAAAGCAAGCTGATGAAATGTCGGCTAACAGGAGCGCCACAGAACAATCCCACCACTCAGGTGAGTCCTTCTGAATGTAGACAGACCAGGGAGGGCAGCTGGCTTTGTTCACGTCTTACAAGTCTGTCCTTCTCAGAGTGCCATCCACTTTGTGCTCCAGTCCCAAACTCCAAATGTGCTACGGGGTGCAGTGGGGTTGCCGATCTGGAAGTGGCACTCTATACAGGGATGATGAATGGTGCCATAAAAATCAACAAAAGTGATTGATCACAAATGGCACATTACGCGTTTGTGTGATCTTTGTGATGATATTACAGTTTCTGAACATGCTAACCAATAAATAATAGACTGATTCAGTGCATGGTCACAGATTTTGAAATCAAAAACACATGACCTCTGAAGTCTGCATGCCACGGCTGTCCTCAACAGTCCACTCAGGAGTGACTGACAGTTCTTTCCACCAACCAGTTTTCTTCTGTTGTCATCAGTTGGTACCTGCCTTTTCTGTGCTGTCCTCAAACTGAAACCTGAACCAACACATTCGGAGTATACAGCGTCCTTCACCCACCACCTCTGGATATACTGGCATGGAGCAAAGTAACATCCGTTGTGTTTTTAGGTTAATTTACCAAATTACCAGCTGGGTCAGCAGAGATCCCTGTGTGTTTTCTGCTTTGTCTTTCCTTTTCCTCTTATATGTCAGACAATAAAATCAGTTCATCTCACTTTCATTGTGTTCTGCATACATTATGGTGTCCCATATCTCATGAAATTATTATTTTTATTTTAAAGAATCATCCTTCTATACATTAATTGGTATTCTTCATAACTGAGGTCCCCCGTGCTAACTCTAGCATGCTGCTGCTGTGACACCCTCTTCAGGTTTTAAACAATTCTCTTTTAACCCTGAATGTTTCATTTTATTTTTATTTAGATCTTCTTAAATTCCCTCTTTTGGACTCACCTTTGACACACAGCTGATCAATGTGTTTGGTTTGTAAAGATAGTTATCGTTTATAAATGATAACCTAAATCAGTGTAAAAGTCTTATAAAGCCCCTCTACATTGGTCTGTCATGTGACGGCTCTCTTTTTAGTCTCCTGTCATACTCGACTGTCCCTCCCTAGTATCTGATTGGACAGCATTGGCTGTCAGCTGACATCACTAAATGACTTCTTCATTATAAGGGTTAAGAGCGGCTGTCTGCATTCAGCCCAGGCGTCAGCCATCAGATGGCATCCAAGAGACGGTACAAGTTCATTTCTACTCAGGTAAGGCCCCATTTCTAAAGCTCAGAAAAAAAAAATTCCCCTTGTTATCATCGGAACCTCCTGGTAGTTGGCACCGCACTGTGGATTTGACTTCTCCATTCTAGCATTATTACATTGAACTTTTTCAGTTGTGTTCTGTGGTTGAAATTGTTATCACCACACAGTACTGTTGCTACCTCATTCTGTTGTCTGGTGTTTATATTGTTCACCATCTTATGTCATAGCACTGGTACAGAGATGATCAGTTCCTGTATGGTTGACATACTGGCAGTATAGTTTCTGAGTCCTTCATGAACTCTTACATGTTGATGATGACGGCTGATACAGGACGACCACCTTCAACATTCAGAATAGCTAAGAAGCTTTCCACAAGTAAGCCAGTCATTTATGACTATGAAGGCCACTGATGTCTGAAAAGCTTTAACTGCATTTAGGACAACAACAAGGTTCTTTCTTGCATCTATAAGTTGTTGAAGAAGATTCTTGCTGTTTGTGAAATATGTGTTCTATTCCTATGTGTTCATTCCAGAGTGAATTCATATATGGCTCTGAGGTTACCTTACATTTAGGATCTCTTTATCACTGTCTGTGTTTTCTCCACTCCACTGTTCTTATCTATTTATTAACTACTCTCGAGTCCTTTACCGCATTCAGAAGATTTTTCTTCATTTTTCTTTGTATGAGGATCCAATGGAAAGATCATTTTTCATTTCTGGGACAGGCTTTACTCCAATATGACTTTATATGTGTCTCCAAAAACATTTTCTGGAAGGGTACCCTTTACCACATTCACAACAGGTGTACTGTTTCTCTCCAGAGTGAATTCTCATGTGATCTTTAGGAGTTGTGCTGTCTGAGAAAAGCTTGCCACAGTCAGAACAGCTTTGTTTCTTACTAGAATTAATTATTTTATGTTTGTGAAGAGAACTGTTATTTAAGAATCACATTCCACATTCAGTAAAACTGTAAGTCTTCTCTCCAGTATGACTTCTCCTGTGATTATGAAGAGAATTGAGGTGTGAGAATTGTTTGCCACATTCCAAGCAAAGGTGAGGTATCACTCCGGTGTGAAGTCTGATGTGACTTTTTATGGTGATTTGTTGTGAGAACTGCTTATCTCATTCAGGACAACAATAAAGTTTATCTCCTGTATGAGTTCTGATGATGTTCTTAAGTGTGCTTAAATATAAGAATTATTTCTCACATTCAGAACAGCAAAGAGATTTTTCTTCAGTATGGATTTTGGCATGTGGATAAAGACATTTCTGGCCTGTATAACATTTGCCACATTCAGAACATACATACTGCATTTTTGCTTTACTGGGAGTTTGTGTGTTTACTTGAAATGAGCTAATGTTTAAAACCTTTTTCCACATTGAGAACAGCAATATTGCTTCTGTGGCTACTGTGTGCCACTGAAAATTGCATTTGTCAGAAAATTGTTTGGCACGTTCTGAACAGCAATCAGGTTTTTAACCTGTGTGGATTTTTCTGTGTTTCAAAAGATAGCATCTCCTCGAGAACCTCTTACCACATTCTGGACAGCAATGAGGCTTTTCTTCTGTGTGGATTCCTCTGTGGTCCTGAAGATGGTAGTTCGTTGAGAACGTCTTACCACATTCTGGACAGCAATGAGGTTTTTCTCCTGTATGGATTATTCTGTGGTTGTAAAGATTGCTTCTGCTTGAGAACAAATTACCACATTCTGGACAGCAATGAGGTTTTTCTCCAGTGTGTATTCTTCTGTGTGTCTGAAGACATCGTCTCCTTAAGAAAGACTTACCGCATTCGGGACAACAATGAGGTTTTTCACCTGTGTGTATCCTTCTGTGAATCTGAAGATTGCGTCTCCATGAGAAGGACTTTCCACATTCTGCACAACAATAAGGCTTTTCTCCTGTGTGGCTTCGTCTGTGGTTCTGAAGAATGCTTCTACTTGAAAACGACTTACCACATTGATGACAATAATATGTTTTTTCTCCAGTGTGAATTTGGATTTCTTTCTCAACTTGCTGTTGATCAGTTTTGATTGCTTCTGTATGTGTTACTCCAGTAACAGGGAGAGAACTGCACTGCAAAAAGGCTGCTGTCAGGTTCTCTAATCCTCTTGATGATTTCTTCATTCCTTTCGTTTTGTTTTGAGGAGAGTGCTGAGCAAATAAAGGTGGAGAGAAGCTGTCATTCTTCTGTAAATCTGAAATAAAACAAACATTTTAACTACTATTATAATTATTATTTTCCTGACATGTTTATCCAAGGCGACTTACAATATTTGAGACACAATTGGCTACATTTTTCTTTTTTTTCCAACTGGAGCAGGTCACGTGACTTGCTCGAGGTCACATGGTGTCAATAGCTGAATTTAAACCTGCAACTTCAGGGTTTGATGTCTAAATTCCTAACCACTACCCACGTACTGTTTCATTTGCTTTAAAACAAGTAAAGTGGTGGTACACTGGTTGGAGTTCCTTCATCACACTGAGGAGCCATTTATGGTCTGGCCACTCCATGTGTGGTCTTTACATGTTCTGCTGCTGTCTGTTCAATTTCTCCACCTTTTTCTCATATGTGAAAGACAGGCCTGATCTGATCAATTGATCAGAAATCAAAATCAGCCAATTTTCACTCCGAATGACTTGACCGATGATCAGCAAATTAGCTGATCTTAACATCCGATCTTAAATGATAAAAAGTATGCAAGACCAAGTTTAAACATTAACAAAATACAGAAACACGTCATCACCAATCTAATAGTTTTGCTGCCATCCTACAAGAGATAACAAATTTGCGGTTTGTAATATACGTACAAAACGAAGTAATTCATGGATGATTCTCTGCTAACACTTTCAACAATACAAACCTTATTCAGCATCTGAGAAATCAACACAAAACGGACTGGTGTGAAGAACGAGCTGTTCAAAGGCTGAGGCAACCATCAAGCTCAGTCTAGCTCAGTCTCCTACTCTCACTCGGCCTCCAATATTGGCAGCACTTAGAAAACTCAACCTTATAATACCGATAGTAAGAACGCCAAAGACTTACTGTGACAGCAAAATCCGTGGAATTTGTAAGCCTGGACAACCAGCCACTTTCAGTTCTGGAAGATGTCACCTTCTATATCATTTAGATCGACAGATGTATTTGTATAATTAATTAACAAAACATTAGCTACTTTGACTAAAATCCCTTATAATTGCCTTTCAGTGAATGTGTAGGTAGATGTGAGGAAAGGGATGCAGAGTTTTACCGAGCTGGTAAATAAATATAAATCGTTATCAAGTGGACGTACCGATAGTTAGAAATTGTAATCAGCCCTCTTATTTGCTTGTTGGCTAGAATGGTACGAGCCTAGTTTTTAGACCTAAATAATATAATACTAATTATGCATAATAAGCATTGAGTGTGAATAGTCACTGTACAGCTACAAATTCTGTAACAGGTATTATTATCATAATGATTTTTATCCCCAAATTAAACAATGGTACAAGGACACATATTTCACAGATGATTGCAAATCACAAAACACACAAACTTCTTAGTGCCGGTGTCTCGACCAAACAAAAGCACTCAGAGCGACAGACGACAGCCGAGAGATCCAAAGAAAAATACAACTTTTGAAATTCTCATTGAAAGTAATGTGCTGTTGGCCTAACATACGTCACAGCTTCAGTCAAAGCTCCATGATGTTAAAGTCATGTGAAGAACACTTTAGATTTTTCTGTATTCACCCAAGTTTTCTAACTTATCATTTATTAGGTAACCTATTGTTTGTTATCATTCACCTGAGCAGGTGGTCTTTATCCAAGTTCAATGAACCGTGTTTTCCACTCTTATTTCAATCCCCTAGAATCATCAAAGTGCCCACCATTAGAAATTATAAACACTCTCTTTCTTTTATATTTAATCACATTACTCACTTATTCCAACACTCCCAGGTGACTCTTCTCCTTCTCTCCCATTTCCCTCAGTGATTTTCTCTTCAGACTCTGATTTCAGCTCTACAGAATTCTCCTGTGTAGCCAGTCGTCCCGTATTAGTGGACCAGGGCTGTAAACTGGATGGAGATTCTTCGCAGGCATCTTGCTTGAAAATATCCTCAGTTTCATGCTTCTGAAGTTCAAGACCAATGGAAAAATCATTCAAATCCTCAGCTTTAATGGCAACAGTCACACCGTTGCACTCCTGCTCCTCTTTAAAAACTGAAATTCTTTCTTCATGATCCTCCAGCTTCACACACACAACCTCTGGTGTGAGCCACTCACAGTCCTCTTCTTTAATGTCCACCGTTCTTTCATCTACACCATTTTCATTGGCAGAGGCCATGCTCTGTGGGAAATTCTTCTCTCTTTAAAAGTCTGCCCTTATCTTAACAGATTCACTGCTCATATTGACAGCCCTGAGCTGGAGGCCATTAGACACCTCAGTGTATGAACAAGTGAAATGGGAATGTCCTGTAAAAATAAATGTAGGAGAATTAACTTCATAAAGTCAGTAAAAATAATGAGCACACTTAAGGGTCACAGTGCCCTCCATTGTGAATTTCCCCTTGGGATTAATAAAGTATCCATTTATCTATATATGAGGTTTGGTTCAAACATACATTTCTCTTAATTTCCTCCTCTGCCTCACAGTTTAAAATTACAAATCAAACAATTCAGATGTGATCAAAGTACACTGCAGACCTTCATTAAAGGGGATTTGCATACATTTCAGTCCCAGCATGTAGATATGACAACACTTTATCTACACGGCACCATCATGTTTGGACACAGCAATGGCAGGTCTATTAAAGTCGTCATATTTAGAGCTTTGTTGGCTATAGACTGACATGAACTTCAAACAGGAGTCCTGGGTCTTCACATCATTGACACCTTCACACGTTTCAGTGTAAGAAGTGTTGCAAAGACAAAGAGACCATCGGAAATTTTGACACAATTCATTCATTTGTTCTAAGATAAGAGTACATGCAGCTCCTCAGAAACTACTTAGTGATAATGGTGGGGAATCAGAAAGATGGGTGAGAATTTTAACATTGAAACAAAGACCACCGCTGCATACAGTCCCTGGGGTAATGGACTACCTGAGAGACACAATCAGACACTCGCAGAAATTATACAGAAAGTGATAAAGAATACTGGATGTGACTGGTTAGTGCCAGATTAGCGCCACGGGGCACTAATCGTAAAGTATATCATGCATAATATTTATTGGTACAACTCATATCAGCCAGTGTTTGGCCGAAATCCAAATCTTCCTTGTGTTCTCGTGGACAGACCACCCACCCTCGAAGGCACCACTAGGAGTGTGTCAGTGGAGCACATATTCCAGCACTGCACACTCCAAGAAGAGCATTTACTGAAGCCGAGTGTTCAGACCGAATACGGAGAGCACTCCAGAGACAGGTTAATTCAGAAAATGATAAATCTGAGACAAAGTGGATGACAAAACAGTGGACTGTGCAGAATGGAAGGGACCTGCAGATGTCATTGGACAGGGTGGATTTGTGAAATGTGTCAGACGTGGAGGTGCTCTTGGAAGGGCCCACCATCCTAGACTACGTAAAGTCAATGGTAAAGGTGATAATCGAAAAGGAGCAGCTGAGGAGATGGAAAACCACAAGATGGATATGCCCTTTAAAAAGAGACTTCAGCAGGATTCGTACCTAAAGACTACCTAGTGGCACGAGGGTCTGAGGTACAAGATAGGAGTGGGCTCAACAGGGAATCACCAACATGGGCATCAGAATCTGCTCACCAGGTTCTCTCAGGCGGCACTGCCACTTTAAACAATGAGGACAGACAGTTTAGCTCCAGCCCATAATCGAGTCGCGGCTCTGCTGCTTTCACATTTTTTATTTTGATGGCTTCATGTGGTCCGACACAAACAGGCTGATTAGTTTGAGTCTTGTTCTTCATTTAACACGGCCATCTCTAGTAAGCTAAAGTATCAAAAAGTGTACAGAAATACTGAAAGTAGTTGGAAAGGATAAAAGATGTTAAATAAAACAAAACCGTTTCAAATATCACAAGAATGTACTCGTAATGCCCTGTCAGCTGTAGATTTTAATGTATCCTTCCAGCAGCACTAACTTGTTTAATGTTTGTATTAAAGTCTCGCTGTTACAGTGAAACCGCACGAGCATCTTTTCTGATAAGAACATACAGAAAAATGAAATCAAACTAATGGAAATGAAACCTGAACCAGTCCTGTAAAGTTATATCGTGCGACGCTACTTTAACACAGTTTGCCGATGACGGCTTTAGAGGAAAAAGGAAAAAACGCAAAAAACACGCAGAGCTCGAGAAAAATCAGAAGTGAACTACGGGGCGGTGCGGGAGCGAGCGGCTGAACAAGCGCGTGCCCGACGGACTGCACAGTTCGGAGCATGCGCGAAATCAAAAGGAGAAGCAGTGCGGAAAAGTGCACGAGCGTAAAGAGAGCAGAAGCAATCACGAGTTAACGCGCCTCCGCCAAGTCAGATGTAGCAACATAAATTAATTTAGCACCAGCTAAGAAGTGCGCGACCCCCGTCATTCACAATAAACTCGTGAAGTTGCGATTTGCTGTGCCGCCTCAAAAACGTAGCGTTCAATCCCCAGCACTTAAAAGCGCACCTCCTTAAATTTAAAGCCGCTCAACATGTCGCGATCTTCTTCAACAACCCGCACGCTATCACCAAGTTCGATTTTGTCTTACCTTCTGCACCTTTGCTTGATCTTGTGGCCGTGAAGAAGTCTGAGCACGAGGGTGTCATAATTGATGGCTTCATATATGGTCAGACACAAACAGCCCTGATGGGTTCACCACTACCCTGGATTGAGTCCTGTTCTTCATTTAACACGGCCATCTCTAGTAAGCAAAAGAATAAGAGTGTACAGAAATACTGAAAGTAGTTGCAAATGATAAAATACATTAAATAAAACAATACCGTTTTAAATATCACAAAAAAACACACTCGTAATGCAATGCCAGCTGTAGATTTTACTGTATCCCTCCAGCAGCAGTAGCTTCTGTAATGTTTGTATTTTTTATTTCCCATTAAACTAATCAAACCCTCCATGTTACAGTTAAACCGCACGAACATCTTTCCTGATAAGAACAAAAAAGAAATACTTAAAATTATTTCTAATAGGTCTCAGAATGAGACGAACTGCTGGTAATGAAACCTGAACGCGCGCAGTAAAGTTACATCGTTCACCGCCACTTTAAAAGTTTGCCGATGACGTCTTTAGAGGAAAAAACACAAAGAACACGCAGAGCGCGAGCGTCTGAACAAGCGCGTGCTCGACGGACAGCACAGTTCGGAGCATGCGCGAAATCAAAAGGCGAAAAGGCGCGGAAACGTGCGCGAGCTCAAAGAGAGCAGAAGCAATCCCGATTTAACGAGCCTCCGGCAAGTCACATGTGGAATTAAAGTAACGCAGCACTAACAAAAAAAGTGCACGAACCCCGTCATCCACAGTAAACTCGTGAAGGTGCGATTTGCTTTACCCCGCCTCCTCATCCACGTAGCGCTCAATCCCTAACACTTAAAAGCGAACCACGCGGCGTCAGGCACCTCCTCAAACATAAATCAGCTCATCATGTCGCGATTTTCCTCACTGCTGGCATTCCCACCTGTACGCGATCACCACGTTCGACTTTGTCTCACCTTCCGCACCTTTGCTTGATCTTATGGCCGTGAAGAAGTCGGAGCGCGGGGGTCTTATAAAAGCAAACTAGTGATGTACTGCTGGATACTCACTTGTCAAGCGTTCGAAGCTCCTCTCTGATGCTAGTTTGAAATGTGACCATCGCGTGATTTGAGGCACACTAGCGTCATGACGTCATTGATATCTGCGCAGTCAGTTGCCGATTGGTCAGCTCCCTCATCTGCTGAACGGCTTTGGTTCAGAGCGTTGGTTCCGCTGAATCTGTAAGGTGTGCTGACGTGAGTTTAAATCCTAGTTGGGCACGCGTATGGTCTCTGCCCAAAGTAACAAAAAAAAATGACTTTTTAAAAGAGTTATGTAGCACTTGTCTGTAAGTTAACAAATACGTTTAGCAGACATTATGAATGATTCACATGGGGCACCTTGTTCCTTGTTGTGTAATCACCTCATGTCGATCTTATCAGAGAGGTTAAGAAACGCTTCACCAAAGCCGACTTGTATCAGCGCACGTTTTACTACTCAGTGATTCCCAGATCTGTTGCTGATTTGTATTATTGATTTCCAAAAATCAATGTGAGTAAAAGCGAGCTCTGCATAACTAATCACAACTGTCTTTAAAACAGAATCAGTGCAATCGACAGCGTCTTCTGCAATTTAGGGAAAGCCTCGGGATTTCTGCGTTAATGAGACAAAAATGTTGAAAAGAAACTGCGAATTCTTCCAGAGGTGGACATAAAGATCACTGAAGTACTGACAAGACGGAGCAGCTGGATAAGCACATCTGGAGCCAATCTTTCAAAAAGCACCTGACTTTGTCAGCAACATCCTTTCCTTGTGAATTTATCTTTTCAAAGGGGTCAAATAAGTGGTCTTCCGACGTGTAGCACAACAGAGTAAATCATTGATGGAAACGGAATTCTTGAAAGCCTAAGCTTTTGTCGTTTCTGTATTCTTAAACCATCTTCAGTCCCACAATCCCCCGCAGTCACTGACACGTTTAACGTTCCCAGTTTTTCACCTGTCTTGTTACCCAAGCATCAACACTAAGTTTCTCTTCTCGGTACTCAAATGTGGCACTTAGTGCCACGGCCCACCTGCCAATTTGTTTTGCCTGCCTAAGGTAAAGTCATCTGTGATGGAGGATCGCATTAATCGTCAGGTAGAGGGGTCATTTCATCGGATTGGCTGACCCAGCGCTATTTCAGCTGTGGAATGGCCAAATGGGGGCGGCAGCTTGATGGATGAGGTCTCCAGGACTCTAAACAAATCCAATCATATTATGTGATACATCTACTGTTAAATTCTGCTTCGTACTTCTAAAATTTTTATTTTATCACTGTATTGAGGAATTGTTCTGTTCTGTGTATTGTATGCAACCCCTTCTTTTTGGCACCCACTGCACGTCAAAACTATCTTGAAAGGGGTCTCTCTTTGAACTGCCTTTCCCAAGGTTTCTTCCATTTTTTCCCTACAAGGGTTTTTTCGAGAGATTTTCTTTCTTGTCTTCTTAGAGAGTCAAGGCTGGGGGGCTGTCACAAGGCAGGGCCTGTTAAAGCCCTTTGTGGCACTTCTTGTGTGATTTTGGGATATACAAAAAAAAAAAATTGTACTGTATTGTATTGTATTCAAGGCTTTACCGACCTTTCTGGCATACACGTAAAATAAAACACACATTTCCTCTAAATACGTGTTCAATAATAATAATAATAATAATAATAATAATAATAATAATAATAATAATAGTAAACTGGCAGGAATGAGAAGAAGCTCAAGATGTTAATATTTACGAGAAGAGCCCTCATGGCATCAGGGTGAGGTGGTGCCTTGTCTCCTGTTACGTGAGCTCGTCTGCCGCCCCTCACTTACACTGGCACGCGTTACACTGGTGGGCAAATGCAATGGAAAATACCGACAATGTACACCTTCAGAAGTGGAATAAATCGACTGTACGCTGAAGCATTCAGTTGCCAAATGTAGAAATACAAAGCAGAACTTTACAGATAAACGATGAGTTTTCTTATTTATAAACAACGCAACATAACTATTATTTGTGCAGTTACTCTTTTATTTATTCTCACCAAATGTTACATATCTATGTGGGAAATGAATATGGTTAATATGTTTATAATAATTCTGATTAAAATACATTGTCAAAATATATTAAACTGAGACACATTGGCCTTTAATCACAAAGCATGTGCGCTGTCATTTAGGACACAATGCATTGTTAACGTCACGCACTCTCTAATGACGCGATGTCACGAAAACAAAGAACCAGCGCAGTTCATGCAAACTCACAGCCTCCTTGATTTCTGACCTTATGATTAGTTGTCATATCATATAAATAAAGTCATTTTAAGAAGATGACAAGTCTGCTATAGTCAGTTCAATAAACGCTCCGTTTAAAATGTTTGCATATACAGAATATAAAACAGAATCTCAATGAAAGGACTCGCGAGTAGTAACGAATAATATGTGACACTGAGGAATTATAATTCATAAAAACGGGGCAAGTAAAAACTACGACTTCCTAAAACGGACACTGTAAACGTAGGCATTTCAATAACTCATTTAGGAGGTTTGTGTGTTCATTTCAATATCGATTTAAGAGCTCAGTAAGCCACCTGTTGTACTAAACGGCAGCTCAAACAGCACTTAACAGTAAATAGTCTGACAACTCAATTTAAGACAATGAAACGAAGAGGCCTCGCCGCCGACAATGAAGGCTCACGCTTTCCTGCTGCATGAGTAGTTATAGGCATGGGGTTTCTGTCAAAATGATTACTGCAACGACTAATGGAAATACCTTTTTACTACATTGGAGAAGTTTGGGTTTGGCCCAATCATTTGTGCATGGATTAAATTACTGTATACTAACCCAGAAGCTTCAGTTTGCATCAACAACATTTGCTCAGACTACTTTGAACCACAGACTACATTGAACCACTGGCAATACATTGTCGAAATACTGATCAGATAAAGAGGATTAGCAGAGAAGGACTGGAACAGAAAATCTCATTATATGCAGATGACATGGTACTGTATATATCAGACGCAGAAAATTCTGTGCCTGCAGTCTTAGCAGCACTCACAGAATTTCAAAAGATCTCTGGTCTCAGAATTAATCTGAATAAAAGTGTACTCTTTCCAGTGAACTCTCAAGCATATAATATTAGATTAGACACCCTACCTTTTATCATTGCAGAAAAGTTTAAATACCTCGGGGTAAACATCACAAGTAAACATAAAGCTCTTTATCAACAAAATTTCACCGTCTGCATGGAAAAAATTAAACAAGACTTGCATAGATGGTCAACCCTTCATCTCACACTAGCTGGAAGAATTAACACTGTTAAGATGAATATTCTTCCTAAACTCCTTTTTTATTTCAAAACATCCCAATATACATTAATAAATCATTCTTTAAGCAATTAGATTCAACAATAACCTCATTTATTTGGAATTCAAAACATCCACACATCAAAAGAGCGACCCTACAAAGACAAAAGGCAGAAGGTGGCATGGCTCTACCTAACTTCCAGTTTTATTACTGGGCAGCAAATATACAGGCGATAAGAACCTGGACACAAATAGAAGAACATACACAGGCTTGGACCGCAATAGAAGTAAAATCCTGCAGTACTTCTTTATATTCCTTGCTCTGTGCTCCAATAAACACACGTTATTGGCAATACACTAATAACCCAATTGTGCTCCACTCACTTAGAATCTGGAACCAATGTAGAAAGCATTTTAAGACGGAGAAACACCTCTTTCAACCTTCACAAACATATGCAGTTTTAATATCTGGAAAAATTTGGAATTAACTTGCTTAGAGATCTTTATATAGACAACGTCTTTGCATCCTATGAACAATTACATTCCAAATTTAACATTTCAGCTACACATTTCTTTCACTATCTTCAAATCAGGAAGTTTGTTAAACAGAACCTTTCAGATTTTCCTCATCTTGCACCCTCATCCATGCTGGAAAAATGTTGCTAAATCTCAAGGACTTAGACACCATGTCTACAATATATAAAATCATTTTACAATCCCTCCCTTTCAAAGATCCAAGAGGACACTGGGAAAATGACCTCTCAATTAATATATCAGAAAAAGAGTGGAAAGTAGCAATGCAGAGAATTCACTCGAGCTCCATATGCGCAAAGCATACAATTATACAACTCAAAATTATATATCAAGCACATCTGTCTCGACTAAAACTCTCCAAAATGTTTCCAGGACATGATCCAACCTCTGAACGCTGCAACCAAGTCCCAGCCTCACTGGGACACATGTTCTGGGCCTGCACCAAATTAACATTATTCTGGACAAAAATTTTAATTACCTTTCAGACAGCCTTGGACTCACAATCCCTCCTAACCCATTAACAGCTGTGTTTGGGGTTCTTCCAGAGGGGCTTAAAGTGGAGAAAGACAAACAAATTGTGATCGCATTCACTACACTGTTGGCACGCAGATTTATTCTGATAAACTGGAAGAACCCAAACTCTCCTCTTTTAAGTCAGTGGGAAACTGATGTGTTATACTATTTGAAATTGGAAAAAATCAAATACTCAGTTAGAGGATCCGTACAGACTTTTTTCAAAACATGGCAGGATCTAATCAGTAATATTTTAAAATAAGTTCATGAAGAACAGAGAACTTATTAATTTAGGTATGTTTACAAGCCTTAAATTTTACGCCATTTGGCTTGCTGTCTCTCTCGGGGTGGGGATCGATCTGTTCTTAACTCAATTTTTCTTTTTGTAAAATCTTGTCTGCTTTGTATGGATTGCAATAAAATTAATAATAAAAAAAAAAGATTAATGACGTTTAAGCCCCACTTTATGATGTCATACCAGAAGTCCCACCCCGATGACGCAAGACCGGAAGTCCCGCCCCATCGCCTTCTGATGACGTCACGACGAAATTCCCTGACTCCTGGCTCCCTGGCTCCCTGTCCCCGCCCAGACTCCGCCTTGAACCCTCCCCTTGGACCTGATTGGCTCAATAAACTATCTAGGGCCGTTTGATGGATGTCTGCCCCCTGCTTGAACTCACCACCGCTTCCCTCTCCCCAGGACAAGCCCGGGCATGTTACAGCCTTTACTTCGACAAGCCCAGACATGCCCGGGGACTGACTCGGCCCCCGCCCTCTCTCTAGTACAAGCCCAGATATGCCCGGGGCCTGTCCTGACAAGATCAGATATGCCCAAAATCGCCCTGCACCAGTCCGAGGACGTTCACATCCGTACCCTGCCGGCCTGAAGGGCCTGCCTCGGCCCCTGGGGTGAGACAGCACCAGATGGTCGGCCTCCCCACACTTCCCAGTCCCCCACACTTCCCAGACCTCTCTCTGGAGGACGTGTGCTCCCTGCCGAAAGCCTAAAAAGCGAAGCATTTTGTTTTATCTATGATTTTAAGATGAACACGAAATTAAAATATCTCATCTTTGCTTCAACTAAGTCAAGCTGCTTTTTTCCATCTCACAGACAGATTCTTTTGTCATCTTGCCTATTGCTGCGGCAAGATGACAAACTGTTAGATCAAAGACATGATCTGAGTCAGGCTGCACTTAACTATAGGCTTCCCACAGCTTCTGAAAGTGCTGTATAAAACAGCCAAGCATTTTCTAAAGACTCTGACTGGGAAAATGGAATCTAGGACAGAGGTCCCAACCAAGCATTGGATCCGCGGGGTTAAAAGATGTTTGTTGCCCGAGTTTCTTAAAGCCTCTTTGGATTTAGGATTCTCACGGAAGGGCTTGATGATGATGATGGTCACGTAGACTTCTTCCTTTAATCCATCCATCATTGTTGGAGCAATGGAGTTAAAGCTGAAGCGGCGGACGTGGGTCGGACCAAATCGTGTGAAACCAAGTTAGAATCATACGGCGACAATAAGGGAAACCCAACTTTAGTTTACGTCATGCCCCTCCCTTTTACCCTAAATACTCCACCTGTTAGTCCCGGGATCCAGACGGATGACCAGACCTCAGCATTTGTTGAAGCATTTAGCGCTCTCCGCATTGTGACAGCTACAGACTCTGAAATGACGGAAGGTCAGCGTAACATCCTCCGGGTTTTTGCCTCAGGCTCCAAAACCTGAGGCTTCAAAGCCTGATTCTTATCAATTTTATAACTAGGGCTGGGTGGAAGGCTTTCAGGACCGCTAAGAATGCGACCCATGTTATTTTACTGTACGACCTGATTACACTTTCTGGGCTACAGACCTTGAGACCGACGGTGGATTTCAGTCTCCAGGGCCGGTGAGTTCTTACCCCGTCTTCGCTAATGGTGATCAGATGGAAACCTCTTACCTAGCTCCAGGACAACATTTGGTGAAAAAACAAGTTCCAGAGGAACCGATGTCGATTGGAGTTTCTGAGACAGATATGGACTGCCCTGATGGGGTGCTGTCTGAAACCTGGAAAAAGGCCCTGCAGCTTATTAAAGGACTGATGACGTCTCTGCTGGACATTATTGTCTACTACGACCAGAAAAAAGAATGTCAAGGCAATGATATAAATCACCCGGGACAGTCTAGACATACCTGCCTCTTTGAACCTGAAATCGGATACCGACAAGGTCATTTTCAGAAGATTCTGAAGATTTTCCGTAAGTCTTGGCTGAAGCGATTGGCGGTGAAAGTTCTGGGATATTATAATATTCTATTGCCGATTCCCAAAATAGACACAGTGGTTGAAAAGACTGTAGATGAATTTGAAATTACCAGCTCTATTTATGATACTGTAAGGCAGTCATTTTATCAAATGGATGAATACTCCTACTGTGTCACCCGCCATGTGCAAACAAGTGTTGTAAACGTAATATTAATCATGAGGGTCATATGAACCTGTGGACTAAATATGACCTGGAATTTGATGATATTATATAACTGATGGGTCTTTCTGAACCTGAAACCGCAGCAGTCTGAACAATTCAGAATCCTAAATAAATATTTTCTAAGTTGTTAAGTTGTGTCAGTGTCTGTTTCATCACCGGCGATGGAGCAGGTCTTTTAAAAAACATATTATAACTCTGAGAACCCGGGGGCCTTGGGTGGGTAAAGAATCCTTGAAAAGAGCTCTCTTGCATGCCGGGCACCGTATTGGGGACCAAGAGGTATCCAACTGGTAATCGGGGCAGTACACCTACACGATCCATAAATTGGCCAGAATCCATTTTAAAGGAATAAAGTGTATGTTTCCAATATAGACAGGCAATGGCAGATCGATCTGGCGGATATGACAAACCTGGCAGAGTATAACCGAGGCTACAAGTATCTACTGACTTGTATAGATATTCTTTCTAAATATGCCTGGGTCAGGGTTCTGAAAAACAAAATGGGCAAATAAATAAAAGGGCTTTTCGAGATATTTTGGAGGAAGGTAGAGCCCGTCAAACTTCAGACAGATAGCGGTAAAGAGTTTCTCAATCGGGAATTTCAAAGCCTGCTCCATAAACACGGCATAAAACATTTCACCACCGCTAGTGAATTAAAGGCTTCGGTGGTGGAGAGGTTCAATCGAACTCTGAAAACCAAAATGTGGCGTTATTTCAGCTCCCAGAATACCTGGTCCTATCTGCCTGGGCTACAGGATTTGGTGAAATTTTATAATCTCAGCTATCACTGAGGCATAAAAATGAGCCCAGCTGAGGTGAATAGTTCCAATTCTTGGAAAATCTTTAAAAACTTATACGGTCTAATTAAACCCAAAAGAAGTGTAAAATATAAATTCAAAGTCGAAGATATGGTGAGAGTGTCGAAAGCCCGCAATCCTTTTACCAAGGGCTACGAACAAACATTTTCAGATGAGGTATTTACCGTTTCTGAACTAGTCCCTAGGGATCTGCCTGTCTACAAGCTCAAAGATTATGACGGCGAAGACATTATAGGTTCCTTTAACGACACAGAGTTATAAGATTTGAGGGCCTGACATCTTCAGGATTGAAAAGATTTTGGCGAAAAAAAAATATCCGTACAAAAAAGCATATTTTGGTCAAATGGCTCAGATGGCCCAAAAAGTTTAACAGTTGGATCCCTGAAAGCTATGCGCAAGACATTAAATACTGAGAATGAAAAATAGTATGTCATTCGCAGACTGTTCACAATGGAGAGAAAAAGCTTTTACATCATTCTTCCCAGCAATTCCTCCCGGGATGTTTTCCCTAATAATACCATCGCCGAATTTACCATCAAACCATCGAACTACAGGGTCCCTGGGAAGTTGCATTGGCCGAAATTCAGTATCCGCACACCTGGAATACCCTAGATAAACATGATAATAACTTTATTGTGGTGTCCCCGAAAATAGTTAAATAATATACTATTCCAGCAGGTTATTACTGTAGACTCGAGAAAGTAACCTCAAAGATGAATGAAGCATTGGCGAAAGAACCCAAAGTTATCGAGGGCGGCTCAGCTAACACTCAAATACCTGAAAACACCATGAGATTCCGCTACAGCACTATTGAGCGAAGATCTACGCCGTAAGCACCGTGAAGGATGAATCTTTGCATGTCAAGGGACAGTTGGGTAGGCATTTAGGAGCTCATACGGCCGTGAACATAGGTCTGGTGAATGAAGCTCCTTACCCCGTGGATATCAGAGCGGGGTTTTATACCTTGCATGTCTACAGTGACATTGTGTCTCACCAAAGAGTCAGAGGCAGCTACGTCCCTCTCTTGAGATGCGTACATATTGAGGATGAGATGAATAAGATTATACAATCACATACGACAGGCCGCACTACGCTCTGGTCAGCAAGAATCAGTTTGATACTTTGACCATTAAAATAAAGACGGATCAGAACAAACCGGTTCCATTTCAGTTTGGTAAAGTCATTCTGTCAAGTTACATTTCAGACCCTGTAAAAGTTGTATACATGACTAATACGGAGATGAGATCTTACCTGGACCCTAGCCCTTACGTGCAGTATTATGAAGCCCAAGCGGGCAACGGTCTCCTCGAGTTTTCTGGGGCCCCGGTGATGTACGGTTCTGGGATCGGCGAAATATTTAGCGGATTGTTTAGACGGGCATTGCCTCTCTTAAAAAGAGGATTTGAAATTGTCAAACCCCACATTAAATCAGCCGCTAAGAATATTGTCAAAGATGTGGTGGCAGGGGCCATGTCAGGAGCGATGACACGAGGAAGCGAAGAAAATCAAGCGGGGTCGGGTCTGATGGTGATAAGGAAAACTAAACGTAAGAGACCGCCCGGATCACGAGCCGCCCCGATCATCAAAAATACGCGCCGTTCAGCTTTTACATCATTTTCTTCTCTCCGACGCAAGGATAAGTCCCGCGCCCACAGAAAAAAGAAATCAAAAAACATTTTTTAACTCAAGATGTCTTTCGTTCATTGAATGTCTCAAGAGTGTGTGAAATCCGAACTGGACTTGTTTACGGTACCCTATACTCAGATTAGAGTAGAGAAAAGCATCTACGTCGAGGTCCCCCCTCTCTCAGCTCTATCAGAAGTCGCCCCATTGGAGTTTCTGATTACCGGGAATGTGGAAGACTACTTGGACCTGAATAACACGCTTCTACATGTCCGATGCAAAATCATCAATTCTGACGGAACTAATCCGGGCCAAGTGGCCAGGGTAGCCTTTGTTAATTATTCGATAGCCACCTTATTTTCACAAGTGGACGTCACCTTGGGAGTTCGTTTAATATCCCAGAGTTCCAGCCTTTACCCATACAGGGCCCTTTTTAAGGAATTGTTAAATTACAGCAATGAAACTCTCAAGTTCCAATTTGCTTAGGGTCTTTTTTAGAAAGACACGGCCAACAAACATGAAAACACCGTAATGGACGGACCGAATGAGGGTTTCAAAAAAAGAAATGGATATACGACCCAGGTTATAACAGTAGAACTCCTCGGGCCTATTCATTCCGACCTATTTTTTCAAGAAAAATTAATTCTAAACGGGATGGACGTCAGAATAAAAATGGTACAGAGCAAAATTGAATTCTGTCTGATGTCTGGAGATGCCGAGCGTTACAAAGTAAACATTTTATCCGCCGCTCTTTTTGTCAAGAAAATTAAAGTTTCACCGGCGGTGAAAATAGGGCATGCCCATGCTCTCACCACCACCAATGCCAAGTACCCCGTGGAAAGAGTGAATATGAAAGTTCTCAGTATTCCAGCTGGGATACGAGTGAGCAATCAGGAGAACCTGTTCTTGGGACAAATACCCAAGTACGTGGTCCTAGGCCTGGTGGATAATGATGCCTTTTCAGGGGATTAGCCAGAAACCCCTTCAATTTCAAGCATAACCATGTGGAATTCCTGGCCTTGTATTTGGATGGAGAGCAGATTCCAGCCAAACCATTACAATCTGATTTTGCTAATGACATCACAGCTCGAGAATATTACAACCTCATGTTGGCCTCCGGAAAGCATTTGAAAGACCTGCCTCTACCTATCAACCGCTCTGAATTCTCCCAGGGATACACCCCCTTTGCCTTTGATCTGATGCCCGATCAAGAATGCGGAGACCATTTCTCCTTGAGGAAAACCGGGAACATGAGATTTGAAATCCGCTTTCGACAACCCCTACCCCATACTGTGAATCTAATAGTGTATGCCCTCTTTGACAACATCATTAAAATAAACCAGAGAAGAAACATACTTTATGATTACTAAAAAAGCATGAACACCCTGCAGATCGACAAACTCCTGTCCAGTAACCCGTACACAGAAAATCTGTTTTACGGAGTGCTGGGGTGTGACCAACTGCTGGAAAAGATACGGATCTCCCAACCATGATCGTCATCAATACTCACTATCAAAATCAAACCGGAGAATACTGGTTGGCGATACATCTCAGAGAAGACAGAACTGGAGAATTTTTTGATTCCTATGGCGCCCCACCAGACTTTATCTATTTTCCTGAGGAAATATACAGCTTTTTCAACAGAAACTGTAAAAACATTATTCACCATATCCGTCAGCTTCAAAGTTACTTTTCAAACAACTGCAGACAACATTGTATTTTTTTCATGCATCACATAGGGAAAGGACGTTCATATAAAGAGATTATGAACCTGTATTTTAATGAAGTCACAAAGAACGATGATATGGTTCAAAAGTTTGTCAACACTTTGTCTAAGAACGCTTCCAGAGGTTTTCAGGATCATCCCTGAATGCAAAGTTCTATGCCCGGTCATTATCTTAATAAAGAATAGACCGCCTGTGTAATCAAATGTAATATTTTATTAAAAACAAAAATATAATTACATTTCAATAAGGAATCCTTTCATTCTTTTTGTGAGATTTGGTTTTCTTGGCCACAGGTGTATCGGAAGCATCAGCAGCAGAGGCATAGGCCCCATCTGGGGTAGAAGTTTTGAAACTCTCTAGAAGTTCTATTGTGTCGATGTTCGGCACGGCAGAGGTCGGAATGTTCAAACCGGCCAGAGCCTTAATAAATTCTTTCCACCCTGGGTCTCTGATAGGACGGTATGTTGTGACGGGCAGTTAAGTTTAGCATTAGATTGACCATATTCGTACCGGGTAAAGGTTCTCCACAAAACACAAACTCCCAAGTCATTCCAGTAGGTTGTATTAGGGTGATGCAACATTTTCTGTAAAATAATTTTGGTATATTTCTTTGATTTATCCGGAGCTCTTTTCAAAATATCGTCGTACACCCTTTCTTCTGGGGTACTAGAAGACTGTTTGAGAGCTCCTGAAGGTTCCTCCTGGCTCTCGTCAGGCAGCAATAACATCAGAGAAACAGATTGTTTATCCGTTTTTTTCACAAAGGTCAGGTATCTTTGTAAGATGGACGCATAAAGTTTTACTTTTGCATCGGTGCTCAAGTCACCGCGTTCAAGTATGAGTTTCATTTGTTTATCCAGTTCACTTTCCGTAGCGCTTAAAAGGTCGGTGGAAGTTGGGGCTTTCTGATGCCATTGAGCCATTTTTGTTGAGAGACCAGGTACATCTTGCACGTGTATTCCATATTTATATTCTCAAACCTATTAAACTAGCAATGAAAGGAATGGCAGCGCTTAATAGGGCCCCGAGAAACCCTCCTTTCTGATTTAAAAGGGCTTTTTTCTTTTTAACGGTGAGTTTTTTAACGGACCAATGATGCTTCTTCAGCAACTTGAACTGTCTAGAAGTCAGGGGTAAGTGGCCTTTTAAAGTACTGAGAGCTATTTCGGCCAGAGCGTAAAGGAAATCGTCCAGAGCCTCGCTCAACAGCTTCTTAGGTGACAGGAGACCCTGTGCAGGGTCTTGAGCAGAGGGAGATTTCTTTTTATTCTGATCGACATGCCGGCTCTTTCTCAAATACTCGGGAAATTGCCCGTCTTTATCTTTTCACGACGTAGGCTGCAGGCGAGTCGGGAGGAAACAATCCGGTACATAAACGAAATTCGTCAGGCGTCTGAGCTTTCAGATCCACCAACAGATAACCGTAAGGGTTCCACGTAGCGTCCTCAAAGGCCTCCAAGAAAAATGTCACCCTGCCGGGGTACATTTGACGCGCTAAATTCCTAATTTGTAGCTTATCTCTAGGGTTTTTAAACAGGGTAATGTAATAGGCATTCAGATTTATCGTTCTACTTTTCTTGCCTTTATAAAATAAATTTTGGACCAAGTAAATGATGGACAAATTCCTGTGATGAGTATATTTTGTGAAGGCCCTCTCTATCTCTTGGCTATGGCTCGCCTGTTCCATCAAATTGTCGACGATCGCCAAGTTCACTCGGTCAGGCGGTAATAGTTCATCGTCGCTTAATGAGGCAGGTAACCCCTCCAAAAATCTGATATTGGGAAATTGGGCTAACAGTTCGTCTTACAGAGTCTGCCAGCAGCTATAAAACTAGACTATATTGTCAGGTTGGTGAGAAAGTACACGATCTGCGTGCTCCAAAAGCTTTTTCACATAATGTGATTTACCCGAACAGGAGGGTCCTGAGACTATTTTTAGAAAGGATGTTGAAGTCTAACGTCAAAACCCTCTTTAGTATCTATAGGGGAGAGATGTGAAATCGGGCAAGAGAACCCTTTTGTTGTACACCACTCTGAATCTTTTTCTGAGTGGACGATTCTGCAACATCAGGTTCTTTTTGTTCCTATGAATCTGCGTGCCGTGAACCGTTATTTCTTTCGTAACATCGTGTTCTACAAAACTATGCACTAGATCCATTAATGAGTATATGTTTACAGCTTGAACCATTTCTTGATTGAGAGTAATGCCCTTTACCTTCATGCAGACCTTGCCTTTGAATGTTTTGTACACGTACGTTTTCGGCCCCCCAGAAACAAATTCTTCTATGAAGTTGTCAGGATCTAGTTCGCTGGAGTGTACTGTCCGGGCGAGGCTGTGAAGATAACGGAATCTGTATCATGATACAGAATCCTCGCCCTAAACGATCCAACAATTCGTACAACTCCAGGCGGGCATAGGCTGTGGTGAAAGCGGCGATCACAACATTGACGGGTCCGAGTAGAACGTATCAATCATCTGCATACCTCCACTGCACTTGAGCGATTTTGTCTCTGATTAAGCCAAAATAGGAGACCCGATACATGTCTGAGAACAGGTAATCGAAGAATTCTTGGGTGTGTTTAACAAACATCGTGGTCAGTTGGTTAGGCTTCTGACCGAATTTTCCCCAAAGAGAATTCAGAAATAGCTTGGAAATTTGTCTCTTAGCGGGGTTGGAAGCTATGTTTTCACTCTCCAATAATACGCTTTCTTTCAAGAAATAGTCGTCCACATAGGGCAGGTGGGACACTTTGTCCCGGGCCCACGATGGCCAGCCAGAGGCCTCCTGTTTGTCTTTCAGATGAATTTTAATGTACTCGGAAAATAAATCTACGGTACTCTGTTCGTAATGTCATATCTCATGAATTTTTAAAACTCGGTACCCTTTATCTAAGGCCTTCAGTATCTCGATGCTGCACCAGGTTCCTGTTAAAGACCTTTCCCGATCATTGTGACGGCAAAGGCCGGTGGACGTCTGGGTTTCTGCACACGCACGACACAGAACGAACCTCAATTTATCACAAATTCTTAAAAGGAGGACTGGAAAATACAAATTGCGAGGTGCTAACATGGTTATTTTAATGAGCCAAAAGTATTTCTTAAGATTGCCAAATTCCTGAAAAACAAAGGTTGAATGGCCAATCGAGTAGGTCTTTGTTTTGTTGACATAAGGGTACGGACTTGTAAAATCATAATAATGCATTTGCTCGTCGCCTTGAACCTTACGATATAATTTGATCGCGTTGGTGCACCCTCCATACAGGGTGTCAAGGGGATTGATAAATTCAGGAAACTCAAAGCACCTTAAGAAATTCTGAAGTTTCGAGTCCTCTTTTTTCATGCTTTCCCATTGATGTTCCCAAAGGACTCTCACCATCAGATTAAATTTTTCACGCAATTTCTTGAGTTTGTCGTCAGACGTTTGAAACAATTCGCCATAAGGAGCCCTGGTGAGAGGATGTTTGGCTTGCGCCTCATAGCACTCTGGACATCCGTGATGAAAGCAGCCAGCGAACTCAAAGGCCGTCGGGACACCCTGAACTTCAGCGTAACCATCTAAATAAAAGGACCCCATCTTGACTTCACCGTGATTTAGGGTGTGCCGAATGTTTATTTTTTCCTTTTCGGAAAGAAACATCAGCCATTGAATAGAAACATTAAAATAAGCTTTGTGAGTGCTTTTGTAATGATCACTCAGAATGATTCCGATTGCATTATCAAGCATGCTGTTTTGTCTGTACATGGACAGACAGAGAGAAGCTAGGGTCATACACTGAAAAGAATCGATATTACCGATCCTGAGCACTTCCTCTCTAAATTTCATGCACGCCGTTTTCAAAATAACCACGTCGTTTCAACAATAGTAGGGTATTTCTTCTCTAAAGTTGAAGATACCGCTTTTAATCAAGTCGTACCAAGACAAAAACTCTTCTCTTTCCTGTCTCATCATGTGCTCAAAACCGTAATATTTAGGTTTGGAGTATGATTCGATATAATTTTGATTTTCAGTGGTGTTAAAGAAATGGGGAAAGTACCCTTTTGAGCCTGGAATCCCAAGGCTTTGGGCATACTGCTCAATTTCATAGGTAAGAGGTTCAACGAATCGATAAATCTCAAGTTATAATCTTCTTCTATGAAGCACATTAGTTTACACCTCTGAGCTGTAACACACGGAGTTTGTCTGCTCTGGACGAGATGTTTCATAAGGAAAAGCCATCATACCCCTTAGAATTGTGAGCTATGAACGTGTAATCTTGGTATTTCGGAAATCAATATCTGTGGAAGAACTTTGCTACGCAATCCTCACTGGCCTATCTCCACGATTGACTGTTCCAATGCATCCAGTGGATGTAATTGGGGATATGGGTTCCATCATCTTGACAGCACTCAAAATCATAGAACACGTAGTTTTCGTGGATCGGTCTTTCCGGTAAGCTTTGAATAAAACACTGATGATTTTCATCCGACTCTTTCACGACCTCTCTACAAACGCGACAGTGTTTGTGTCGACACTTGTGAGGTTTTGACTCGACATTCACAACGTATTTCTGGTTGCAGAGAGCGCAGACTTTATGGGTATCGCAGAGGCTTTCAGACCGGCGCATCTTTTCATTAAATGTACGCGTTTTGTGGAGTTTGAAGCAAACCCTGGATCGACAGAAACAATGGCAATTGGTACATTGAAAAGCCTCCCAGTCAACTGCTCGACAGTCTGTAGATAAACAGACGTTGCAGTGCTGCTCGCAACGATGTTGTGACGGGTTAGAATATCCCGTGTAGCAGAAATTGCAGATGTAGTCAAATCCCAGAAAGCCTTTTAGATTCAAAATACCATAATAATGCTCATGGTGCAAAAAAGAGCTCTAGCGTTCGGTGCCCGGTACCAAACGATAATTTTAATACCTATGAGCCTTTCAAATTTTTCTACATCTGAAAACGTTACTTTCTGATCCGTTGATAACCTGTCCCTGATGTGCAGTTGACAAGCCTCTTGTTCACACAATTTCTGATTGTTTCTGAACCTGTCGTTTAATACAGCCAGCAATCCCCTGGCAAAACAGCACTGATCATCTGAGTTGAAGGAGATCCATAGGTGCTTCCGTTTCTTTTGAACGATTATATCATTGAAAAGGGTACAGGCTTTACGCCTAGTAGTCCCTCCAACAGCCGGAACCCTGACTACCTGAATGATTAGTGTCAGTCTGGAATCGGCTAAAATAGTGGCGTGACTCTGGAGAAGTAACTCAATTTGATGAAAAAAGTCCTCGACAGAAGAGTGTACCCGCCAGGGTTAGGGAAAAAACATTGGGGCTGAGAGATTCGGCCCATTATTCTAGTTACATTCTAGTTCCTGAGGATTCAAAGTGCTCTTAAAACTGTCTAAAATTTGCTGAAGCGTCTCGTGCATATGATGAAATACTTCGGCGAATGAATCAAGTGTGTAGGCCTCAGAAAAATTGAAGCGGTGTCTAATCTCGATATTGTTACATTTTGGACGCTCCGTGATAGACAAATTATTTAATTGAGAGGGGGAGTTTTCCGGGGAGTTTACTGAAGGCTCTGGAGATGAAGGATTCTCTGTAATGCGAGGTACAGTGTTGTGGAGAATTTACTGATGGCTCTGGAGATGAAGTATTCTCCGTATGCGAGGTAGAGGGCTATGGAGAGTTTACTGACGCCTCTGGAGATGAAGCATTCTCCATATGCGAGGTAAAGGTTTGTGGAGGGTTTACTGACGCCTCTGGAGACGAAGTATTCTCCGTATGCGAGGTAGAGGGCTGTGGAGAGTTGGTTTCGAGATTCAAGTTTACCCGGGACGATTTTAGTCACTCCTGATCCCGTCTGAGGATGCGGGGGTGAATTACTCGACTCTGTTAAAGCCTCAACAGGCGAGTGTTGAAGATGGGCCTTACTGGGCCCTGAGGTACATGATGTACACGATGTACGTGAGATCCCTGAGGTAGAAGTTTGTGGGGATATTACATTTGTGTCTAGGGCATTAGGCGGTGGTGAAGGGACTGAAGACGTACTGACCTCAGAAGAGGTATTCTTCAAAAGCTCCAGCAGAGCATTAACTATGGCTATTTCATCAGAATTTAGAACCTGAAGCGCATTGTTAATCAGGTCAAAATTGTTGATTGGATGTGTTACGAGGAATGGTGATTGAACAATTTCAAGAGATCGTGGAGTGCTGGGGATTTTAGGGGGTTTTATAGAATATTCAAGGTTGTCAGACATCTCTTTTAATAGTCTCAGGTTTTCACTGGACGGTCTTTTCCTACCTTTACGCCCTGCAGGATATTCACACTCACATGTCTGTATCACCGACGTTGCGGTCACTGTCATTGCTGTCACTGCTGCTACCGTTGCTGCCGCTTGACCCGTTTTCAGGGATAACCTAAATTTAATCAAAGGTGACAGTTATAATCACAGAGTATAATAATAATAATAGCAGTCAATGTTATTTTTCATGCAAAAAAGTAATATAATACCTATTCTTTAATTTCGGGTTAGAACCATGTAAAAATCATAGTACATATTCATCAAATAGAAGCACATATTGGGTGCGGAATTGTACATAGGACCCTGTGATTCTACAATTTGCTGCAGTAACAGGCCAAGGTTTTCAGTCAGCTCTTGCAGCCTTTCTCAATGCCTCTGTTCATGTTCAGGCAGAAGGGAATAACGAGAGACGAGGTCAGAGTGAGTCATTGTCGGTGAAGAGGACACCCGGCGGGCTGAACGATGCTGTCAGAGGGGACGGGAGAAGGCCGTCCGCGGCTGTCAGAGGGCGTGGGAGAATGCTGGTCTCTGATCTCAGAGGAGGGTGGTGATTGCGGAGTCTTCCAGTTATGGTACTGGGTTAGATTTTCTGAACCATTCAAAAACTGAGTTAAAACGCCCAGGGAGCCTGAAAAGAAAAGTACTGTATGCCCTTTTCAGTTAAAGACCTCTTTTTACAACATCTGGAGATACGTCTGTACCCCTGTGTTTCTTGGATAAACTGAAAATGACACTTACTGAGGTTGCACACCTCTGGGGATTCCCTTTGAGAAACTGTTTCATTCTGTAAAGGATTTTCATCTACAAAAAAAAAAAGAAAATGTATATGCTCTTTAAAACAACAGGCCAGACACACACACACACACACACAAACACACCCAGAGGCGCACATACAAAATGCGTAAGTTCTTTAAAATAACATTCCCAAAGCCCATGGCCTGCCGAAGCGAAAACAAAATGAATAGGCTGTTTAAAATAACAGGTCACACACACTGTCACACACACATACAGGCAGCTGATAAACCCGGGAGGATTTATTACGCGACAACCCAGTCCCACTTCAGACCTATACAAGCACAGCACTATAAAAAATTCTATTTAATGATGGCTAGATTGACTCTGGCAGATGATAGGCTATTTGTAACAAAGCGCATGTAGACTCCATACACTAAGGTGGACAGAAACTTTTCCAGATTAGACAACCAGGTCTCATAAATACAGGCACATGTTATAATATTAATTTACCCTATGATTCAACAATACATGACGCTTCTAAAAACCCTGCGGACTTTGGGCTCGACAATACTGAATGAAAATAATTACATTTTGCATTTTAATTTACAATGAAAGCGCCTATATTACAAGATCATGTGTAATCACAGGCAAGTGCGCTCGTGCGAACAAGCACCCACACGTAGGAACTTTGTAAACACCACGCATGAACGTGCACACAACCACCGGTAGGAAATTTGTAAACACTTTATCAATTTAAAAAATATTCTTACCTGTTTCATCATAATGGCTTGAAGAATCTATTTGAATATACATTTCTAGAAAAAATAAATAAAGGATTCAGCCGTAAGTTATTTTTGAAATAAAACATGATTCATGTAGACTGGTACATATGCTGATACACACCCAGCATACAGTATTCTCAATATGCACTCACACATACACCTTATAGGTTAATTAAGACCTATACATTTAAAGACTGCTACATAAAGGATTGAGCTAATAGTTTGTATTAAAATAAACTACATTTAATTCGGCGATTGGTTAGGCGCACTCGTCTGGGACCCCAGTCAGACTCGCACATTCTCAGTTAATCAATCCATAAAACTCCCGGAAGCGTCCTCAGATAATCAATCCAATTTCCTTTAATATTGTAAGACACCGGTCCCGTTTGTTCAGTTACTGTCCCAGGAATCCCCATTGGTCCACCTCCTGTTGTATTCCTAAAATATACTGTGTCATCAGCACTGAATGACCTGTCTACTGCATGTTGGTCCTGATGGAACTTCTGCAGCGACTGCTTCTTTTACTGGAACAGCAACATCAGGCTTAATAAAATCCAACCTGGTTTGAAGACCAGGAGACTGACCCGTTGTGCAGTTAGGAGGAGTGTGATATTACATTAAGAATAATGACACTTTGTCTTCACTATCTAGTGATAAATGTGCCAATGTTTTAATGCCTCCTTTGAACGTCTGCACATCCCTTTCAGCTCGTCCATTGGTGGCTGGGTGTCCAGGAGCGCTAGTGATGTGTTTGATTCCATTTTGCTTCACAAAAGTTTGAAACCCCTCTGAAGTGAATTGCATGCCGTTGTCTGTAACTATGTGTTCTGTCAGACCATATGATGCAAACCACCGTCTCAATCTGGAAATTGTTGCTATAGAGTTAATATCAGGCATCCTAAATACTCTATCCATTTAGAATAGCCATCCACAATGATCACAAACATTTCATCTAAAAATGGACCTGCAAAGTCAAGGTGTAACCTTTTCCAACAAGCACCAAGAAATTCCCATGGGTGAAGTGGAACTTGTCCTGTCATCTTTTATTCAACCTGACAACTCTAACACTGTTTGCAGACCTTCTCAATGTTGCAATCTATTTCTGGCCACTGTACATTTTTTCGAGCCAGGGATTTCATTTTCACCATTCCTGTGTGTCCATTGTGCAGCTCTGCTAATGCTGCTTCTCTCATTTTAAAGGGCAGTGATACTCTCATTCCCCATAAGATGCAACCTTGCTCAATTGAAATTTCATCTTTTCGAATGTCATATGGTTTTCAATTTTCCACCTTCCATAATAAATCTGAGAACCTTGGACAACTCACTGTCTGTGTGCAATACTCTTGCAACTTGCTGTGCCTTTAATGGGGCATCTTGTGAATGCTCAACTAACAGGGAGTGAATCTTTTCAGACAAGGCCCTTGTTACAGGATCATGCATTTCTGGAAAGGGAAATCATGAAAGTCCATCGGCATTGCCATGTGCCTCCAAGGATCGATATTCAATTTGGTAATCATAAGCTGACAGAAGGATGGCTCATCTCTGGATACGAGCAGCAGACATTGAAGGTAATCCTTTGTGTTCTCCAAATAAACTTAGCAGTGATTTATGATCTGTAACCAATTGAAATTTCCTCCCCCATAAATACTGGTGAAATGTCTTGATTCTGAAAATCAAGGTGAAGTCTACTTATCTGATTTGTGCCTATTTTACTTCTGCTGGAGCCAGTGAGCGAGATGCATACACAATATGGCGGATGGCATAGTGTGTTGAATCTCAGCTCCAAGGCCATGTGCAGAAGCGTCACAAGCTAGGATGAGGGGCAGACTTGGGTCATAATGCACAAGGACTTCACCACACATCAGCAACTCTTGACATTTGCTAAAAACATTTTGTTACCGTTTTTTTCCACCTCCAGGACATATTTTCTTTGAATGGTTCTGTAATAGTACTGTACTTTGATTTGGCACACATTTGCCATAGTAGTTTACTAGTCCTAAGAATGCTCTCAAGTCCTTCTGACAGGTGGGAACTGGAAATTCCTGTATGGCTTTAACTTTGTCTGCTGCTGATGTATAAATCCCCTTACTGTTTAACACATGACCCCAATACTCAATTTGCATCTTGCCAAACTCACATTTTGTCTTTATCACCCTTAAACCACTCTCCTGGAGACACCCCAACACCTTCTGAAAGTTTACTAGTTGCTCTTGTTCAGTTTTCCCTTTAACCACCAAGTCATCCAGATATACCACAACCTTCAGGTCTTTCATGAGATTCTCCAAGATGAGACTTGCTATTGTAAAACTGCACTGATTGAAATTCAATTGTTTTTCAGTCGGTAGATTGTTAAAAAATACGTGTCATGCTCACCTTAATTTATCTATCATCTCGCAGTGCAATCTGTAATGGCCGCCATCAAAGAAAAAGTAAGTGCTGTTCCAGCTAGCGCCAGAAATCAAATCCACTCTTTGCTGGTGTAATGTACACCTACTCCCCAAAATAACACTCACTCTAAACACTCTGTAACACTCCAAGTGTTGATGTCCTCATATCAACACCAGAATCAACACTTATTAACTCAGAAAAAGTTAACACTGAAAAAACAACACTAAACTATACTGAAGATTTTGCTATGTGGATGTTGGAATCGGCAAAACCACTGAAAGTAGTCATACGTGGTGTACCCACATCTGTAAGTGAAGAAGACATAGAAACAGCTCTTAATTAAAGAAAGCGGCTTTCCTGTTATTAAAGTGTGCAGAATGAAGGCAGGCCCTCAGCGTCTTCCCTACCCACTGATGCCTGTACACTTAACAAGAAAAGGAGAAGGTAAGCACATATTTCAAATTACTGATTCAATTTTCTTACGTGTAGAGTAGTAGAAATTTTAATTAATAAACCCGAGATTGGTCAATGCCACAACTGCCATATATATGGCCATGTTGCTAACATGTGTTATAGCACATCCAGATGTACGGGCTGTGCCGACAGCCACTGGTCACGTGACTGCAACAAACCAAGAGAGGAAAAGGCAACAGGTGCAAACTGCCACCAGGATCACCCTGCAAACTAAAGGGGATGTGTGTACAATCCTCTTAAGAAGCAGCCACAACCCACATCACTATCATCCAGAGCAGTCACTGCAGGAATCAGCTACACTGACGCTGTATGAAAAGACACCTGCCTAGTGGAGCCCGCAAATCCATCACCTCCTACTTCAAATGGATCACGTCACAATAAAGTAAACAAAACAGACAGGCAGAACGCAGAGCGAATTACATCCACTACGCTCTTAGAAAGGAACTTTGCTTCTCAGATGAACAGGCCTGGGGCTCACCCTGCTGGTCCCTCTGAGGAAAATGACGTTTCTGCTCTTTTAAGCCTAACAAACCTTTTTTTCCAGCCCCAAAGCCAGACGATTACTAAATTTTGCAAAGTCCCTCATTGATAAATTATGTGCAGCAAGAACTGGAACAGATATTCTAACTACAAGGGTGGGCCATTTATATGAATACACCTTAATAAAATGGGAATGGTTGGTGATATTAACTTCCTGTTTGTGGCACATTAGTATATGTGAGGGGGGAAAACTTTTCAAGATGGTTGGTGACCATGGTGACCATTTTGAAGTCGGCCATTTTGGATCCAACTTTTGTTTTTTCAATAGGAAGAGGGTCATGTGACACATCAAACTTATTGGGAATGTCACAAGAAAAACAATGGTGTGCTTGGTTTTAACGTAACTTTATTCTTTCATGAGTTATTTACAAGTTTCTGACCACTTATAAAATGTGTTCAATGTGCTGCTCATTGTATGGGATTGTCAATGCAACCCTCTTCTCCCACTCTTCACACACTGATAGCAACACCGCAGGAGAAATGCTAGCACAGGCTTCCAGTATCCGTAGTTTCAGGTGCTGCACATCTCGTATTTTCACAGCATAGACAATTGCCTTCAGATGACCCCAAAGATAAAAGTCTAAGGGAGTCAGATCAGGAGACCTTGGGGGCCATTCAACTGGCCCACGACTACCAATCCACCTTCCAGGAAACTGTTCATCTAGGAATGCTCGGACCTGACACCCATAATGTGGTGGTGCACCATCTTGCTGGAAAAACTCAGGGAACGTGCATAAAGAGGGAAACACATCATCATGTAGCAATTTCACATATCCAGTGGCCTTGAGGTTTCCATTGATGAAGAATGGCCCCACTATCTTTGTACCCCATATACCACACCATACCATCAATTTTTTTGTTCCAACAGTCTTGGAGGGATCTATCCAATGTGGGTTAGTGTCAGACCAATAGCGGTGGTTTTGTTTGTTAACTTCACCATTCACATAAAAGTTTGCCTTATCACTGAACAAAATCTTCTGCGTAAACTGAGGGTCCTGTTTCAATTTTTGTTTTGCCCATTCTGCAAATTCAGTGCGCCGATCTCGGTCATCCTCGTTGAGATGCTGCAGTAGCTAGAGTTTGTAAGGGTGCCATATGTGAGTAGCTAATATCCACCGAAGGGATGTTCGACTAATGCCACTCTCCAGTGACATGCAGCGAGTTTTCCCCCTCACATATACTAATGTGCCACAAACAGGAAGTTAATATCACCAACCATTCCCATTTTATTAAGGTGTATCCATATAAATGGCCCACCCTGTATAATCCTGTGCTCAATTCCTGCTGTTGTAAAGATTTTCTCTGATGGCTCCTAAATTATTACACACACCTAATAATTTAAGATTAACCATCTGGAACACCAACGGAGTACAAAACATAAAAGAAGAATTTCAAGAATTTTTGGATTGGCATTTAATTGATGTAATGCTAATAAGTGAAACTACTAATAAACGAGGGAGGTCTCTCCTCAATTTTGCAGGCAGAAACCACCTAATAGTGATAGGACCAGAAGAACCAATGCCTTTCCACACTAATGGATACATACCTGATGTAATAGACATTGCAATTCTCCAAAATATAACACACTCTCTACTCATCAGCTCCATTGCAGAACTGAGCTCTGACCACAACCCTGTACTTCTGGAGTTACATGGACCAAACAGTATCACCAAAAAACACAATGACATAACAAAAGAATATCCTGACCTGCTTTCACAAGAAAACTTGAATCATCCTTGGGTCCTCTACCAACAATCAAAACACCCCAACAGCTAGACCATGCAGCAAAATCCCTTAGTCTTTGCATCAAGCAAGCAATAGTAAATGCTTCATACAAAGCCCATAATATTAACAGAAATCATCTGTCCTCCATTTCCAACTGGCAACTAGAGAAAATCAAAGAAAAGAATAGAGTTCGAAGAAAGTGGCAAAAACAATGTAACCCAGAAGACTGCCTAAAAATGAATACACTCTCAACTGAAATTGTAGAAGCACTACAGTAATCCTTCCTCGATCGGGGAGGTTGCGTTCCAGAACCCCCGCGATAGGTGAAAATCTGCGAAGTAGAAACCATATGTTTGTATGGTTATTTTTATATATGTTAAGCCCTTATAAACTCTCCCACACTGTTAACATTATTAGAGCCCTCTAGACATGAAATAACACCCTTTAGTCAAAAGTTTAAACTGTGTTCCATGACAAGAAAGAGATGACAGTTCTTTCTCACAATTAAAAGAATGCAAACATATCTTCCTCTTCAAAGAATGCGTGTCAGGAGCAGAGAATGTCCGAGAGATAGTGAGAGAGTGAGTGAGCGAGAGAAAAGCAAACAATCAAAAAATCAATACGTGCTTTTAGGCTTTTAAGTATGCCGAAGCACCGCTATAAAGCGGCATTTTTTAGAGGAGCATCCGTATCCTCTAGGCAAACAGCCTCTGTGCAAACAGCCCCTCTGCTCACACCCCCTCCGTCAGGCAGAGACAGTGAGAGAGACAGAGAAAAGCAAACAATCAAGCACCACGCGGGAAGCATATCGTATATCATTGAGGAGTTTTAGTTCATACGTAATTCATGCTCTGATTGGGTAGCTTCTAAGCCATCTGCCAATAGCGTCCCTTGTATGAAATCAACTGGGCAAGCAAACTGAGGAAGCATGTACCATAAATTAAAAGACACATTGTCCACAGAATTCTGCGAACCAGCGAAAAATCCGTGATATATATTTAGATATGCTTACATTTAAAATCCGCGATGGAGTGAAGCCGTGAAAGTCGAAGCGCGATTTAGTGAGGGATCACTGTAAATGTTATCAGGAATCAAAAATGGTCACAAACATTATCTGAAATGGAAACTTTGAAAATGCAGATATCCAACACATTGAAAGAGTAAATAAAGAAACTAACCAGTTTTTATCAACAAACACACCAGAAGTCATTGATTTTGCTACTCCAGCAGAAATCAGAAACATCACTGATCATCTTAACACTAAGAAGGCACCAGGGTCAGATGGCATCCCGAATGCAGCTCTCAGAGCACTACCTCACAATTGCAATAACCAACATTGCCAATATGGTAATGAGACTAGGACATTTCCCTGAATGCTGGAAAACTGCTGATGTCATCATTTTGCCTAAGCCAGGAACAAATAGATCTTTCCCACAGAACTACAGAAAAATCAGTTTACTTAGTACTCTTGCTAAAACCATTGAGAAAGTAATACTGAAAAAACTTCAAAAATAAATAGAACAGCTACAAAAAATCAATGAAGAACAACATGGCTTCAGAACTGAACACAGTAACACTCATCAACTCCTGAGAGTAATGGAATACATCACCGAAGGCTTCAACACTAATAGATCCACCGGAGCAATCTTCCTTGATGTATCCAAAGCATTTGATAATGTGTGGCACAAAGGCCTTCCCTACAAAATGATTAAAGCAGGTATTCCAAGTTACCTAGTTCACCTCACAAACTCTTTTCTTAAAGAAAGAAAATTCCAGATAAAGTTAAATGGCATCACGTCATCACAACAAGAAAATGACTGCCGGTGTCCCTCAAGGCTCACTACTTTCACCAATCCTCTTCAACATCTTTATAAGTGATATGCCAAAGACGAGTAGCACAACAGTGGCTCAATATGTAGATGATACTGCAGTACTGTACAAGTACACCTAAACTTGGGTTGTCACTAAAAGACTACAAGAGGCAGTCACATCCCTGGAGCAATGGTTTCAAACGTGGAGAATCAGCATCAACCCAGAATAAAGCACTGCAATTCTTTTTAGCAGAAGGCACAAACCACCATCTTTTACCATAACAATGTTTGATCGTCCCATTTCATGGAAAAACACAGCAAAATACCTGGGAGTTATATAAGACAACCACCTAATGTGGAGAAATCACATCACTGAAAGTATATCCAAAGCAAGAAGATCACTCAACCAACTGTACCCACTGATGAATAGAAAAAGTAACTTGAGCACTACAAACAAAGGACTTCTGTACAGAAGCATCATCAGAGCTCAGTTAATGTACGCAGCACCAGTATGGGGATACGCTTCCAATGTACTCATCCGTCAGATTCAGTGCCTTCAAAACAAAGCCCTAAGAATGGCACTCAATGCACCATGGTATGTAACCAACGACTTGATTCATCAAGACACCAAATCCCTGTCAATTCAACAGTCCATTCAGAAGAGTTCTATCAAACTATTTACCCAACTAGAAACTCACCCAAACAAAACTCTTCAAGGGATCCTCCAATATGATAAATGTCAATACAAGAAACACAAAAGACCAAAGGCAATACTGGACGACTAATCGCCTAAACCATCCTAAAATTCAGCAACAGGAACTCACACAACCCCTAACCAAACATGCCAAAACTGATTGTTATGAGACAAGTTAACAAGAATCTCACAGATTAAAAACACAGAGATGAAGGAGTGTGAGAGGCATTTCCTCGGTCCTCCAAGAGAGAAGAAAGATTCCAGTCGGCAGTTGACTATAATGCACAGATAAAATAAAGCAGACGGAGTTCACTTGAATCTGCCAAAAAGCCATTTACTTTATAACCAAGCAACCATGTACACAAATGCCATACCACCTCCAATCGAGATGAAGATGTCCGGCAACATGGCTATGATATGAGAGATGTTTAAAGCGGAATTTCAGGACTTTATGTTAGCCACCAGACTGCAAGAGAAACCCGCAGATGTACAAGCAACCACCCTCAGACAAGTAATGGGTACTGAGTGCCGACATGTCTACCGACACAATCTGCACTTGATGGAGGAACAGCAAAAGAATGCCATCGCCATTTTGACAGCCCTGGAGAGGCATTTCAAGCCGACAAAGAATGTCATATTTGAATGCTTTCTCTTTGAATCCATTAAGCAAGAGGAAGGTGAGACAGTAGACGTATTTGTAACTAAACTAAGGCAGAAAGCCGTAACGTGTGATTATGAACAGTTGAAAGACAAACTGATAAGAGACAGGCTGATGTTAGGTATTGCTGATGAAAGCACACGACCCCGCTTGCTAAGAGAACGGGAACTTAAATTGGCATCTGTTATCGACATCTGCCAAGCTACGGAGCAAACAGATTTGCGAATGAAAGAGCTAACGCAGGCTAAACCGGATGACATAATTAATGCCATCCAAAAGCAAGCACAACAAGGTACACACAAGTCATGACTTCCGAGCGCTGACAAGTGCAAGTACTGTGGCAGCACACACAACCGGGGAAGAGCCACGTGCCCAGCTTTTTAAGGTTTGCCGAATCAGCGGAACTCTCAACCACTTTGCGATGATGTGCCTTAAAGCGAAATAAGACCAGCGTCAGCTGCATACGGTAGTCACCCAAGCTGAGCTTGAGCAGGAGGAGGACGACGACGCTGACAGACACATATACACCACCAGTACGACGGGGTCACCCAGCTCCCGAGGGAAAAAGTGGTTTGCCAACCTACAGCTCCATGGCACCCGACCAGCTGGACTCTGGAGCAACGTGCAATGTAATGAGTCTACGAGATAAACATAAGCTAGCACCCAATGTTAAGCTAATTGCTAGCCAGACGAGACTAATACTGTATTCGGGGGAGGTGATGGAGTCAGTGGGCCTTTTCCGCACGGAATGTCGGATAAAGGGACATAGTCACATGCCAGAATTTGAAATAGATGAAGCAAATCAAAATCCACTCCTATCAGGTTCAACATGTGAGCGTTAGGGACTGATGCACATCACAATATCAGAAGAACTTCATAATTTAGAAGGCCATATCACAGAGATGCTGACCGAACACTTACCACTGGATACCAGGACGTATTCAAGAATTCTATCAAATTTCTCCCTGGGGAAGTACACTTTGACCTGGATGGGACTGTCACACCAGTTCAATGCTCACTGTGCAATGTTCCAGTTGCCCTCAGGACAGCTGTCAAAGCCCAACTGGACAAACACATACGTGATGGCCATCGAGCCCCAGTGACTGACCCCACAGAATGGATAAGCAACATGGCCATAGTAAAAAAAGCTGGGAAAATCTGAATCTGCATTGAGCCAAAGGCAATGAACAAAGCTCTGAAAAGGTCCCACTATATAATGAGACACTCAAAGATGTCCTTTATAAGCTGTCCAAAGCCCATCTTTTTTCATTGGTGGACGCCTTCCTACAAATTAAATTAGACAACCATAGCAGCCTCCTTACAATGTTCTGGACACCATAGGGGCGGATGCGTTGGCTCATGCTACCCTTTGGCGTGTCAGTAGCTTCTGAGGTGTACCAAAGAAAACAACACAAATTATTAGTTGGCCTGCACGATGTCGAGATGATTGTGGATGATACACTTATTCTGGGTTGCGAAGACTCTCTGGTGGAGGCCACTCACGACCACAACACCAATATAATTGCCCTAATGGACTGCTGCAGGAAAGTGAAGCTGAGACTGATCATCAACAAGCTGCAGTTTAAACTGAACGAAGTTCGTTTTCTTGGACACATACTCTCAGCTGAGGGTCTCAAGCCAGAACCAGAGAAGGTAAGGGCTATAAAAGACATGCCTGCTCCCACAGATTCAAAGGGTGTACAAAGGTTCATCTGATTCATTACATACCTGTCGAAATTCATGCCCCGCCTCTCAGAGGTGTGCAAGCCTTTACGCAGTCTCCTGGATAAAGACACATAGTGGCACTGCAGGCTGCTGAAGCACCAGAGGGCCGTGGATGAAGTCAAGCACCTTATCGATGCAGCGCCAATACTAAGATATTACGATGTTAACAAGCCCATAACAGTACAGAGTGACTCCAGTCAGAATGGCCTCGGCTGCTGCCTGCTACAGGAAGGGCAGCCTGTAGCATCTGCTTCCAGAGCTCTCACCGCAACCGTTCAGAATTACGCTCAGATCGAGAAGGAATGTGTAAGCATTGTGTTTGCCTGCCACCGCTTTCATAACTATCTGTATAGTGTGGGGAGATCACTGCTGAAACTGACCACAAACTGCTAGTCGCAATCTTTAAGAAACCTCTGCTTAGCGCCCCAAAACGACGTCAAAGTATGCTACTCTCACTCCAAAACTACGCTCTGGAAGTAACCTCTAAACCGGGCCTGATTATGTATGTGAGCGACACGCTGAGCAGAGCCACGATACGCTCTCACAGAACACACACACCACATGTCCAGCATTCAGTGTGCAGCATGTACATTAAACAGAACGATATAGAGGACATAACCCAGGCTATTTGAATGTCACACGCCAGCATCTGTCACATATCAAAAAGTCCACCGAGAGTGACGAACACCTGCAAATCCTCAAGTCAGTAGTGCTGAATAGATGGCCTGACATAAAGGTGGAAACACCTGTGGCCACTAGGGAGTATTGGACCTACCGTGACAAAACAGTTTGCTCGGGAGTGGGGTGTAGAGCACATTACTTTGTCCCCAAGGTACCCTAAAGCTAACGGCAAAGTAGAATCAGCTGTGAAAATTGTTAAAAGCCTTTGCAGATGAGCGAACCATGTGGGTAATGACCCGTGGAAAGCAATTTTGCTCTGGAGAAACACGCAGACTATGGGCATGTACACCAGCTCCACACAGAGGCTGATGGCCCGCAGGCTGACACAGCAGGCGCTCACCACTCTCAGCTCCTTCACAGTTTTATACATTTTCTTGGTTATTCAAGTCATATTATCTCAGGATTTGTAAGACTTAATCAAGTCTGTTGAACAGGCTCGTCTACTCCTGCACCCATCGATTAACACACAGATCCTAGTCACACAATTGGGTATAAGTGATGCCCTGATGCCAGTTCCACTGTAATAGCCCACCTCAGACTCATTCCACTTAAGTACATAAGAGTGACCCCTCCAGCCTGTCACTTCTCAGTGTCCCACACTGAGACTCGCTGTCACCAGCACTAACAAATGTACAGATGTCTCTGAGACACATGAAGGCTCATATAACATTTGGTTTTATGCCAATTCCCAACCAAGAGGGTCTTACGTCTGCCACACATGCTCTTCTGTAGCCAGCAGACACACCACATGCACTTCAGATCAGGTAATCTACTTCAGCCTAAGCATATTCAGGCCTGGCCAGTACTTGGATTGGAGACCATCTAGGAAAATCTTGGGTGTCTGCAGGAAGAGGTGTTGGTGAGTCCAATAGGGGCTTAACCGGTGGTCTGAATGTGGATCCCATTGCCCTAGTGCAGTGACGAGGACACTGTGCTGTATAAATGGTGCTGTCCTTCAGATAAGGCATAAAACTGAAGTCCCGTCCCACTGTGGTTATTAAACCATCCCTGTGTATCTTGTCTTGGCTAAACTGCCCTCCAAGGCCTTTTCATTGTGTCCCCCTAATCGTCCCCTCTCTGTCATTAGCTAACTGATAGCTCATGTGTGGTGAGCATACTGGCACAAAAATGGCTGCTGTCACATCATCAGGTGGATGCTGGACATTAGTGGTGGTTGAAGTTGCTCCCCACTCCCTGTGTAGAAGAGTTTTGAGAAAAGCAAAATAAAAATATAAAGAATTATTATTATTCAAGTGGAACTTCTCAGCGTTGATAACACCCTGGGCAAGAAGGCAGCAATTTCCAACATCCATTGTCCTAACATTTACTTCAGTCACTCAAGAAATAAAGACAACGTACAGAAATATCAAAGGAATGTGGCATTTAATAAGCTGGGATGAAATATAAGTGATCAGCATGGACCTCAGTGTTATCATTAGCAGTGCACAACCTATTGGAATGTAATTCATGTATTAATAAAATGCTGATCTTTGTGATGATATTACAGTTTCAGTATATGCTAACAAATAAATAACAGACTTATTCAGTGCATGGTCACAGATTTGAAATCAAAAACACATGAACTTTGAAGTCTGCATGCCACAGCTGTCCTCAACAGTCCACTCAGGAGTGACTGACAGTTCTTCCCACCAATCAACTTTCTTCTTTTGTTTTCAATTGGTACCTGCCTTTTCTGTGCTGTCCTTTCTGATTTTGTCCAAGTTACCTCTGCCACTGAGCGTATTTCATCGATGTCACTTCTTCATTTTGTGGTTTCCACTTTTTATATTTGTCTACCTTCTTGCAATTCATTGCCAGTGTACCCTTTTTAGATAAGATAAATGAAGCCGAAGCTTTGTGTAGCTGACACTATCTCAAAGCAGAGCTTTCTAATTGTCCATCCTGCTGTTGGAGTTTATTGGAGCTCCTGTGGCATCCAGCTTCTAGTTTCAACGTGAAGAAACGTTGTCTTGGGTATCGATATGAAGAAGGTACTGAACTCAGACTCAAACCTGAACTAAAACATTTGGAGTATAGAGCATCCTGCACACACCACCCCAGGATATACTGACATGTAGCAAAGTTAAAGCCGTTATATTTTTAGGTTAATTTATCAAATGAACAGCTGGGTCAGCTGTTTTCAAAACATTATTATTATTATAAATAATGTTCCTTTTGCATATTAATTGATATTCTTCACAACTGTGGTCCCCCGTGCTAACCCTAGCATGCTGTAGTGACTCCTTTTCTCAGGTCTTAAACATTTCTCTTTAAATCCTAAATGTTTCATTTTATTTATATCTTCTTAATTTCCCACTTTTGAACTCACCTTTGACAAACAGCTGATAAATGTGTTTGTAAAGACTCTTACCGTTTATAAATGATGACCTAAATTAGTGTAAAGGTCTTATAAAGCCCCTCTACATTGGTCTGTCATGTGATGGCTCTCTTTTTAGTCTCCTTTCCTCCTCGACTGTCTCTCCCCAGTACCTGATTGGACAGCATTGGCTGTAAGCTGACGTCACTAAATGACTTCTTCACTTTCAGGGTTAAAAATGGCTGTCTGTACTCAACCCAGGTGTCAGTCATCAGACATCATCCCAGAGACGGTACAAGTTCATTGTTACTCAGATAAGGCCCCATCTCCAAAGATCCAAAACAAAAAAAATTCCCCTGTTGTCAGTGGCACCTCCTGGTAGTTGGCACTGCACTGTGGATTTGATTTGATTTCTCCATTATTTTCATTATTACGTTGAACTTTTTCAGTTGTGCTCTGTGGTTGAAGTTGTTATCACTACACAGTACTGTTGCTACCTCATTCTGTTGTCTGCTGTTTGTATTGTTCACCATCTTATGTCACAGCATTGGTGCAGAGATGATCAGTCCCTGTATGGCTGACATCCTGGCAGTACAGTTTCTGAGTCTTTCATAAAATCTTACATGTTACTGATGACGGCTGATACAGGAGGACCACCTTCAACATTCAGAACAGCTAAGAGGCTTACCTCATGTAAGACAGTCATTTATGAATATGAAGGGCATCACTGTCTGAAAAGCATTTACCACATTTAGGACAACAATAAGGTTTTTTCTTGCACCTATAAGTTGTTGAAGAAGATCCTTGCTGCTGTATTCCAGTGTGCTCATTCCACTGTGAATTCATATGTGGCTCTGAAGTGAACTTACATCTACGATCTGTTTATACTTTCAGTGTTTTCGCCATTATTCTTATAAACTTATTAGCTACTTTCAACTGGAGTCCTTTAAAGCATTCAGAAGATTTTTCTTCAATTGTTTTCATTGAGAAGCCAATGGAAAGATCATTTGTCATTTCTGGGACAGGCTTTATTTCAATATGACAGAGTACACTTTACCACATTCAGAACAGATGTACTGCTTCTCTCTACTGTGGATCCTTGTGGCAGCTCAGTGCACTTTGACGTGAGAATCGTTTGCCACACTCTAGACAGCTATGAGATTTCTCTCTAGAGTGAGTTCTCATGTGAACTTTAGAAGTCGTGCTGTCTGAGAAAAGCTTTCAACAGTCAAAACAGCATTGTTTCTTACCAGAATTAATTAGTTTATGATTGTGAAGAGAACTATTATAGGAGAATCACATTCCACATTCAGTAAGGCTACTCTCCAGTATAAGTTCTCCTATTATTATACAGAGAACTGAGGCATGAGAATTGCTTCCCACATTCCAGTTAATGGTGGGGTCTCTCTCAGGTGTGAAGTCTGATGTGACTCTGTAGAGTGCTTTGTTAGGAGAACTGCTTATCACATTCAGGACAACAATAAAGGTTTGTCGCAGGTGTGAGTTCAGATGTGGTACTGAAGTACGCTCAAGTCTAAGAATCGTTTCACCCATTCAAAACACCAAAATTTTTTTTCTCCAGTATGGAATTTGGCGTATCTATGAAGACTGTTCTTGCTTGCACAACATTTGCCACTTTTTAGAACAGACATACTTCATTTTCTCTTCAGTGTGAGTTTGTACTCGAAAACACCTACTGTTGAAAAACCTTTTTACACATTGAGAACAGCAATATGACTTCTCTCCAGTATCAATTTCTGTGTGCTTTTGAAAACTGAGTTTGTCAGAATATTGTTTGCCACATTATGGACAACAATAAGGTTTTTCTCCTGTGTGGCTTCTTCTGTGCCTCTGAAGATGGCTTCTCCTTGAGAATGACTTACCACATTCTGGACAGCAATGAGGTTTTTCTCCTGTGTGGATTCTTCTGTGCGTTTGAAGATTGCATAGATGTGAGAATGACTTACCACATTCTGGACAGCAATGAGGTTTTTCTCCTGTGTGGATTAGTCTGTGCGTCTGAAGATTGCTTATACGTGAGAATGACTTACCACAATCTGGACAGCAATTAGTTTTTTCTCCTGTGTGGATTCTTATATGATGCTGAAGGTCGCTTCTCCTAGAGAACCGCTTACCACATTCTGAACAGCAATGAGGTTTTTCACCTGTGTGGATTCTTCTGTGTGTTTGAAGATGGCTTCTCATTGAGAACGACATACCACATTCTGGACAGCAATGAGGTTTTTCTCCTGTGTGGATTCTTCTGTGCGTCTGAAGATTGCTTATACGTGAGAACGATTTACCACACTCTGAACAGCAATGAGGTTTTTCACCTGTGTGGATTCTTCTATGACGCTGAAGATTGCTTCTCCTAGAGAACGACGTACCACATTCATGACAACAATATGTTTTTTCTCCATTGTGAATCTTCATATGCTCATTAAGATCACTTTTTTGTGTGAATTGTTTGCCACATTCCACTTGTTGTTGATCAGTTTTGATGGCTTCTGTCTGTGTTACTCCAGCAGCAGGGAGAGAACTGCACTGCAAAAAGGCTGCTGTCAGGTTCTCTGATCCTCTTGCTAATTTCTTCATACCTTTCTCATTGTATTGAAGAGAGGGATGACCAAATGAAGGTGGACAGAAGCTGCCATTCTTCTGTAAATCTGAAAGAACACAAACATTTTAAATATTATTATAATTATTATTTTTCCTGACATGTTTTATCCAAGGTGACTTACAACATTTGAGACACAATTGGTTACATTTCTCTTGTTTTTCCAACTGGAGCACAGGCAAGTCACATGACTTGCTCGTGATCACATGGTGTCGATAGCTGAATTTGAACCTGCAACTTCAGGGTTTGATGTCCAAATTCCTAAGCACTTCCAACCATTTAAAATAAATGAAACAGTATAAGTGAACTGGCGGCACACTGGTTGGTGTTTCTTTATCACACTGAAGTGCCATTTATGGTCTTTCCACTCCATGTGTGGTCTTTATTTGTTCTCTTGCCGTCTGTTCAATTTCTCCACCTCTCTTTCATATGTGAAAGACAGGCCTGATCTGATCAATCGATCACAAATCAAAATCAGCCAATTTTCAATCAAAATTAGCTGATCTTAACAGCTGATCTTGAATGATCCCCAAAAACATGCAGGTGAAGTGGAGTGGTAACACCAAATTGACCTAATGTGACTATGGGAGACGGAAGGGCCCAAGATCATCCCCTAGTGAAGATTTAACACAAATGGCAACTTATCCAGGTCATGCTGCCCCAGCAAGTTCAGTCTCAGAACAGAACACAAGATGCTGAATGAAGACCCCGAGACCCCTTGAATGTCATCATGGCTCATACAGATAGGTCTTGTCACTGTTAACATTAAAGTGCGTGAGATTACCATTAGAAAGATGAGGAACATATTAGCTGTGCACTGGCTTGAGCAAATTCACTCTTATTTAGTGAACAGGGCTGAGGATTTTATTCTTACTTATTTATTTCTTTCTTTTTGTGGACATGTCTGCCTTAACTGCCACTCAATTAAAGAAATATACATGACTCCAACAAAATATGACTTTTGATATTTTCATTGACCATAATGCGCTTTTTGACCTAACATACATCACAGCTGCAGTCAAAGCTCCATGATGTCTAAGTTAAGCGCTAAACACTAACCTATTGTTTGTTATCATGCACCCGAGCAAATGGTCTTTATCCAAGTTCAATTAACTGTGTTTTCCACTCTCATTTCAATCTTCTAAAAACATCAAAGCACCCACTGTTAAAATTTATAAACACTCTCTTTCTTTTCTATTTAATCATATTACTCACTTATTCCAACACTCCCAGGTGACTCTTCTCCTTCTCTCCAATTCCCCTTGGGGATTTTCTCTTCAGACTCTGATTTCAGCTCTGCAGAATTCTCCAGCGTAGCCAGTCGTGCGATATTAGTGGACCAGGACTGTAAACTGGATGGAGATTCTTCACAGGCATCTTCTTTCAAAATATCCTCAGTTTCATACTTTTGAAGTTCAAGACTACTTGAGAAATCATTCAAATCCTCAGCTTTAATGGCAGCAGTCACCCACTTGCACTCGTCCTCCTCTTTAAAAACTGAAATTCTTTCTTTGTGATCTTTCAGCTTCACACGCACATCCTCTGTTGTGAGCCACTCACAGTCCTCCTCTTTAATGTCCACTGTTTTTTCATTCACACCATCTTCTTTGGCAGAGGCCATGCTGTGTGGCAAACTCTTCTCTCTCTTTAACTGTCTGCCTATCTCTTCTCAGATTCACTTCTCACATGAACAGCCCTGAGTTGGAGGCCATTAGACACCTCAGTGTATGGACAAGTGAAATGGGAAAGCCCTGTGAAAATAAAAGTGTAGAATTAATTTCATAAAGTCAGTAAAAATAATGAGCACACTTCAGGGTCACAGTGCTCTCCATAAGGTTTGGTTCAAGGACATTTGTCTTGATTTCCTCCTCTGTCTCACAGTTTAAAATTACAAATCAAACAATTCAGATGTGATCAAAGTGCACAGCAGACCTTCATTAAAGGGGATATGCATACATTTCAGCCCCACCATGTAGATATGACAACACTTTATCTTCACAGCACCATGATGTTTGGACACAGCAATGGCAGGTCTATTAAAGCTGTCATATTTAGGGCTTTGTTGGATATCCTCGCTGGACTGTGCTGAACTGCACATTTGGAGCTTCTTTCTGTTAAGTTGTTATATTCTTTATCTTATGTATGAGGAGAGTGGTTCCGTAGGAGGTTACTCATGATGGGTGTTTTTTTATGGGAGAGAAGAATAAAAAGCATGTGGCTAACATCAAAGGTGTTGTGTTGTTATTTAAGTTTAACATTCGTAGTAGAGGATGGCTGCTAATTATAGAATCCTGCCTGCATTTGACAAGAGAAAGAAATACGAGAGCTGGGAAAATGAAGATTTAATATGGACACGGGTTACTGAGCTTAGAAATAAAAAAAACACACACTGGGCCTGATGCTGTGCGAGCTTTAAAGCTGTTGGACATGATGTGTTTAGATACAAACCAAAGGTAGCTGGCATTAACATCATCGATGGCACGTATTTTAACGTCAATTGAATTGCCGCCAATTAGAATTTTTGTAGTAAATTCAAGTCTGGTAACAATGGGTATTACTGTCACACATGAAACTGATATTCGTCCACCTATGGAGGCTTAAAGTGCAAGAAAACCGGAGGCTCAGAAATGTCTGATTGGTCTCACAGTCACAGCACTTCACTGGTGCAATAAAGTAAAGAAGATCACGCTGAAGACAGCTGGAGAAGTTTCACAAGTGGACACCACAGTTTATTACTGGCTGGATGAAAAAGATGGAATGACAGAATTAAGACAGAAAAATGGATTTTAGATTTATAAATGTGCGGAATTTAGAGACTGAAGGGATGACTGTTACAAATCTGCCCAATATATTAAAACGATTGAATACGCTGTAGTCCTATCAGTCAGATACTATTTTGTAGTTTGTTGTTTTTCAAGTGAACACAACTCTTTGTAGAAATTCAGTCATGCCTCTCTCTCTCTCTGTTTGTGCGTCTTTCCTGTATGTTTTCATGTTAAATACATGTGAATTAGCTATAGCTCTATGAGACAGAAATGTCAAAGCGAGCAAAATCAGATACCCCAAAAGTCCAAAAAACTAAAAAAAACATGAGCTTAACTGCAACATTGATGGCAAAACAATATCCCTGTGACTTTTACAAATCTGGACAATTACTTTTCTGCAAGTTATGCCAGCACACCATAGACTGGACACAAGAAGATACTTGAAATGACAGCGTCAAACCTAAAACCCATCTCAAGAACAAGGAAAAATTAAGATCAATAGGTGTGCATCTTCAGGTAACAACAGCAGAAACTACAAAATCGTCAGATGCAAGGCGCCAGTCTGTGGAGGATTTTTTATCTTTGTATGCAGAGTCGGACATACCACTCGAAAGAATGATGAAGATGTGTCCTATCTTTATTAAGCATTGAAAACAGGGAGGCACTGAGGGCAGTCTTCGTCAAACTCATTGGCCTGTGACTATGAACAACATATGGAGGGCGTTCTTCGAAAGATTAGTGGCAAGAAAATTTATGTTGTAGTTGACGAAAGCACAGATAGCTGAGAGCACCGCGTTCTCAACATCGTGATAGGCGAGTAAACATTCAACTCAGGGCCGGCACAAGTGGGTGTGCATCGCATAACGACACTAAGCTACAGAGGGCACCAAAAGCTGACGGAAAAAAGTCCACAACAAATAAAATGTATTCATTTTTCGTGTGAGGCTTCTTCTCGTTGTGCGCATTATTGCTAGAACTGCACCAAAATATGGAGCATCAATATTGTAACAAAAATGTTCAGAATTAGCCGGTTTACTGGAATCAATAAAATGACAGCACAAATGTTATTGTATACTGGTGTTTGTTTCTGGGGAATTTAAAGGGGTTTTCCCAGCGGATGCAGTTTTGTGATAATATGGCTTACTCCATGGGTGGTGTTTATGAAGGAAGAAAGAAAGAAAGAAAGGTCAAGGCACGGCTCTCAGAGCCACCGAGTGACGCCATATTGTATTGGAACCCTTTCTTGGAAAAGGAATAATTAATCGTCAGTGATGCTGCAAAAATTTCACTTGAAACAGTTAATTTTTTTAGTATCATTCAATAAGCTTATAAAATATTTTCTTTGTGTACGAAATGCTGGAACATGTAATTTAAATATTTAAAACAATTAACTTTGAATCCATTGCCCAATATAAGATGGGAAAGCAAATTATCCAACTCGCTACATCCTAACTAAAGGGTCACGGGGGTCTGCTGGAACCAATCCAGCCAACCCAGGGCACAAGGCAGGAAACAAATCCCAGACAGGGGGGCAGCCCACCACAGGGCACAATTTAGAATCGCCAACTCACCTAACCTGCATGTCTTTGGACTGTGGCAAGAAACCCAAGCAGACACGGGGAGAACATGCAAACTCCACGCAGGGAGGGCTCGGGAAGCGAACCCAGGTGTCCTAACTGCGAGGCAGCAGCGTAACCACTACACCACCGTGCCGCCCTCCAATATAAGATGGGAAAGCAAAATCGACACCATGAGACCCTTAAAATTACAAACAAAAGAAATAAATCTCGCTTTAAAATAAACTTCAAATTTCAGGCCAACACATTCATTTCAAAGTGAACTCATATTAAATGTATATGTTCTCTTTTTTTTCGTTAGGAAAAAGGTACAAAGTCACAATTTTAACTTAAATGAAGCTCTTGAAATTTAAAAAAAAAAAAGCTTAAACATTACTTGAATGATTTCAGGACAGATGAATCATTTGAATCGATAATAAAAGGCACAGCGCAAAATTACAGAAGACATAGACGATGAACCAGCATTTTAGGATAATGTAAGACAGCGAAGAAGAAAAAGAAGTTTTGATTCCGAATCGAAAGAGGAATGTGCTAGAGATCCAAAATTAACTTTTAAAACTTTTATTTTATTAATAATTGATTCAGCCATAATGTCGATAATCGAACGATTTAAACTTTTAGAGAATTATATCGCAAATAAGTTTGTTGTTAAACAATGAGGGCAGACAGTTGAGGTCCAGCCCATAATAGTCGAGTCGCGGCTCTGCAGCTTTCACATTTTGTATTTTGATGGCTTCATGTGGTCCGACACAAACAGGCTTGTTCTTCATTTAACACGGCCATCTCTAGTAAGCAATCAAAGTGTACAGAAATACTGAAAGTAGTTGGACATTAAATAAAACAAAACCGTTTTAAATATCACAAGAATGTACTCGTAATGCCATGCCAGCTGTAGATTTTACTGTATCCTTCCAGCAGCACTAGCTTGTTTAATGTTTGTATTAAAGTCTCGCTGTTACAGTGAAACCGCACGAGCATCTTTTCTGATAAGAACATACAGAAAATGAAATCAAACTAATGGAAATGAAACCTGAACGAGTCCTGTAAAGTTATATCGTGCGACGCTACTTTAACACAGTTTGCCGATGACGTCTTTAGAGGAAAAAGGAAAAAACGCAAAAAACACGCAGAGCTCGAGAAAAATCAGAACTGAACGACGGGGCCGTGCGGGAACGAGCGGCTAAACAAGCGCGTGCCCGAAGGACAGCACAGTTCGGAGCATGCGCGAAATCAAAAGGAGAAGCAGTGCGGAAAAGTGCACGAGCGTAAAGAGAGCAGAAGCAATCACGAGTTAACGCGCCTCCGCCAAGTCAGATGTAGCAACATAAATTAATTTAGCACCAGCTAAGAAGTGCGCGACCCCCGTCATTCACAATAAACTCGTGAAGTTGCGATTTGCTGTGCCGCCTTAAAAAACGTAGCGTTCAATCCCCAGCACTTAAAAGCGAACCACGCGGCACCTCCTTAAAATTAAAGCCGCTCAACATGTCGTGATCTTCTTCAACAACCCGCACGCTATCACCACGTTCGATTTTGTCTTACCTTCTGCACCTTTGCTTGATCTTGTGGCCGTGGAAAAGTCTCTGCACGAGGGTGTCATAAGAGCAAATAGACAGTAACTGCTGCACGCGGTAGATATCTACTATATTATACACGGAACGCCCACAACACCGCGACACGCCCTCAAAGTCTTTCACGGGACGCCCAACCATAACGATACATCAAAAACACCAAGACACGCCCACTGCAAGGTTGAACTGCCCTCTTATTGTAAGGCAGAATCACTGAACCGACGGGCGCTGTAAGAATGACAGTAATTATTGTTACTTGGGACGAGCAGAAATATCTCTTAGTCTCAGACTTATGCTATCTAAGCATTTTAAATTAACTTTAATTTCTCAGCACCTTGGCAAATAAAATTTACTGTTTCAAAAGGGTGCTGAATAAGTTTTATCTTATCCTCCTATAAAGTGTCACATTATAATGAAAGTAAAAAGGGATATTATTATTCCTGTGTTTCAAACATACATCATGAGAACAGTAATGTTAAGAGACACCGTTATCTTCTTACTATTCACTCAAATATGTGGACGTTATAGCTGGAGATTTCCAGTTAGCAAACTAATCATGTGGGACATATTATTATTACGACTGGTGTGGCTTGCCATCTGCTTGTCTCGCTAATCTATGTTTTAACTTCGTTTTTATGTATTAGTTTATGTCAGCAGCCACTGTCCTATAATCGCGATTCTTAATATATTTCCTTGCATGCTTTCTGCTTAATTTTCATCTCCTGATGGGATATTATGTGAACCTCCACCTTTGTTTTATTCATCTCCTGACTTCTTCACCTGGATGCATTTGGGATGATTTTTGGGAAACGCCTGGATTTTTCAAAAGAGATGTTCTCCATCCTAACTGGAGGGGATCTTATGTTTTATCCCAAAATATGGCAACAAAACTGTCTCGTTGACTGATCAGAGTACCATACAGGCTGTAGTCATGTGATCTTAAATCACAGGCTGTTGTTTATCCCACCTGTTACTGTCCTGAAGCTGTTACCCATAATCCCTGTTGTGGGGCATCCATTAAATTTAGTCTTGATGCAAACCTTAAATTAACTGATAAGCAAAAACAAGGTGTATAATTAGACCAAGGGATAAAACCAGACCCTCCACCAGGGGCACCTGTAATAGAAATTAACTTCAAATTAAATAAAAAATATATCAGCATTTAAGAAAGAAGCATGCAGTTTTAAATTCTGCTTATTGAACATTCACTCTCATCAGTAAAGCTGCTTTGGTAAATGATATTATATTAAGTAGAAAATCTGATCTGTGTCTTATCACTGAAACCTGGCTTAGTAAATGTGACACTGTTCCCCTACCTGAGGTGTCACCAGATGGATACTCGTTCCTTCATAAGTGTAGAGATTCTGGTCGAGGAGGAGGCCTTGGAATAATTCATTGTAACAAAATGCAAATCACTTCTAAATATTTAGGCAACTTTACATCCTTTGAGGCATTCACTTTAAATATTAAAACAGATTCCAACACAATTATAGTGCTAGTCTACAGACCACCAGGGCCATATTCATTGTTCATGACTGAATTTAGCAACCTTCTGTCTGATTTGGCTATAAAATATGATCACGTAGTTCTGATGGGAGATTTTAATGTACACATTGATGTGGAAACTGACACTTTTAGCAAATGTTTTACTTATTTGTTAAATTCAGTAGGATTTTGTCAGATTGTCAAAGGTCCAACTCATAATCATAACCACACATTAGATTTAATTATAACTTACAAAGTTGAAATTCAAAATTTAAATATTACTCCATTAAATGTAGTTATTTCCAATCACTTCTTAATTACATTTGATTTAGTTCTGCCCATACCAATGCACTCACAGATTAAAGCAAAGACAGTGCAACATCTAGATTATAATTCTGCTTCAAAATGTATAGATACTTTGAGTCAATTGTAATTGTGGAAAACCATTTAGATCAGTTAACATCAAATGTAAACGTGGAAAACAATTGAGATCAGCTAACATCACATTATAATGTGACCTTGAGAGATACTCTGGACACAGTGGCTCCCCTAAAACAAAAGTGATTAAAGCACATAGAAACTCTCCCTGGTTTAATGAAAATACTCGAGCTCTTAAATTAGAATGTCAAGAACTGGAGCGCAGATGGAGAACAACAAAGCTACATGTCTTTCAAAATACATGGACAGAGAGTGTAAATAAATATAAAAAAGCTCTCTTTAAAGCTCGCTCAGAATACTATTCTACATTAATAGATAGCAATAATAAAAATCCTCGGGTACTGTTTAGAACAGTCACTAAATTAACAAATGGGAATTCAGATCAACAGTGCAAAATACCAACAGATATTAGCAGTACAGACTTTATGAACTTCTTCAATGAGAAAATTAAAAATATAAGATCCCAGATCTCAGCATCACAGTACAAACCAAATACTAGCTTAGCAGACCCTGCCGCACATTGCATTCAGCACTTTAGTAATTTTAATCCTGTAACTGAGCAGGAAGTCTTAACTTTAATTTCTAAAATGAAGCCCACTACTTGTTCCCTAGATCCAGTGCCAACAAAACTAGTAAAAAGTGCAATGGATGTTCTTGTAGCGCCTATTCTAAACATTATCAATAATTCATTATTGCATGGCACAGTACCTGATGCACTAAAAATATCAGTCATTAAACCATTACTTAAAAAGTCAGACCTAGACCCACACATACTAAATAATTATAGGCCTATTTCAAATTTACCATTTCTCTCTAAAATACTAGAAAAAGTTGTTGCCAGTCAGCTTCAGTCACACCTTACAAATTACAATTTATTTGAGAAATTCCAGTCTGGTTTCCACACTGGTCGCAGTGCCAATGTCAGTCTAGTGTCCCTCAATTAAAGCATATCTGCCACCTACATATTAAAATGGGACAGAAATGCATTGCTCTAAGGATCCTAATATTATTTTAAACTTTTTCATTAAGGGAAGGCTCTTCAGTGTGTCATGTTCACGTTTGAAATGACTGGCAGAGGCAGATTGATCAGGAGATTTGTCATAGACAAACTTGGGCCTGGCAATGTATTGACACTGACCTCTGACCCAGGTTCCTTGATGCCAGCACTGAAAGTGTGGTAGCTAAACAATCTATGGACATTTTACTTTGTAGAAATAAAAAGCTTTTCAGTGTGTCAATGGCGCATTTCCAGCCTCATTCAGAGTCGTTAGGCCAGAAACTTTTAAACTGTGCTATTTGCCAGAGTGAGTCCCTCAAGCCTGTATCTGTGCTGATTCACTGAGGACTGTTTGTGTTCAGTTACTCTGTTGTTTTTATGTATGTATGCATGTATGTGTGAGAATTTTGCCTTCTAAATGAATGGTAGATCAACTGAGACCATTTTGTATATAATAATGAGCTTTTGAAAGGCCTTAGTTAACACTGACTTTGATCCCTGCTCTTTAATGGCACCCAGGAAAGTGTGTGATACTTACATGGGGGGCGGGGGGGTGTGTTACAGGTGAGACAATGGCCAGAGTCGTTAATGTCTATGAGCTTATCTCAAGACTCGATGTTCCTTTAGCAAAGACTAAGAGAGTTCATAAACTTTAAAAAAATTAATTAACTCCTCCTTTTTGGGTAGAAAAACGCAAGAATGAAATTGAATAAAAATTTAAACTGCAAAACAAATTTCTTTTTTAAAGACAATATGGGAATATGTTAAGTAAAATGCTACCAATTATAGCATAAATCTTCAAATGTTTGACCCGGTTGTCTAGTGGGTATCGGTTATGTAGCTGATGTATCTATACTTTTGTGTGCCAAATTGCCAATTTAAAGAATATATAAACATGACAGTCTCTATGTAATAAGGCTGATATTATTATTAAACTTTTAATACTAATAATTTCATAGATATCAAGCCCACTACTGTCCCTGTGTCAGCCTGATTAATTCACTTGCCCTGCAGCATGTGCTCTAATCAGATAACTAAAAGAACTATAACCAAATGTATCACGGATGTTGTAAGTCTCTAAGGGTAAAGGCGTCAGCATAATACGTAAATGTATACTTGAGGCAAAGCACATGTGCCCTGCATGTTAAAATAGTACCAACATATATGACTCTCAGGATTATTTGTTGTCTTTACACCAAGGAAAGATTTATCAAAGTGTGATTTTTTGCCTTTCAAATGAATGGCAAATCAACGGACTAAATTTTCATAAACAAAAAAATCAGGTTTGTAAAGGCCACAGACCTTGAACTTTAGTGCAACTAAGGAAAGTGAAGGCTCTAAATAATCTTCAGACCCTCCTATGTATAGTATTTTATTAATGTTCAGGTTGTATATCACACACACACCAAGCACATTTATACTTTTATTTTTTTTTTAAATTTCAAATGTGGCCAATGCTAAATAAGAGCCACTCATAAAGCCATTGTTCTGGTTGGCTCTGTGCTCTCTCAGGCCAAGCGCCAAAGGTGTTAATGTCTCTAATCTCATTAATGGCAGATCAATGAGACTATTTTTATATAAAAATTACCTTTTGAAAGGCCTTAGTTAACACTTACTTTGATCTCTCCTTTTTAATGGCATCTAGGAAAGGGTGTGATACGTACGTGGGGGGATATGTTACAGGTGAGACAATGGCCATATACAAAAAAATCAGGTCAAAAAGCCTTTAAAAGCACAAACCGCATATCAACATTTACAGGAGAATTTTCTGATTCCAATGATCATTCAGCCATTGCTGTGAAAACTTGAGTTTTAGAGATATCTGCTAAAAGCTGTGCTCATGCGTATATGTAAGTGAATGTGAAAAATCAGAAAAAACCCTTTAAAAGCACAAACTGCATATCAAAATTTACAGAAAAATTTTCTGATTCCTTTGACAATTCAGCCTTTGCAGAGGAATCTTTATATTTAAAATACACTGAAAGCAAGTCTCTTTTTTAAGGGATGCACGTTGTGTCAAGTACAGTTCTACCACTTATTAAAAAAATTGTAGCCAATTATTTATTGACCTAAAAATGTACAACTTTTTGTCATTGTTTTTCAGTGGAAAAAGGTTCCATAGTTGATGTGTATATACCTTTTTGTGAAAAATGTAGTTTACATGGTGTTTCTGGCAGGTTTCTTCCTCACTGTTTCTCGTCTCTTCCTGAAATGGCACAGACACTGACCTCAAACCACCACTTCCCAAGCACGAGGCCGTCTTTGGTGTTAAAGTCGAATAAGTGTCTTCTGTTCATTCCACCTACACCAGTGGTTCTCAACCTGTGGGGCGGGCCCCAATAGGGGGGCACGAAGTAACAATAAGGGGGGCGCAAAGATATGAAAAAAGAAAACAAGAATTAAAAATATGAAAAAAAAATCTGTTGAAAGCAAAACAAATTAACTTAAGCTACATTCTGATACTAGAACAATAAATATAGAGTTAGATAAATGTTGATAGAAGTTAAGTAGGTATAATAAAATATGCATCTACATTTCAAAAAAATGTTAGGGGGGTGCGATTAAAACTGTTATGAAAACTTGGTTTGCAAATACTTAAAGGTTGAGAAATGCTGGCATACACAGCTGCTGTTGCACATAAAGTAAGGTAGTCAGATCCCAAGAGGGGAGTCTCATAAAGGATTATTGAGGCTCTGGCACTTGGTGTAAAAACCACATATCATAACTCCTGTTCGACCCAATCATACACTGCTTGATTTGCACTTAGCGTGTCTTTCTGTTGGTGGCAGGTTTCTGTTTAATTTTTTTCCTGTTCTTTCTCACTGTTTCCAGTCTCTTCCTGGTCCAGGCCATCTGCACTCAGTGGAAATAAATGACGTGCCACTGAGTCAGAGAGGCCCTAAACCCGCCATCACGTCCTCACGTCTCCTGTCCAAGTCCTCATTCGTATCTTGTCAGATCCCACTGGCCTAACAGATCCACGTGAAATCCCCAATCTCCATTTTGTGAAACCAGAAACCTTATGGTGTAGTCGTAACTCTTGAAATCACTGAGACATTTACCGTCAGCCCCCCGGGGTCTCCTGTGTTTGTGTCCTCCCATTAATGACGAGTGACTACATTAAGATGACAACATAGTAGGCATTATGGGATTCAAGACAGGAAGGTAACACACACAGCACATGCCATCAATGGAGAAAAACAAACTAAAAAGCCCAAGTGAGCCTCTGATGTAAACACTTGTGTGGCCGCTGGCATTGTCTGCTCGGCTGATCTCCTCATCTTCAGAAACGAGAAAGAGGCAAGAAGATCCACAGTGCACTCGTCGGCAGCTCCAAAGGCGGTGGTCCTACAATGAAACAACCAGGGGGTAAGTGTGCAGAGTTCATTCATTAAAGTGTTTGCCACAACACACTCAAACAAACAAATAAATTATTAGCACAACACTCAAAAACAACAAAGCAACGGCAGAGGCAGCAGCTTATTGTGGATGAAAATTCTTTCTGAATGTTACTGTGGTCTGTCAGTTCCTGACTCAGCAGCCCAGTAGGAGTTTAGCCCATAGGTGATGTGCCCCTCGACTTGCCCTGATATCTGCAAGATGGAAAACCTTTTGGGGGTATTAAAATCAGGATAGTAAATACAGATAATCAATTTGATTTTGCTTGATTGCTGTATTTTGAAGCCTTTATCACCAGCATAGTCTTTTGAGTGAAACTTTGGAAATAATCAGCTACTTAATGGATAGATTACTCTTTCACCCCAAACCCCAGTCAGATGACTGGTTGAGGTCCACAGCAGCCTTGAATTGTAAATCAGAGTTTCCTCTACCTGTGTCTATTTGTGTCTATTTGAGTGTAATCAGCCTACTTTGGTTTTCATGGTGATAATGTGCAATAGCAGCCACACAGTAGGAATGAACAAAGGACATGTAAGGTAATATCTGTACTGGTTTTATTCTTCTTACTTGACTCAAAATGAGAAAGTGGCTTGGTGACTGGGTGCAGGTTACTATATGCCACAATAGTATAGTCATCAGAACATAACAGTCTCTGTTGGGAATTGATGGGATCCACAGTCAGTGCAGCAGGCACTGGAGAGATGTCGGGACTTCCAGATCATGTACTGCTATATTGGGTATGGGGAAGGCTGCATAGTTGAGATTTGGTTTATGGATTTTGCCTTTTACCCTTTTCGAAGTCAAGGCTACACCTTCAAGAAAGCCATGTTTGTCAGTCTCTCCCAATTGTTCTTGAAGTATCTGGATGTCTATTGTGTTGTTATTTGTACAATATATCTAAAGCCAATGTGCAGTAATGGATGAACACATTTAATTGATGAAAAAAAGACTAAACATGCAGACACTGCATATCAAAATATTCGCCAGGATCTCCTGAGTGCATTTATCTCTGAGGAATTGCAGTGGAACCTTTAGGTTTGGAGAAAATTGCAAAACCTGTTCTAATTCGTATATGTAAAGTCAATGACCAGTAATGGGTGGACATAGCAAAATGATGAAAAAAAGCAACAAATATGCACAAATTGTATATCAAAATTTGGGTTCCAGGGGGAGTATGATTGCAAAGCGGAAACGTAAAGGAATTGATGTTAAGGGCACCACCAGGAGTGGAGCCTGTGGCTTAATTTGACTTAACACGGGAAACCTCATCGGGCCCGACATGGAGAGGATTGACAGATTGAGAGCTCTTTCTCGATTCTGTGGGTGGAGGTTGCATGGCCGCTGCCCTGCATTCTCCCTCAGCCATGCAATACATAATCTTACAAATAAGAAAGAGAAGGAAGTTGTTTGTTTTCTGTGCACCAAAACTGATGATCTCCTTACCAGGCTATTTTAACAAATGTCCTATCACTGGCAATAAAATATTTTCATTTGATTAACCTGATAAAATAAACACTTAAAAGTATAGTTAGACAACATTAGCACACAAGTATATTATATATTTTTAATCATGCTCTTCTGAATGTATAATATATACTGTACATATATTAGAAATAGTCATGCAATACCTCTCTCCCATCCTCAATGAAAATATCAAACTGATTAACTACACGCTTTTTTCATATTTTCCCCTTTTAAACTTAAATTTGTCACGCTGGCAACTTTTTAATGATGTTTACATTCTGCTTGTTTTACTGCATGTGCTCTAATCGGAAAACTAAAAGAATTATAACCAAATGTATCACGGATGTTGTAAGTCATTAAGTGTAAAGGCATCAGCATAATAAGTAAATGTATACTTGAGGCAATGCACATGTGCCCTGCGTGTTAAAATCGTACCAACATATATGACTCTCAGGATTACTCAACCATATATCCAAACACTATGCACATATTTTGTTGTCTTTACACCAAGGAAAGATTTATCAAAGTGTGATTTTTGCCTTTAAAATGCAATGAAAATCAATGGACTCAATTTTCATATACAAAAAAATCAGGTTTATAAAGGCCACAGACTTTGAACTTTAGTGCAACTAAGGAAAGTGAAGGCTCTAAATAATCTTCAGACTCTCCTATGTATAGTATTTTATTAATGTTCAGGTTGAATATCACACACACCAAGCACATTTAAACTTTTATTTTTTTTTCAATTTGGAAATGTGGCCAATGTTAAATAAGAGACACTCATAAAGCCATTGTTCTGGTTGGCTCTGTGATCTCTCAGGCCGAGCGGCAAAGGTGTTAATGTCTCTAATCTCATTAATGGTAGATCAACTGAGACTATTTTTTATATAAAAATTACTTTTTGAAAGGCCTTAGTTAACACTGACTTTGATCCCTGCTCTTTAATGGCACCCAGGAAAGGGTGTGATAAGTACGTGGGGGGATGTGTTACAGGTGAGACAATGGCCAGAGTCGTTAATGTCAAGAATGTACAATGATAAGGAGATTTAAGATCACAAAGTCTGAACACTCTGCTGGGCTAGGACTTTGACTGGCTTTTTCAACCTAAATTTAAGTTGATCAGAAATGGTTCTCATATCGTTTTAAGGCTCTTTTAAAGCTCTATTGTTTGGGAAAATACTATGCTATCCCAAAAATGAAGAAATTACCAGGTAATGAGTGAGTATAATATTAAAGTTTGAATAGCAATAAAACATATATTTAAAAATTTGCCATTTTTTTTTTACTAACACTATCTTATTTTGTCATGAATATTTTTAGAAAATTTTTTTTTTGGTCCAAAAGTGTGATGATTTTACGTGGATTTACCCATCAGGAGTATCTCTGCTCCAAATCGATGATCTAATCCACCATAGAATCTGCACTCGCCCTTTTAACTCTATAAAATTTGAATATCCTCATAGATATGATCCTTTTTCTCCTTTAAACGCAACATCAAGTTTTTCTATCAGAAAAGTCACACCTTCATCTTTGTTAAGTTTTTCTTCTCAAATTAACATCTCAATGCTGTCCCTGTAAGCGACAGTCCAACCCCAAGTGTGTGTGTTTTTATTTCTAAGTTCAGTAACCCGTGTCCATATTAAATTTTTAATTTTTCCAGCTCTCGTATGCCTTTCTCTTATCAAATGCAGACAGGATTCTATAATTAGCAGCCATTCTCAACTACGAATGTTAAACTTAAATAACAACACAACACCTTTGATGTTAGCCACACACTTTTCATCCTTCTTCAAGAGAAATGTGTCTTTGACCCAAACCTCAAGGGTGGCACTGAGACTCTGCAGTGTGCTGATTATTTTTACTGACTTTATGAAGTTAATTATACATTTTTATTCTCACAGGGCTTTCCCATTTCACTTGGCCATACACTGAGGTGTCTAATGGCCTCCAGCTCAGGGCTGTCCATGTGAGAAGAGAATCTGAGAAGAGATGGTGTGGTAATGCGCGCGTCGCGTCTTACCAAATTTAAGTATGTAGCAGCATTTATATTCGCTATATGAAAGTGCACTTACCATTGGTGTGTTCAAGGCGCTGTCGCGGGAACGCGGGGCCGTCTAGCGGGTGAGCGCTGTGAGACGCGGGGTGTTGGACACATGTGGGGCCGGTATAATGGCCAGTACAGGCTCCGCCGCATGTGTTCATTTTTACGCTCCGGTGTCCTCGCAGCCTGCCTAGTGCAGGCGGTTTAAAGTGCGGCGCGCCTAAAAGAGAAAGCCGGCATTTGATTGATTGAGTCAGAGATGGGGATCCCATAATGTAAGAGAAATGATTTTACTTACTGGTGAGTCAACCACGGTCGTGCTTGAGCTCAGCATAGCCGTTGGCTGTACCGGAGGGCTTATACGCGCGCGACCCGCAGGAGTTTGGTTTTAAATACATAGTTGCTCGGGGCGTGTCGCGGCGTGTGGCGTGATTGCGCTACCGTCTACCGGGATAGGTGCATGAGGTAGACATGTTGGCAGATTGGCTGGACAATCTTGCCGGTTATATTTAAAGAGTTACCGGCCAACAGGGGTCGTCAGTGGACCTAAGAGCGAGGTAGGAATAAGCACTGCTGAGCTATTTGTAGGAGCAGTTGTAATTTTGGCGGCTTTTGCATATATTCTTTTGTATATATTCTTTTTGTATATAGAGTTATATATCTCCTAGTGATTATTTTTGGTGGAGGTATATATACTTATTTGGTGCTGGGATAGTTTTTGATTTTGGGTTTGGTGCAATTGTTTTATTTTTGTATATACACACACTTGTTTTTGTGCATATTTCTTTCCTGCTGGAGGAACGTCTTGAACCAGGGATAAAAGAAGACAACCTTCATTATTGGAGCGTGTGTGTGTAGTTTTTGTAGGAGTGCACTGTTTTTGTAAATACACCATATTTTTCCTTTTTGTTTGTTTTTATTTATTTTTGAAGAGTCAGGGTTGAAGGACTGTGTCTTAAAGCCCACCTGACACTACTATATTTCTTTATGTACAGCACTCTTGTAAATAAATTTGCACCATTCACCCTTCAATTTTTGTCTGTGTCTCATCTCTCCATTTGATCCCGTTCGGTTCATGAACTATCAGATGTCCAGAGTGTAGGCTGGGGCCACTTCTCACTACACGGGATATCACAGTTTGGTGGCAGCGGTGGGATAGATCAAGTTGAGAGAGAGAGAACATTTTTTTTTTGAGCACAGACGAAGACTGTGGATACAGTATGGCTCCAAAAAAACAGGTTGGAGTGGAAACTCCTGATCGGGGACATGGAGTTGACTCCAGTACAGCTCAGGCTACAGAGGATACCACCAGCACCGGTGACATCAGAGTTGTGGAAACACTCTTGCGTCAGTTCATAGCTGTCCAGGAGGACAAGGATCGGCGGTTGGAACATCGTTTCAAGAGCCTCCAACACCAATTCACCCAGCTCCAGGGACAAGTGGATCTAGTACAGCAGTCACGGTCGCAAGTCTCAGAAGAACCTGCAGAGAGGAGCAGAGGTTCACCAGTGAGAATCATGGATTATCCTCGCCTGATGCCGTTTGCCGAGCCTGAGGACATTGAGCACTATTTAACAACCTTTGAAAGGATGGCGACAGTATGTGGCTGGCCAAAGTCGGAATGGGCAGTCCGTTTGGTACCCTTGCTGACAGGGAGAGCCAGAGCAGCATTTTTGGCCATGCCAGCGGAGGAGTCTTTGAGGTACGACAGCCTTAAAGGGGCCATCCTAGAAAAATTTGAAATTAGCACAGAAACTTATAGAATTAGATTTCGCTCTGTAGAGTGGGAACATGGACAGTCTCCGAAGGAGCTGCTGGCACTCCTAAAAGAACTTTGTACAAAATGGTTACAACCTGATAAACACACTGTGGATCAAATAATTGACTTTGTTTTATTAGAACAACTTTTACAGGTGTTCGATGGCAGACTGCGGACCTGGGTGGAGGAACATCGACCTAAAACCTCCAAGGAAGCTGCAGACCTTGCAGAGGTGTTTTTGGCCGCTCATCGTCCGAGGAATCTGCGAAGAGAAGACAAAGTCAGCATGAAACCTAGACCGATGGAACAGCCCAAAGGTATGTCTCGGGTTGATACGGGTCGTGGTCCAGTTAGTGCAGTCCACCTACCTGAGAGAAGAGTTTATAGGGAAGAAGTGATTTGCTACGGTTGTAACCAGAAAGGCCACATTCATAGGAATTGCCCCAAGAAGAGAGAGACAAAGCTTTGTTTTGAACCCTGTCCCCTGCCCACAAAGATGACTCCTTTAGTAAACCGGGAGAAGATGGTGAGGGTTGCTATAGCTGGACGGCAGTACAAAGCACTGATAGATACGGGAAGCACCCAGTCTTTGGTGAGACGAGAGTGTCTGGAGGGCCAAGTGGTTGAGTCGGGCAGAGCGTAGTTCTGAGGTGTGTTCACGGTGAAGAGGTCACCTATCCTCTGGTAAGGATAAACCTGGAGATAAAAGGTGTAGGTTACGAGTTGCCAATGGGAATCGTTGATAACATGCCATACCCAGTACTTTTAGGGTTGGGCGTGCGGGTATAGAAGACTTGCTGCAGAGTGCTCTGCAGGCAGAGGCACTTGTGGTTACACGGGCTCAAGCAGCCAAGCAGAAGGAGAGATCCCATGACAATTGGGATGAGCTGCCCTTTTCAATAACTGAGAGCCCGCGCACGTACCATAAAGCCCGGAGTCAGAGGAGGCAAGAGAAGCTCTGGGGCGTTCCCCGAAGGCTGGTAACTTTGTACCTCCTACTATTCTTCCAGGTGATGCCTTTGACATCCCGAGTGATGTGGCCTCCGCTCAGCGTGATGACCCGAGCTTGCGTGTTTGTTTTGACAAGGCTGCGAGGGACTCCAGGCTAAAACCGGAGAAAAGTTTGTCATAGAGCATGACATACTTTACCACCAAGATGAGAGTGGACAGAGACTGTGTTGCGAAGAATCTGAGAGAGCAAGTGCTTTTTCTTAGTCATAGCAGCCCTTGGTCTGGACATATGGGGCAAGTAAAGACATCAGAACGGCTTGCTAGACATTTTTATTGGCGGGTTGGACAAAAGATGTGGCAAAATACATTAAAGAATGTGCCGAGTGCCAAAAAGTAGGACCTGTGAAAAGGGGAGATAAGGTGCCCTTAATACCACTGCCAGTTGTTGAAGAGCCATTCTCCAGGATTGCAGTCGATCTGGTCGGGCCTTTAGAGCGGAGCCGCACTGGTTATAAATACATTTTAGTAGTGTGTGATTATGCGACACGGTTCCTGAAGCCTTTCCCCTCAAGAAGACCAATGCCAGTAGTATAGCTAGGACGCTTATACAGCTATTCTCCAGGGTAGGGATTCCCAGAGAGCTTCTGACTGATCAGGGGTCCAATCTGACTTCCAAACTGATGAAACAAGTAAATAGTTTGTTAGGAATCAGGGGATTAAGGACCACACCCTATCATCCGCAGACTGACGGGCTTGTAGAAAGATACAATGCTACATTGAAGCAGATGTTGCGCAAGTTTGTGAATGAGACTGGGTCTGATTGGGACCAATGGTTACCTTACCTGCTTTTCGCATATCGAGAGGTTCCGCAGTCATCAACTGGATTCTCCCCATTTGAACTGCTATATGGTCGATACGTTCGCGGTCCTCTCAGTGTTCTAAGAGAGACTCTAGAAGGAGATAAAGACAGAGCAGAATCGAAGAATGTGCTAACTTTTGTGCTCAACTTACAGGAAAAATTTGCTTACCTATCCCAGATGGTGAAAGAAAATATGGAGAAGGCACAAACCAAACAGAAGTCGTGGTATGACAAAGCCGCAAGAGAACGTAACCTCGCTGTTGGACAAAAGGTACTTTTACTGCTGCCTACTACTGAGAGCAGCTTACTAGCTAAGTGGCAGGGGCCTTATACGGTGACAGCACAGAAAGGTCCAGTCACTTATGAGATTGAGATGCCTGACCATCCACGGAAGCCAAAACAGACATTTCATATCAATATGTTAAAGGCTTGGCATGAGAATACTAACCCTTCATTCCAGTTTCTCATTCGAAGTGTCTTGGAGGAGGATGAGGCAGAGGAACAGTATTTGCCATCCAGACCAGATGCTGTACTGTTGCCCTCATTGGAACACCTGAGTGACAGACAAAGACAGGAAATCCAACAGATCATTCCAGAGGGTTTGTTTGGAGCTCTGCCTGGTAAGACTGAGCTCATTCAACATAATATAAGACTTACCTCCCCAGGTCCAGTGAGAACTGCGTATTTCCGCATCCCGGCACGTTTGCAGGAGGTCTTCAAGGAGGAATTGGAGCAAATGAAACAACTTGGAATAGTTGAACCATCGGTGAGTGAATGGTGTAGTCCTGTTGTACTCGTCCCAAAGAAAAATGGACAAATGCGATTTTGTGTAGACTATTCAAAAGTTAATGCAATATCTGCTTTTGATGCCTACCCCATGCCAAGGGTAGATGAATTAGTGGAGCAGTTGGGTCCTGCTAAATTTTTAACAACTATTGATTTATGTAAAGGTTATTGGCAGATACCACTGACAGAAGAGTCAAAGCCACTTACCGCATTTCGAGCGCCTGGAGGCCTATACCAGTTCACCGTAATGCCATTTGGGTTACATGGGGCAGCTGCCAATTTCCAACGCTTGATGGACAAAGTGCTGCAAGGAGCAGAAGGCTACGCTAGAGCATATATTGATGATGTGGTAGTGTTTAGTCAATCATGGGAAGACCACTTAAAGCACCTTGCTGAAGTTTTCGACCGTCTAAAAGATGCTGGTTTGGTGATAAACCCAGAAAAAACAGTTTTGTGTAAGGACGAGGTGCAATACCTGGGTTACACCATAGGGGGCGGTATTATTCGTCCTCAGGTTGACAAAGTGGCTGCCATCCAGAATCGTCTGCAGCCAGCAACAAAAAGACAGGTCCGTTCCTTTCTGGGACTAGTGGGGTGGTACCGTCGGTTCATTCCGAACTTTTCAAGCATTGCAGCACCCCTATCTGACCTCCTGAAAAACCAAGCCCCTAGAAACATCAAATGGACAGAGACATGTGAACATGCTTTTAATACATTGAAAAAAGTTTTCTGTGAAAATGTATTACTGCACTGTCCTGACTTTTCCAAACCTTTTATTTTACAGGTCGACGCCTCAGGGGAAGGTTTGGGCGCTTTAATGCAGGGGGAAGGAGAAGAAAGGAGACCTATTTTGTTTATCAGTCGGAAGCTATTTGATAGAGAAAAGAAATATGCAGTGTTGGAAAAGGAGGGACTGGCTATTAAATGGGCAATAGATAGTTTAAAATATTACCTTTTGTCAACAGAGTTTGTAGTTGAGAGTGACCATAGGGCTTTGCAATGGATACAGCGAATGAGACATTCAAACGCACGTGTGGCCCGTTGGTATTTGTCGCTCCAGCCTTATAAATTTCAGGTACGCTATGTGTCGGGAAAGAAAAATCTCGTGGCGGATTATTTGTCCCGACTTTGCGACCTGTAATCTTAAGGGGGAGGGTGTGTGGTAATGCGCGCGTCGCGTCTTACCAAATTTAAGTATGTAGCAGCATTTATATTCGCTATATGAAAGTGCACTTACCATTGGTGTGTTCAAGGCGCTGTCGCGGGAACGCGGGGCCGTCTAGCGGGTGAGCGCTGTGAGACGCGGGGTGTTGGACACATGTGGGGCCGGTATAATGGCCAGTACAGGCTCCGCCGCATGTGTTCATTTTTACGCTCCGGTGTCCTCGCAGCCTGCCTAGTGCAGGCGGTTTAAAGTGCGGCGCGCCTAAAAGAGAAAGCCGGCATTTGATTGATTGAGTCAGAGATGGGGATCCCATAATGTAAGAGAAATGATTTTACTTACTGGTGAGTCAACCACGGTCGTGCTTGAGCTCAGCATAGCCGTTGGCTGTACCGGAGGGCTTATACGCGCGCGCGACCCGCAGGAGTTTGGTTTTAAATACATAGTTGCTCGGGGCGTGTCGCGGCGTGTGGCGTGATTGCGCTACCGTCTACCGGGATAGGTGCATGAGGTAGACATGTTGGCAGATTGGCTGGACAATCTTGCCGGTTATATTTAAAGAGTTACCGGCCAACAGGGGTCGTCAGTGGACCTAAGAGCGAGGTAGGAATAAGCACTGCTGAGCTATTTGTAGGAGCAGTTGTAATTTTGGCGGCTTTTGCATATATTCTTTTGTATATATTCTTTTTGTATATAGAGTTATATATCTCCTAGTGATTATTTTTGGTGGAGGTATATATACTTATTTGGTGCTGGGATAGTTTTTGACTTTTGGGTTTGGTGCAATTGTTTTATTTTTGTATATACACACACTTGTTTTTGTGCATATTTCTTTCCTGCTGGAGGAACGTCTTGAACCAGGGATAAAAGAAGACAACCTTCATTATTGGAGCGTGTGTGTGTAGTTTTTGTAGGAGTGCACTGTTTTTGTAAATACACCATATTTTTCCTTTTTGTTTGTTTTTATTTATTTTTGAAGAGTCAGGGTTGAAGGACTGTGTCTTAAAGCCCACCTGACACTACTATATTTCTTTATGTACAGCACTCTTGTAAATAAATTTGCACCATTCACCCTTCAATTTTTGTCTGTGTCTCATCTCTCCATTTGATCCCGTTCGGTTCATGAACTATCAGATGTCCAGAGTGTAGGCTGGGGCCACTTCTCACTACACGGGATATCACAGATGGGCAGACACTTAAAGAGTGAAGAGTTTCTCACAGAGCATGGCCTCTGCCAAAAAAGATGGCGTGAATGAAAGAATGGTGGGCATTAAATAGGAGGACTGTGAACGGCTCACACCAGAGGATGTGCGTGTGAAGCTGGAGGAGCAAGAAGAAACAATTTCAGTTTTTAAAGAGGAGTGCAAGGAGGTGACTGCTGCCATTAAAGCTGAGGACATGAATGATTTCTCCGTTGGTCTTGAACTTCAAAAGCATGAAACCGACGATATTTTCAAGCAAGAGGCCTGCGAAGAATCTCCATCCAGTTTACAGCCCTCAACCACTAATACAGGAGGACTAGCTACACAAGAGAATTCTGCAGAGCTGAAATCAGAGTTATCAGAGTCTGAAGAGAAAATCACTGAGGGAGAGAAGGAGAAGAGTCACCTGGGAGTGTTGGAATAGGTGAGTAATGTGATTAAATATAAAAGAAAGAGAGTGCTTATAAATTCTAACGGTGGCTGCTTTGATGTTTTTAGAAGATTGAAATGAGAGTGGCAAACGCGGTTAATTGAACTTGGATAAAGACCACCTGCTCAGGCCCATGATAACAAACAACAGGTTACCTAATAAATAATAAATTAGAAAAACTTGGGTGAATAAGGAAAAATCTAAAGTGTTGAGCGCATGACTTGAACATCATGAGGCTTTGACTGAAGCTGTGACGTATGTTAGGCCAACAGCGCATTATATTCAATGAGAATATCAAAAGTCATATTTTGTTAAAGACATGTATGTTTCTTAAATTATGTGGCAGTTAAGGCAGAAATGTCCACAAAAAGAAATAAATAAATAAAAATCAAATCCTCAGCCCTGTGCACTAAATAAGAGTGAATTTGCTCAAGCCAGTGCACACCTAATATGTGCCTCATCTTTCTAATGATAATCTCGTGCACTTTGATGTTAACAGTGACAAGAGCTACCTGTAAGAGCAATGATGACATTCAGGGGGTCTCAGGGTCTTCATTCAGCATCTTGTGTTCAGCTCTCAGCCTGAACTTGCTGGGGCAGCATGACCTGGATAAGTTGCCATTTGTGTTAAATCTTCACTTGGAGATGATCTTGGGCCCTTCAGTCTCCCACAGTCACATCAGATCAATTTGCAGTCACCCCTCCACTTCACCTGCTTGTTTTGGGGGATTAGGGGTTGAACCAGAATAACCAGAAATCCCATTCAGAGCTCCTATGTAGAACAACCGTGGGCAGGATTTGACCCCAGAACACCCGAACCATAAAGCAGCAGTGCTAAACACTGTGCCCCCTAACACAGGTGGATATATTTGTATGTTTATTTTTCGTCCAGATTAGGTTCTAGAGGATGTAAATATCATCAAATGCATTAAAATTAAGAAGAGAAACCCAAATTCAGACACATTATTGGGTAGGAAGACTCTGATCAGAGTGTTTAGAGTCGATATTGATCATCAATTCCATTAGAATCTGCTGATATCCATAATTCCTTTTTTTCTTCATAATAATAAATGTATTTTTAGCCATGCATAAACTGCACATTCCATAATAAAGTGCTACTGCATACAGCATACACAAAGAACATTTACCCATAATGCACACATAATGGAACAATAACAAGCTGTGCAAAACAAAATGCATGTCTTAGTCATACTCCACATTTCTAATAATATGTTCAATTAGATATTTGTAGCCGTCGACTACGACAAGAAAAAACATGAGACAGTCTTGGTGAACGCTTCAGGTTCTTATCTAAGAATATAAGCATCTCTGCTTGTTCTGAATACAGTCTGGTCCTCCTGTCATCCACGACATGTGCTGCCGTACTGAACAGACCTTCGCTGTCCCCACTTGTATAAGGAGGGCACAAGTAGGACAATGACTTTTATTGTTCCTCCAGAAAGCAAGTGGCTCAGCATCTCTTGTGGTATGTGATAAAGATTCACCTCTGATGCTGCAGACTCAAATATCATTTTTATCTTTATTGACAATTTCTTCATGCATTCTGTAGTTCTGTTGGCGGGGAGTTTCTTTGGATTTCTCGGCTGTCGTCTGTCGCTCCGAATGCATCTGTGTGGTCGAGACACCGGCACTGTGCGGTTGATGTGTTTGAGATTTGTAATCATCTGTGAAGTATGTGTCCTTGTACCATTGTTTAATATGGGGAAAAATCATTGTGATAATCTTTTACAGAATTTGTAACTGTATAGTGACTATTAATTAGTATTATTTTATGTATGGCTAAAAACTACACTTGTACCATTATACCCAATAAGCCAATAAGAGGGCTGACTACAATTTCTAACTAATTGACGTTCACTTGATAACGATTTATATTTATGTACCAGCTCAGTTATACTCTGCATTCCTTTCCTCCCATCTACCTACACATTCACTGAAAGGCTAATCAAAAAAAAATCTAATATCTGGTTAATTAATTATACAAATAAATCAGTCAACAAACACTCACTGGCAGATGGAATTGTTAATCTAAATGATCCAGAAGGTGACATCTTCCAGAACTGAAAGTGGCTGGTTGTCCAGGCTTACGAATTCCACTGTTTTTGCTGTCACAGTAAGTCTTTGGCGTTCATGCTGTCAGTATTATAAGGTTGAGTTTTCTAAGTGCTGCCATTATTGGAGGCCGAGTGAGAGTAGGTGACTGAGCTAGACTAAGCTTGCTGGTCATCTCAGCATTTGAAAATCTTGTTCTTCACACTAGTCCATTTTGTGTTGACTTCTCAGTTGCTGAATAAGGTTTGTATTGTTGAAAGTGTTAGCAAAGAATCCTCCATGACTGACTTCTTTTTACCCATATATTACAAACCGCAAATTTGTTATCTCTTATAGGAAGGCAGGAAAACTTTTAGACTGGCGAGGATGTGTTTCTGTATTTTGGTAATGTTGGAACTTTTTCTTGTATGCTTTTTATCATTCATGATCAGATGTTAAGATCAAGTAATTTGCTGATCATCGGTCAAATCATTTGATGTTAAAATTGGCTGATTTTGATTTGTGATCGATTGATCAAATTAGGCCTGTCTTTCACATATGAGCAAAGGTGGAGAAATTGAATAGACAGCAGCAGAACATGCAACGAACACACACGGAGTGGCCAGACCATAAATGGCACCTCAGTGTGAGGAAGGAATGCACACCAGTGTGCCAACAATTTACTTGTACTGTTTCATTTATTTTAAAAGGTAGGTAATGGTTAGGAGTTTGGACATTAAACCCTGAAGTTGCAGGTTCAAATTCAGCTTTTTATATAGACAACGAGCAAGTAATATGATCAGCCTGTGCTCCAGTTAGAAAAACAAGAGAAATGTTACCAATTGTGTCTCAAATGTTATGAGTCACCTTGGATAAAGGTGTCAGGGAAAAACAATAGTTAAAATGTTTGTGTTCTTTCTGATGTACAGAATAATGGTAGCTTCTCTTCACATTCATTTTGTTAGCCCTCTCCTCAACACAAAGAGAAAGGCATGAAGAAATCAGCAAGAGAATCAGAGAACCTGACAGCAGCCTTTTTTGCAGTGCAGTTCTCTCCCTGCTACTGGACCAACATAGACAGAAGCCATCAAAACTGACCGACAGCAAGTGGAGAAAGAACTCCAAATTCACACTGGAAAAAAATGTTGTTTGTAATGTGGCAAACAATTCACACACAAAAGTGATCTTAATGAGCATATGAAGATTCACACTGGAGTTAAACCTCATTGCTGTTCAGAGTGTGGTAAGTCATTCTCAGGGAGAAGCAATCTTCAGATATACAGAAGAATCCACACAGGAGAAAAACCTTATTGTTGTCCAGAATATGACAAACAATATTCTGACAAACTGCGTTTTCAAAGGCACACAGAAATTGATACTGGAGAGAAGCCATTTTGCTGTTCTCAATGTGGAAAAAGGTTTTTCAACAGTAGGTGTATTCGAATACAAACACAAACTCACACTGAAGAGAAAATGCAGTAAATCTGTTCTGAATGTGGTAAATGTTATGCAAACAAGAAAAGTCTTTATATACACACCAAAATCCATACTGGAGAAAAATATTTTTGCTGTTCTAAATGGGGGAAACGATTCTTAGATTTAAGCGTACTTCAGTGCCACATCAGAGCTCATACTGGAGCGAAACCTTATTGTTGTCCTGAATGTGATAAGCAGTTCTACAACACAACACCCTACAGAGTTAAATCAGACTTCACACCGGAGAGAAACCTCACCATTGCTTGGAATGTGGCAAACAATTCTCACTCCTCAATTCTCTGTATAATCATAGGAGAAGTTATATTGGAGAGAATCCTTACAGTTGCACTAAATGTGGACTGTGATTCTCCTATAATAGTTCTCTTCACAATTATAATTCATTCTGGTAAGAAATAATAATAATAATAATAATAATAATAGATTTTATTTATATCGCGCTTTATATTTAACAATCTCAAAGTGCTACAAAAGAAGAATAAAATTAACAAACAAAAAAAATCTATAGAAATAATTTAACAGAAAGCCTTTCTAAAAAGATAAGTTTTTAGGCTTCGTTTGAAGGCATCAATCGACTGTGGGGCTCTCAAGTAGTCAGGAGGGAATTCCACAGCCTCGGTGCCACCGAAGAAAAGGCTCTATCACCCATACTGCTAAGTTTAGTTCTGGGAACTTGAAGAGTGTTGGTATGCACAGAGCGGAGGGTGCGTGAGGAAGTATGAGGGATAAGGAGTTCCTGTAAATACAGGGGAGCAGATCCATAAATGCACTGATGGGTAAGGAGGGAAACCTTGTACTCAATTCTAAGTGGTACAGGAGCCAGTGAAGGGTTTTCAAGATAGGAGTGATGTGGTCATGCTTTCGCACCCTCATCAGGATCCTGGCAGCGCTGTTCTGAATGTACTGGAGTCTCTGGATACTCTTGCCAGGAATCCCAATGAGGAGCGCATTACAGTAATCCAGCCTGGACGAGACAAAGGCATGGACAAGCCTCTCTGCATCTGCCAGGGTAATTGTTGGACGGAGTTTAGCAATGTTCCTGAGATGGTGAAAAGATGACTTACAGAGATGTTTAATGTGGGTGTCAAAAGTTAGTTGAGAATCCATTTTAACACCCAAGTTTGTAACAAATGTAGAAAGAGGTATATTTTTTCCAGAGAAGGTGATACTGGTGATGGTAGTGGAACGAAGCTGGTGTGGTGTGCCAACTAAAATGGCTTCTGTTTTAGATCTGTTTAGCTGAAGGAAGTTGAGCCTCATCCATGCCTCTATTTCCTCCAAACAAATAGTCAGTGCAGATGTTGGCAGAGGAGCAGTAGAGGAGGTGGGAGTAGTCCTAAGATAAAGCTGAGTGTCATCGGCATAACAATGAAAAGAAAACCATGTCTGCTAATGACACTTCCAAGGGGGAGCATATAAATGTTGAAAAGGATGGGGCCCAACACAGAGCCCTGTGGAACACCACAGGTAACATTATGGGTGTGAGATTTTGCGCTGCCAAGTGCGACATACTCAGTTCTACCGGTCAAATAAGATGTAAACCAATTTTGAACAGTTCCTGAAAGTCCAAGGGTGTATTGCAGACGGTGAAGAAGAATATCATGATCAATTGTATCAAAAGCAGCTGTCAGGTCAAGGAGAATGAGTAAAGAAGGAGAACCAGTATCTGCTGACATCAGAAGGTCATTTGTGACCCTGACCAGGGCTGTTTCGTGCTATGGCCAGGCGAAAACCAGACTGAAACTTTTCAAACAGATTATTCAGTTTGAGATGATCACGAAGTTGTACTGCAACTATTTTTCCAGAACTTTAGAAAGAAATGGAAGATTAGAGATGGGTCTATAGTTAGACAGAACTTCAGGATCCAGGGTGGGTTTTTTTAGTAGAGGTCTGATGACAGCAGTTTTAGTGCTGAAGGAATATGGCCAACCAAAAGGGATTGGTTTATAATCCTGGTGATAAGTGTAGAAATAGCAGAAATGTTGGCCTTCAGCAAGGCTGAGGGAAAAGGGTCCAGGGAACTGGTAGACGGTTTCATTTTCCTGATGACGTCCTCCACCTCTTCCCGTGTGGCAACAGAGAAGGAGCAAAGGGGCTGGACAGTCTCAGGCAGCGGTCGACAGTTGAGGATAACAGAAAATCCATGGTAGAGAGGTTTAAGCGAATGTTATAAACCTTTTGTCTGAAAAAATTGATATGCAGATTACACCTCTCATCAGTGGCCTCGGAATGAGCACATGAAGGAGGTTTAAGAAGATGATTTATAGTAGAAAAAGTTTTTTTGGATCCCTGGAGCTATTTGTAATGATGGTAGAATAGAATCTGGACCGTGCAACCTTCAAAGCTTCCGCATACGCCCTTCTATGTTCCCTATAGGCCTGTTTGTGAACAGTCAACCCAGAAGCCTTGAGCCGCCGCTCAAGGACACGCAGCCGCCTTCATTTTTCGCAGCTCGCAGGTGTACCATGGTGCTGAGCACGAAAATGAGACGGACCTAGACGTTAAAGGGGCATGAAAGTCAAGGAGACTGCTCAGAGACTGGTTGTAGAGATCAACGAGGTCATCAACAGAGCTGGAACTGGTAAGATCAGTGGAAAGAAGTTTAAGGTCCAGGGCCAAGGCATCCACATTGATGTTCTTCAAATTTCTAAAATGAATCTGCCGTTTTGGTTTGGTACGAGGGGAGAAAAAGGGTAGCTCCATTGACACTACTTTGTGGTCTGAAATACCAAGATCATAAACCTGTAACTTACTAATTAAAGCAAAGTTTGAAATAACCAAGTCAAGTGTATGACCCCTAGAGTGTGTGGGGACATCAACATATTGTTGTAAGTTGAGGGAATCTAACAACTCAAGAAAATCAACAGTGAGATAACCTTTAGGATTATCAATATGAATATTTATATCTCCCAGGATTATGATGTTGGCAGAGGTGGCACACAATGTTGTGAGAAGATCAGTCATTTCCGGAATAAAAGCAGAGTTAGGTTTTGGAGGTCGATAGATAAGAAGAACAGTCATGGGAAAAGGGGGCTTGCATTTAAATGCAAGACACTCGCAGGAAGATGTTACAGGTAACGAAATAGGGACACCCCCATTACCTGACGATAGATGATGGCTAAACCACCACCACGCCCAGTGCTGCGAGCTGCTTCCAAATAACTGTAGCCAGATGGACATGCTTCATTTAAGGCAGAGTAAGCCTCTGACTGGTGCCAGGTTTCTGTTAGACACATGAAGTCAAGTCCCTTCTCCCTGATGTGTTCTTCAATCAGTGAGGATTTATTGCTGATGGATTGAGTATTAAACAATTCAAATTTGACCAGCGATTTTGGAGTAAATCTCAGTACAGGTCTCAAAACATTAAAATCCACTCCACGCAGCATGGAATCTGCTCCACAAAATAAATCCAGCCGGGGATGTAAGGATCTCGCGGTATTTCTCACAGTGGCTCGGTTGTTTCCACGCAAGAGTGAAGAGATCTCGCGATACTTCTAATGTTTATAGTATTTGAAACAACGGTGCTCTGATGACGCATCACACGTGCGACAGGTGACCAAAAGGATGGAATGTTAGTAGCAGAGCACTTTTGCTGTTTATTGAAAATGAACTTCCGACCAGAGCCTCTATGAATGTAACGAGGACGGCGAAGAAGTCCAAGTTCTTTAATGATGTGGATGTTAATTCCAGGAGTGGTTACAGGATTTAGTCGGCGAAGTTGTAAACTGGAATAGCTGAGCACCATTCCAACTGAAGAGGGAGAAAAATATACCATCTAGATAATGCCGCAAAATCCACAACAAACGGTAAAGCAGAATTTCCCGACGGCAGGTGAGTAGACACAAAATCTTGATAAAAATCCGTAGAATCCACGGCAAACAAAAAAAAAAACAGAAAGTCCAGACAACAGGTGAATAGACAACAAAAATTTGATAAAAAATGCATAAAATCCACGACAAACAATACTACAAAATCAGACTCAGACTCAGACTCAGAGGGAGAAGCGGCGAACATTCAACGCCAGCGTCCTCTCCCGTCCTCCAAACGTTAATCTGTTCTAACTGTTGTACGCTATTCTCAGACAGCAGGACTCTTAAAGATCACATGAGAATTCACCCTGGAGAGAAACTTTATTGCTGGCCAGAGTGTGGCAAATGATTCTCATGTCGAAGCGTACTTAGTTGCCACAGAGAGATCCACACTGGAGAGAAGCAGAACACCTGTTCTGAATGTGGTAAAGGAAGAAGTTTTCGGAGACACACATCAAGAAGTAGCCAGCTAATCTGTCAGGTTACCTTTATAAACAATTTTCCCCTGAATTTGGCTCCTTGCAGAGACGTTGGCTTATGCAAAAATACAGGAACTGTACATACAAATATTAACAATTGCACAATATTATTCTCACTCAATGTAACATTAAAAGAGATGGAAAGGCATAAACTTCATAAACTACTTCACTTTACTTGTACATTGACTCCTTTTGTCAAAAAGTTTACATTTAAGTACAATTAAGTTTCACTTTTGCAAATTTGAATGTGATACTTCATGCTGATCCTTAATGCCCATTACATTCAGTTTGTCTCAGAGTGGCTTTTGTACCTCTACAAACAGTTGTGAGATTTTCATATTTGAAAGTTTGGTTGTGTCACATGTAACATGGTGGTTAGTGAAAATAGAGCATACCTGGTACAGAGCTTAGTCTTGTCTTCCCCAAAGTTCCTGTCTCTGACCCAGTCTTTGTTCATTATCTGGCTTTAAAAATCACAGATGTTAATACGTTCCAACTCAAAACTGGACACCCAAGTACCCATAAAATACTTGACCTCATTGGTTGGCAGACTTTCAGATGTTGTAGCAAAGTCAGCCCACTGAAAAAATTCAGTGTTGACAGTTAAGTGCAGACCAGATTAAGCAATAGACCAAGTATGCTTTGTTTTCACTAACAACCATATTAACTGTGACACAACAAATTTTCAACTTTGAATACCTTGACAATGTATGTACAGACACAGAAGGCATGATGTTGGACTGTTAATACTCAGAGAGGCGCATCATTTGCCCTTACTGTCTCTTTACAAGTCAAAAACTTTGAACCCGTAGTAAACTCTTTCAGGCTTGACTTCAACCATTCAAATAGTGAAATTTCAAGGCTCAAGTCATCAGTACCTGCAAAGCAGATGAGAAAGGTAAATGAGCTACAATATTCCTTAAAGGCTAACTCTCTTTGTAAAAGTTTATTATTAAATAACACAATCATGCAATATTGCAACATGTAAATAGTGCATAAAGCCACAGATATGTTCTCAAAATATCTGTTTAAATCATAATACTCTGGTCATTTAAAATATTGTGAAAACTTGCCTTTTTCAGTTAATACTTTTGTTTTCATTGCCTCCATTCAAAACCTGCAATTGCATAAATGAAGGTGAGCTCTCTTGGGTTTACAGCATACCGTTTCTTTGAGTTGCTCCGCTGAACTTTTGTGCCTCTTTCTGGGATGATGTTGGCAAAACACCTGAGGTAAGTAAATAAAATTATAGTTTAAGTGAACATAAAAACTTGTAATGTTTTATACTTGGGAATCTAGAAGTAATGGCAGATACAGTCAAAGTGAAAATACAATAAGACACACGATACCAGTACAGTTGTTAATTCTTGGACATTGCTACTGCATCGGTCACACCACACCACCTTTTACAAACATACAAACACATATATGTAATCAATAATGCCAATAAACAACTGAAATGCATAAGCTACCTATAGGGTTTTACTAAAACTTGCCTTTGTATGAATTCTAGTGTTGATCCTACATCAGATGGACACTGAATATTGAAAATGTAGTAAGCAGCAAACATCATCTCGAAGGCCTTTAAAAACACTGGAATATTCTCTTTGACCACATTTTTATCAACACTTAACATGAAGGAACTTGCAGTCAGCAGAGAGTCTGCTGAAAAATATGAACATTGAACAAAATTCTTTAATATTTAACATTTTGTGTTGGAAAATATATTTAAAAGAGAAGTTCAGCATCTTATATATTCACCACAGAAAATGATACACGGTGATGCTGGAAGAGCAGACTCAGATACCTCACTTGCTAAGCATGTGTCACTGACTTGGTAGAACATCAGATTTTCGTTTTCATTGAAATATACAAACAGGAGTAAGACTGTGCCTCTGGAGCCTCATGTCACTTGCTGCATGTTGCTTTTTCAGCAGTCTTCAACAAGGCATTTACTTCTACAACTTTTCTGTGTCTATCACTTCCAAGGCTTCTCATGTAGGCCAGAACTCTCTTTCCTTTAGTTGAAAGGGATTCCCTCATTGTTTCTTCTAAATGAAATCCAGTTAATTGCTTAAATGAACTACAATACCAATTTTCTCAAAAAGGAAAGGCCATTCTGTTTTAAGCATTTCCACTGCCACATTGTTAATTATATCTTTTCTCTGCGAATAATATTTTAACCACCATATTCTGGGATATAATTGATGAATCTTGAATTCCCTAAAGAAGCATTTTCTTCAATTCTCTCTTATGACATTTTTGGGTTTCTACTGTTTCTCCCAGTGGCATCTGATCAGGACACCAATTCACACAGCCATACGTGTCTTGTATGCAGGCCCGTCGATGTGGTGAAACTTCATCCGTGTCACTTCCACTGAATGTTGCTTTCTTCCTTTTACTTTTTGCGTGGTCATCCCGTCTCACATTTTCTGCTCTTGCATGGAGCTGTTTCAGTAAGGAGTCATATCCACTACCAATGATATCTCCTTCAATCACATCCTTTAATGACCTCGGGTACTTATTAACCATCTTTGCTGCTATGTGTATTAGGTGTCTTTTCAACGGCATCTTGCACACTGACATTACTTCACTTATCACAATTCAAATCAGTTCTCTTCGCCTTTTTGGGGGCAGTCGTCTCTCTCCTCTTTCCAAATATCCCATTAAATCAGATGGCAGTTTTGTCCACGGTATGCCGAAGTCATCTATCCATCTCTTACTAGTGGTACCACAGTCTACTCCACCTTCACTAATGTTTGAACAACACGAACTAGACAGAGACATTTCAGTGACAGGGGGTGAATAACCACAGGGATTGGGATTAAAATATTCACCTTAAAAAATGAAAGAAAAAAGTTAACTGGCATGGCCATTAAAGGCATTTACAATTATTAAAAAAAGAGTACATTTTTTTTCTATTTTTGGTAAAATATATTAGATATTGGCTCAGGTTAATGCAATACTGTATATTGATGAAGAATTGTCCAAACAAAGATGCCCAAGAACAGAATCTACCACAAACAATGAATGATACTCACTTGTGACTAAATTGCTAGAAATCAATTTCCGTGCTTGAACTGGTTTCAGAACACCAAGCAGTTCTTCCTCCTTTATGTACTGGACATCTTCTGTGTGGTTTACTCCCAAATCCTGAATCTTCTCTACAATAACTTTCAAATCTTCATTATTCAAATTTGGGAAAACTGATCTGATGAAAGCATACAACTGAGTGCAATTTCTGTCCTGTTCCGTATTTGTAACTGTAAAGAAAGGCATGTTTTCTAAGCTGTCCAAAAAAGTCTATTTACAAACAGTATAAACAATATATTGTACATCCCCCGTGTGATTTAAAATAAAATTAAACTGATAATGGCATATGTTTCAGGCAAATATTGGAAGTTCCATGACTTCTGTAAGCTGGCAAAGGATAAAAGGCACCAAGACATTCAAAAGGTACAGACCGTACACACTCAGCATCCTGGTACATCTGAAACAAACCAAGATGTGGTAAAAATGCAGAATAATATTTTCTAACAATAAAATGCAGGTTTTTACTATCCTTGATTACCATTATCTCAATTTCACCAAATTCCAAATCTGAACCTTTATTTAGAATCACGAAAAATCCCTTTTTGTATAGTGTACCTTTAAATTGCACCTCCTCTGACAGAACTGTATCTGTCTCATCAAAATCAAGGCCCTCCAACGCTCTAAGCACAGTTTCATTGTACAAATTGGCACAAAAAGGAATACTTTTCCTTATTTCTAAGTCAGCAGAAAACAAAGTCTCAGAAAAAAGATTGGCTTGAAGTAGTTGATGATGTTCAGCAAGGCTTTGACAAATGTTCTTGAAATTCTGAAAACGTCTGGCACACCTCGTAAAATAGGAATGTTTACTTTCAAATCTCATTGTCCATAAGTGTATAAGTGGACCAGATTTAAGAATGAAAGCAGCATAATACCTTAAGTAAAGGTGCTTTGGTTTCAAAGGCTTTTCAGGAAATAACTCTTTTCTCACTTCAAGATATTCCTTTAGAATCACTTCCAAGTACATAACCTGTGCAGTAGATATCTGTGGTGCACATACTAACGCTACAATTTCTCTACACTGCAGTACAAGCTGCCAAACAGAATCGCCGTAGTTTAATATTCTGTCACCTACTACCACAGGTACAAGTCTCACAAATTCCAGTTTTCTACTGCCTGTCCACCAAGTTGATCATTTTTGACTCTAAACTCACAAGGCTTGGAGCTGGCATCTGACCCACCATACTTAAACTGCAAATTGCGTCTATTTAACTGAGAAGCAGAAAACTATTTTTTAAGATGTACAAAGTACTTCAGGCACAGAGCCAAATCACTGGACACTACACCTTCGAATGGATCATGACCTAAACATGGAGGTAGACCAGGATGTGAAACATGAAAAAATATAGCACATTAAACAATGAATTAAACTTAATTCCTTCAACTTCTGAAATCTCAGAAGATCTCATCATGTTAACTGCCACATTGTGCTGCTCCACTGAACGCACAGGACCCGTAGCACAATCATCTCTTACAAAGACATTTCTTTTTACAAGGCAGTACCTACAAAAATACTCATTGCTACGGACATTTTTAATAAATACTCCAATGCTGTGAGATCCCAAATTATCAACAACAATGCAAAACAGACTGCCGTTTAACAAGCAGTCAGACATTTCCACACCGTACTCCTCCAAGTTCTTAATGTCCTCTACTCATTTTGAAAACACCTTTTCCTGGCCAAATCATTTAAAATCTTTCTCATGGCACAGCATCACCAGCTGCATGTTGTCAGGATTACAACGATGATGAGGCTGAACATTTCCCAGAGTCAAATAAACAGCTAAAACTTTGTACTTTTTCTTAGCTGAGCCAAGAGGATTGACAACCTCAAATACATCATGAAAAAGAATTAGCAGACTGGCTGAACAGAACATTTGACCAAAACACGGAGCCATCATGTATGTCAGAAAAAAAACTGGACCGTAGTTCCAAAACACTTCTCCATGTCCATTTTTTTAGTACATCTTTATTGCTTAAAAACCCTAATAATGTTAACTTTAGAGGTACATACTGTAAATATCTTTGATTTCGGTTTTCATCAGTGCCAAGATAAACAGTCTCAGGTTTTATATAATTAAAATATGATCGATAAAAACTTTTTCTTGTGTGTACACTTCTTAGAGATGTTGCATTTGAGGCAGTTGGGAAGTATATTCATAATGCTACACTGATGACTTGCTCTTCAATTCCAATTCCTGCTGCTGTTTTATATATTTCTGAGACACGGCATTCAAGTCTTCCATCTCTTCCACAATTCTCTGGACTGTGGCAGATGGTACCAGATATTTAACTTGCAATTTTAAATAAAACATTGCCAGGTTCCTTAAGTATAACTGTTCTAGATTTTCCACACCATCACCTATGTCATCCTCTGTGGGGTTTTCTGTCAAGCTGCTTTCCTATGACATACTGGAAGAAGTTTGGCCAGAGCTACAACAACTATTCCTAAAATTAGACTTGTGATTTCTTGAGATGTGTGCAGTGAATGAAGACTTCATCTTAAAACTCTTTGTGCAGCCTCTGTAAGGGCAGGTCACAGCTTCACTCTTGGCCATATGTAACCTAAGATAGAAAAAGAGATCCTTTTCATCCTTGCATTGCTTTTTGCACAACAATGAAGTGCATACAAATGACCCCAGAGCACTGGGCAATTTGGGGAGGGTGTAGTTTGCATGGTTTCTGTAGACGTGACTTTTGAACGCTTTGTATTTCATGAATTCACGTTTACAAGATATAAGGCCACATGAAAGAGTTGCTTGTGCTTCACTTTTGTGAGGAATACAATGGTCTACATATGGCTTGAAGGAAGGGAACACTGCTTTACAAAATGTACATATAAACATTGCAAAAAATGAAAATCAGTGCAGACTAATTGAAACGTGTGCGGTAAGCAAGAAACACGACTTTGCACCCAAAAGGCACTGAAAAAGCACCAAAATGGGTTTGACACTCTGGTACTGTTACCAGTAAAAGAACATGAATTTATTGTTTGTGTTTGATTACCACTTAGCATGTGTTTTTATCCCCCAAGGCCTCTCTATCGGTTTCGGCTTTGAAAAACTCCATAACCCGAGGGCATTAAACACCATGTAACCATTTTAGTTTCACTTAAATGTTTATATCTGCGGTGGGCTGGCGCAATGCCCAGGGTTTGTTCCTGCCTTGTGCCCTGTGTTGGCTGGGATTGGCTCCAGCAGACCCCGTGACCCTGTAGTTAGGATATAGTGGGTTGGATAATGGATGGATGGATGGTTGTTTATATAATGTTATTACATTTTTTTACCCAAAAGTATCAAATGAAAAATATAAAATGCCTCACTTTTCTATCTTACTTTAAAATTAATATCATTTACATCATTTTAAGAGCAGCTGGTGAAATAAACTAAAGTTCATCTTAGCGTTTCAACAAAAGATAAAAAAAGATAAACGGGACTTACTTCATAGATAGATAGATAGATAGATAGATAGATAGATAGATAGATAGATAGATAGATAGATAGATAGAAGGGGAAATTCACATACTTGTTATTTCAGAACAAAAATAAATAATTTCAATTGCCCTCAAAAAGTAAAGTATTTTTAAACTGCTCCCTAACTTAAACACACTTTATAACTTTTCTGTAACTCACCAACTCTTCGACACGTTTGGAACACCAACTACTTAAACAACCACGTGACATAATGAGAACGAGAGGCGGGGAAATGACGAACACGTGTCTGTCGATCACATTAGGTTGCCACTCGTCGTGGCGGAAGGTGGAGTCAATTATACGGCGGAAGTAATTAAAACACCTGCTACTGAGTGCTGGCTGTGGAGGAATAATTTAATGACGCGCCGAGCAAACAGCTTGTAACTGCTTGGATTTATACTGCTGAGTTCTCGCCATTTGCGGTTTTCTGCAGTAAATGAAAATAATAGTTTCAGCGAATGTATAAATACAAATAGCGTATGCGACAGAATGAAGCATGTAATTTTGTGGCCCACTTCATGCATTTGGGGAATTCGGTTTTGACAAATACCAGCAGAAATCAGATAAACGTTAATATATAAAGGCAATTGAGTTGGTAGTTCATTTATTTATTTACCATAATATATGCAAGCTGAAAGTTTGTCACTGTTGGCTGAACAATACGAATTGAATCGTGATATTAAAATACATGTATATACATTTTAAATGTCATCTTGTTTAAAAAAAGATCATTTTTTAAACACTAATAAAAAGAAAAATGTGTGAAGCTAAGATACAACCACCCAAACACAAAAATCATTAAAGCAGTAAAAAAAAAAAAAAAAACTATAATGAAAAACTAAACGTGCATGTTCGATTACTAAGTAGCAAAACAATACCTCAGCATTAAAGGCAGTGTTTGGCTAAGCTACTTATACTGATTTAGTATCGATTAAGTTTAAAGAACTTAAAAATCAACAAATGTTTAACATTATCGTTTTATTAAGGATCTGTTAAATAAATATGGTGAAGCTGTAAAATTTAGGATTTTGTATAAAAAAAAAAAAAACTAAACGAGGTACTTCATAAATTTGAGAAAACCACATTAAAACTTTAATAGTACATATGTATTTTACAAACATTCAGTGTTTTAATACAAAATGAATGTGAATTAATGGCAATACAACAGTTACTTAAAAAATATTCTTACACATTCAAACAACTAATTGACAATGGCTGCTAAAGCACTGCTTAAATGTGAAAATACATACATTTTTCTGTTTAAATACATTTTTGTACCATTAATTGTACTACAGTTTATTACTGTGAAAAATTACAGTAATTTAATGTATTTTTACTGTAATTGTTTACAGTGGCTATTTGTGAGAGTCTCTCTGACACTTAACTCTCTAGTTATATTTTGGCATTTGTATTGACACTAAACACTTCAGTTAATTAAGTGACGGCCTGGAACGACAATTCAGGTAGTTGCTGACAATTCATTATTGTTATTGTGGATTGCTGTGATTTCCTATGTCTGATAAATTGTGCCAAAGATATATTGTCATATATCAACTTCATATATATATATATTGTAGCGACCCGTGGTTGAGTCTTAAAGTTTTTAGAGCCGTACTCTGCCGTTCACCTCTCCCAAGCTGTAGGCTAGCGGACTGCCAGCGTTATGCACGCAGCTGCACCCAGCTCTTTATGTAGCGAGCACTTGTGTCCCATACACCGCACAACTCCGAGTGTCTCGGTAATAATTGCTTCGATAGAAATCTTAGCAATACACAGCTCTGTCCTGTTGTATCTCTTTATTAGAGCAGATAGTTAGCAAAAACAAAGCTTAACTCATTTGCTTAGCCATTGCCAAGGTCATTAATGAAGCCATCTTTCTTATCGATGGTAACTATTTACATTCAAATAACCCCCGGATGGCAACAACCCAACCCACCCCACCAGTTGAGCACAGACACATACAATAATTACAACAGGAGACACAATTATATTACTTGGTTAATTTAACGCAACAATAAGCTTTTACATAAATTACCCACAATGCTATTTACATAAATTACCCATAATGCAACACGCTGCCAGCGCTGCTGCCGGGTCGCTACACAATATATATATATATATATATATATATATATATATATATATATATATATATATATATATATATATATATATATAAAGATTAGATAAACCGTTCAACCTTTTTATGCAACGCTTAATTTTCTTCAAAACCGTACGTCAAATAATCTATAAATGTAAATTTTTCGTCTTCATTAGGGGAATACAACAATGATACTCTCGTGTCAATTAAACCATTTTAATGTATAGGTCAAACATCATATATTGTCTCCATCCGCCACAGTAAGAACAGAAGTAGTAGTTCAGTTGTATGGAGCTCGTTAATTACCCCATTAGGTGGCTCAATGGTATTGTAACTGTCTCTCAGTGAAGACCCCAGAGGGTCGCGTCGTTGATCCTCCTCTTGTGGACCGACAGCGAGCGAATCGAGGGATGGTGGGCAGCAGTAGTCAGACAATTATATTGTGTACGTAAAGAGTTTCATTGTAAAACGTAATAAGCTTCCTATTTGAGTATTTGGAGACCCTGGTGTTGCACTGAATTTGTATTGTCGATAAACATAACATAAACTACTGTCCAACATGCCTAAATGTGTCTTTTCGTTGCTGATCGCTGTACTGCACTTCCAACTTGGGACAATTCGCCATAAACAGTTTCAGCCAATCAGCGCCTTCCAAACACACAGCGGACAGCGTGAGCCTTCATTGTCGGCGGCGCGGCCTCTTCGTTTTATTGTCTTAAATTGAGTTGTTAGACTTTTTACTGTTAAGTGCTGTTTGAGCTGCAGTTTAGTACAACAAGTGGCTTACTGAGCTCTTAAATCGATATTGAAATGAACACACAAGACTCCTAAATTAGTTATTGAAATGGCTACCTTTATAGTGTCCGTTTTAGGAAGTCGTAGTTTTTACTTGTTCCCGTTATTATGAATTATAATTTTCTCAGTGTCACATATTATTCGTTACTACTCACGAGTCCCGCTTCATTGAAATTCTGTTTTATATTCTTTCCTATATATGCAATAAACGCTCCGTTTAAAATGTTTGAACTGACTATAGCAGACTTACCATCTTAATAAAATGGCTTTATTTATATGATATTGACAACTAATCATGAGGTCAGAAATCAAGGAGGCTGTGAGTTTCATGGACTGCGCTGTTTCTTTGTCTTCGTGACATCGCGTCAGTAGAAAGTGCGTGACGTTAACAATGCATTGTGTCCTAAATGACAGCACACGCTTTTTGATAAAAGGCCAATGTGTCTCAGTTTGTTCATTAATATATTTTGACAGTGTATTTTCATAAGAATTATTGTAAATATATTATCCATATTCATTTACCATGTAACGTTTGGTGAGAATAAATAAAAAGTATCAACACATATAATATTTATGTTGCATTGTTTACAAGTAACAAAACTCGTAATTTATCTGAAATGTTCTCCTTTGTATTTTTACGTTTGACAATGGAATGCCTCAGTGTACAGTCGATTTATTCCACTTCTGAAGGTGTACATTGTCGGTATTCTCCATTGTATTTGCCCCCCAGTGTAACGCGTGCCAGTGTAAGTGAGGGGCGGCAGATGAGCTCACGTAACGGGAGACAAGGCACCTCCTCACCCTGATGCCATGAGGGCTCTTATTCCTGCCAGTTTATTATTATTATTATTATTATTATTATTATTATTATTATTATTGAACACGTATGTAGAAGAAATGTGTGTCTTATTTTATGTGTGTGACAAGACGATTGGTAAAACCTTGAATGAAACTCAGTGTTGATGCTTTGGGTAACACGACAGGTGAGGAGCAGGAAACGTTAAACGTGTCAGTGACTGCAGGGGATTGTGGGACAGAAGATGGTTTAAGAAAACAGAAACGACAAAAGATTAGTCTTTCAAGAATTCTATTCCTATCAATGATTTACTCTGTTGTACTGCACTTCAGTAGACTACTTATTTACCCCCTTTTTTATTAAAAGATGAATTCACAAAAAAAAGGATGTTGCTATCAAAGTCAGATGTTTTTGTAAGTTTGGCTCCAGATGTGCTTATCCAGCTGCTCCTTCTTGTCAGTACTTCAGTGATCTTTATGTCAACCTCTGGATGAATTCGCAGTTTTTTTTCAACATTTTTGTCTCATTAACGCAGCAATCCGAAGGCTTTCCCTAAATTGCAGAAGATGCTGTCGATTGCACTGATTCTGTTTTAAAGACAGTTGTCATTAGTTATGCAGAGCTCGCTTTTACTCACATTGCTTTTTGGAAATCAATAATACAAATCAGCTACAGATCTGGGAATAACTGAATAGTGAAAACGTTTAATGAGGAGCGTCCTGTGGATATACAAGTCGGCTTTGGTGAAGCGTTCCTTAGCCTCTCAGATATTATCGACATGGGGTAGAAGAGACGCTGGATTGTTATAATACGTGATGCCTTACGCAAAATATGCTTATTAATTTGTTACAGATTCTAGGTGGACCACAACAAGGCACGAGGTGTCACATGTGAATCGTTCATAATGTCTGCTAAACGAATTTGTTAACTTACAGACAAGTACTACATAACTCTTTTTAAAAAGTCATTTTTTAAACTTTGGGCAGAGATCATACGCGAACCACAACTTAGATTTAAACTCGTGTGAGCTTACCTTACAGATGCAGCTGGGCCAACTGCTTTTACGGTTTGAGCCAAAGCCGTTCAGCAGATGAGGGGGCTGACCAATCGGCTACTGATTACGCAGATGTCAATGACGTCATGACGCTAACGTGCCTCAAAATCACGTGACAGGCCTATTTCAAATCCGCATCATTGCGGCTCTTAGAAAGCTCGACAAGTCAGTACAATGTATCTAGCAACACATCACTAGTTTGCTCTTATGAGACCCTCGCGCTCCAACTTCTTCTCGACCATAAGATCAAGTAAAGGTGCGGAAGGTGAGACAAAGACGAACGTGGGGATCGCGTACGGGTGGGAATGCCAGCAGTGAGGAACATCGCGACATGCTGAGCGGCTCTAAATTTGAGGAGGAGCCGCGTGGTTCGCTTTTAAGTGTTGGTGTTTGAGCGCTACGTGCAGGAGGAGGCGGCACCGCAAATCGCACCTTCGCGAGTTTACTTTTTTTTTTGCTAGTGCTACGTTACTTTATTTTCCGTTCGGTGTCCCATAAAATGTAATTCTACATCTGACTTGGCGGAGGCTCGTTAAATCGGGATTGCTTCTGCCCTCTTTGCGCTCGTGCACTTTTCCGCGCCGCATCTCCTTTTGATTTCGCGCATGCTCTGAACTGTGCTGTCTGTCGGGCACGCGCTTGTTCAGCCGCTCACTCCCGCACGGCCCCGTCGTTCATTTCTGATTTTTCTCGAGCTCTGCGTGTTGTTCGTGTTTTTTGCCTTTTCTTCTAAAGCCGTCATCGGTAACTTTGTTGAAGTGGCGTCGCACGATGTAACTTTACAGGACGCGTTTAGCTTTTGTTTCCACAAGCTTTTCTCGTACTGATAATAATTTTAAAATTATTTTTTTTGTATTATCAGGAAAGATGCTCGTGCGGTTTCACTGTAACAGAGACACTTTGATTTGTTTAATGGGAAATAAAAAAATACAAACATCAAACAAGCTAGTGCTGCTGGAGGGATACAGCAAAATCTACAGCTGGCGTGGCATTGCGAATACATTTTTGTGATATTTGAAACGGTATTGTTTTATTTAATGTCTTTTTTATCCTTTACAACTACTTTCAGTATTTCTGTACACTTTGATAATTTAGCTTACTAGAGATGGCCGTGTTAAATGAAGAACCGGACTCAAGCCAGTCGGGCTGTTTGTGTCGGACCATATGAAGCGATTAAATACAAAATGTGAAAACTGCAGAGCCGCGACTCGACTATTATGGGCTGGAGCTCAACTGTCTCTCCTCATTGTTTAAAGTGGCAGTGCCGAGTCAGAGACCTTGGTGAGCAGATTCTGATGCCCATGTTGTTGAATCCCCGTTGAGCCCACTCCTATCTTGTCCCTCAGACCCTCATGCCACTAGGTGGTCTTTAGGTACGGTTACTGCTGAAGTCTCTTTTTAAAGGGCATATCCATCTTGTGGTTTCCCCCCTCCTCAGATGCTCCTTTTTCTTTTCCAGCTGCTTATCTCTTCCTGTTTTGCTGACTCAGCTGATATCTCCGTGATTTCCACCCACAAGTCCCATATTTCTTTAATTTCTGGTTCAACTTGCAGATTATCCACACTTGATGTGTCAACAGACCCTTCTTTGTCAGCAGTGCTGTCAGGATCTGTAAACTCTAAATTTTACCAATTTCTGCTTTGCCAGCCCAATCTAAATCTTTATCTGTATGCCACCATCTCTGCCCACATATCTCACAGTTTGCCCCTTTTTTAGACAAATACAAGGACTCCGTCTTAACCTGTGAGTTTGCTGAACTTTGCTGAACTTCAGCATCGACATCTTCTACTGGGACTGAAGAATTTAGAGTCTCCTTCTCATCTCCAGTGTCTTCATTATCTGATGTAGTGTTAGATAAATCTCTCTCTTCACCTCTCTCACTGCTGGTGGTATGTCGATTGTCACCTTTACCGTCGACTTTACCACTTCACTGGCTGATTAAACATCACTGCTTTGTCATTTTCATTATCTAAACGTGTCCCTGCCCTTTTTAAGGATGTTTTACTGAACAACATTGTTCATTCAGCTGGCACCACTTCTGTTTCAGTGCCACATCATGTCTCTCCAAACTTTACAGGAATTTTCACTCGTTTGGTGGAATGCACAACTTCACCACCTCCAAATATGAAAGCTCTTCTGTTTGAAATGTTTGAGTTCCTCAGCTTTTTGACTTCATTCTGGTCAGACTGACTAATGTCGTTGTCTAAGTATTTCTCTCCATAGACTGTGAGAGTGTAAGTAGAATCAGTTGCCGCTAATCCTAAAGATTCGAACAAAACACTAAATGTGCCCGAGTTTGATTCTTTTGTAAATTACGTCATGTTTCATTCTTCACAGTTCTCTGTATTTCAGTCTCCTCTGTTATTATCATCTGTTCATTTATTTTTCTGCATTCTTTAGCCCAGTGCTCTGACAATAATGCATTTTGATCTCCTTCCATATTTGGCTGACAGATTATTGCCTGGCAATGGTGACTTCTTCTTGCTGCATTTTGAATGCCACCTGTTGTGTTGTCTCTTACTGGTGAAATACACAGTTTCATGAGTAACAGTAATACCCATTGTTACCAGACTTTACTACAAAAATTTTCATTGTACCAATTCCATTGAAGCAATAGTAAGTGCCATCCATGCTGTTAATCCCAGCTGCCTTTGGTTTGTATCTAAACGCGTCGTGTCCAACAGCTTTAAAGCTCACACAGCATCAGGGACAGCCATGTTATATCTACACATGCAGGTCACTCCATGTCACATCATCACATTTATGGACCTCATTGTCACAGATTTTAACGAGACTTGGCCTGCTGATTTGGTAATCTGAGTGACCCATGGAACTGAAATTGCACGTTTCTTGGATCAACAATAATAATGAGATTTAAAATAAAAAAGTTTGAATACTGTGCTGGTTAGGATTTGACTAGCTATTTCTACCTGAATATAAGTTCCTCAGAAATGGTTCTCATGTCGTTTTAAAGATCTTTTCCAGCTCTATTGTTTGTGAAAATACTATGCTATCTCCAAAATGAAAAAATGACCATGTTATGAGTGATTATAATGTTAAAATCTGAATAGTAAATTTTAAAATTGGCCTATTTTTTACTAAAGCTACCTTTATAATGTCATGAACATCTCCAGAAAATTTGTTTTTGTTAAAATCTGTGTTAGTGAGGTCCAAAAGTGTGATGATTTGACGTGGAATTACCCATCAGGAGTATCTCTGCTTCAAATCGATGATCTAATCCACCATAGAAACTGCACTCGCCCTTTTAACTCTGTAAAATCTGAATATCCTCATAGATACGATCCTTTGTCTCCTTTAAACACAACATCAAGCCTTTCTATCAGAATAGTCTCACCTTCATCTTTGTTCAGGTCTTCTGCTCAAATTGACATCTCAATGATGTCCCTGTAAGCGACAGTCCAACCTCAAGTGTGTGTTGTTTATTTCTAAGCCTAGTAACCCGTGTCCATATTAAATCTTCATTTTTCCAGCTCTCGTATGACTTTCTCTTGTCAGATACAGGCAGGATTCTATAATTAGCAGACATTCTCTACTACGAATGTTAAACTTAAATAACAACACAACACCTTTGATGTTAGCCACATGCTTTTTATTCTTCTCTCTCATAAAACATCACGAGTAACCTCCTACAAACCCACTCTCCTCAAACCCCGAATGTCCTACTCCCAGTCGGGATGCAGTCCCGTAATCCCACAAATAGGAGTACATATATAAGATATAGAATATAACAACTTAACAGAATGAACCTCCAAATGTTCAAGTCCAGCGAGGATATCCAACAAAGCCCTAAATATGATGGCTTTACTAGACCTGCCATTGCTGTGTCCAAACATGATGATGCCGTGTAGATAAAGTGTTGTCATATATACATGGTGGCACTGAAATGTATGCAAATCCCCTTTAATGAAGGTCTGCAGTGCACTTTGATCACATATGAATTGTGTGATTTGTAATTTTAACCTGTGAAGCAGAAGAGGAAATCAACTGTGACCCTGAAGTGTGCTCATTATTTTTACTGACTTTATGAAGTTAATTCTTCCACTTTTATTTTCACAGTGCTTTCCCATTTCACATGGCTGTACACTGAGGTGTTTAATGGCCTCCAGCTCAGGGCTGTCCATGTGAGAAGTGAATCTGAGAAGAGAAGGGCAGACATTTTAAAGAGAGAGAAGAGTTTCCCACAGAGCATGGCCTCTGCCAAAGAAGATGGAGTGGATGAAAGAACGGTGGACATTAAAGAAGAGGCCTGTGAGTGGCTCACACCAGAGGATGTGTGTGTGAAGCTGGAGGATCACGAAGAAAGAATTTCAGTTTGTAAAGAGGAGGAGGAGTTCAGGGAGGTGACTGCTGCCATTAAAGCTGAGGATTTGAATTATTTCTCAGGTAGTCTTGAACTTCAAAAGCATGAAACTGAGGATATTTTCAAGCGCGAGGCCTGTGAAGAATCTCCATCCAGTTTACAGCCCTGGTCCACTAATACGGGACGACTGGCTACACAGGAGAATTCTGCAGAGCTGAAATCAGAGTTATCACTGTCTGAAGAGAAAATCACCGAGGGAAATGGGAGAGAAGGAGAAGAATCATCTGGGAGTGTTGGAATAAGTGAGTAATTGATTAAATATAAAAGAAAGAAAGCATTTATAAATTCTAGCGGTCGGTGTTTTGATGTTTTTAAAAAATTGAAATGAGAGTGGAAGACACGGTTAATTGAACTTGGATAAAAGTCCACCTGCTCAGGCCCATGATAACAAACAATAGGTTACCTAATAAATGATAAATTAAATTTTTCCTTATTCACCCAAGTTTTCTAAAGTGTTGAGCGCATGACTTGAACATCATGAGGCTTTGACTGAAGCTGTGACGTATGTTAGGCCAACAGCGCATTACATTCAATGAAAATATCAACAGTCATATTTTGTTAAACACATGTATATTTCTTAAGTTGTGTGGCAGTTAAGCCAGAAATGTCCACAAAAAGAAAGAAAGAAGTAAGAATAAAATCCTCACCCCTGTGCACTAAATAAGCGTGAATTTGCTCAAGCCAGTGCACACCTTATATGTGCCTCATCTTTCTAATGGTAATCTCGTGCACTTTGATGTTAACAGTGACGAGCTACCTGAACGAGACATGTCATTCAGGGGTCTCAGGGTCTTCTTTCCGTATCTTGTGTTCTGCTCTCAGACTGAACTTGCTTAGGCAGCAGGGCCTGGACAAGTTGGCAGTGATTTGAAATCTTCAATTGGAGATGATCTTGGGCCCTTCCATCTCCCACAGTCACATCGGGTCAATTTGGAGTCACCACTCCACATCACTTGCATGTTCACCTGCACTTCTCAAACACATAAAAATTCACTCTGCTGAAAAATTACCCGACTCCCACTCCAGTAAACACATTCTTCCAGTGCGATTCCTGCAACAAAACTTTTCAAATGCGAACCATACTTGGTAAACACAAGAAAAGGCATTCTTCCCAACAACTATATGAGTGCCAGAAATGCAATAAGATGTTCACTGCATAGGATTGTCTGACTAAACACAACAAAACTCATTCACAAGTCTTGCAATGCGCAGGCCCGGCCTTAGGCATAGGCGAAGTAGGCAACCGCCTAGGGCCCCAGTGTCTAGGTTGCCCCGGATTGACGGCGGCCGGGCCCCTGGCCCGCCCCTCCCCTCGCATGTTTAAATTATGTGCGCCAGCGGGGGTGTGTCCGTGTGGGCGGCTGTCTTTAAAAGCGGAGCGGTTTGAGTCAAGATCTCTATGGGTCGAACATTCACATCAGTGAATCAGCCCTCATCATCATTCGTTGAAGAAGAAAGAAGTCAAGATCTCATAAATCCTTCCACCTCGTCGGTGGCAGCAGGTGGCATGGGAGCAGGAAGGCAGAACCGCAATCTGAGTTGCGAGAACGAACGAAACCCTTGTCTGTCAGTATGTCCTTGAAGCGTAAATACGAATCTGGAGCAGCTAAGCGAAAGAAAAAAGCTGATACTGATGCTTTCATTGCGTCTCAGAGAGGAGATTTGCTTAATTTTGTGAGAGTTGGTGCTGGTAACAAAAGTTTCAAATGTCCCAAAAAATAAAGGACAAAAAAACTAAAAAAAGAAAAAATACAAAAAAACTAAGCTGGGCTTAGCTACATACCGCCACGTGGTGCCCAATGGAAACAGTTCAAACTGGCTAAATTGTAGCTGCTAACTACTCCGGGCGAAAAAGGGACGCAGGGTGATGACCTCATAACGTTACAAGAAAACGTCTCCTTGGTCTAATTTTCATGCATTTCGCAGAGCTTCCAGGGGGGGCCCTGGACCCCCCTTTCGCCTAGGGCCCCATAATACCTAAGACCGGGCCTGCAATGCGACATCTGCAAAGCAACATTTCCAAACCAACGCAGTCTCAACAGACATACACACAATCCTCTTCCTGTTACCACAGGTACTTCTTCACCTCATTCCTGTCTTCCCGTCCAAGAGTACAACATTGGTTTGTCCAGACCAGCACTGCAAACACTGTCATGCACTATACTGGCCTGCTGAGCGTAATACGTCCAACAAGTACTCGAGGTGCTGCCATGACGGTAAAGTAGCTTTACCACCTTTGCGGGAGCCACCTGTGTCTTTACAACAGCTTCTTACACAGCAAACATCAGAAGGTAAAAATTATCGTGAACGCATTCAAGAATACAACTCTTCTCTAGCATTTGCTTCCATGGGTTTACAGATAGCTTGACCTCCTGGCCACGGATCATACTGTTTTAAAATACACAGGCAAATTTATTACCAAATCTCTCCACTATACGCTGACACTTCTACCTCTCCAGGATATGGACAGTTGTGTTTTTGACACAGCAGAAACTATTGAAGTACGCATACAAAATAAAGCAAATTCTGTATGCAGCGAAAGCACAGACCTGATATTGTAGTACGAGGTTTTTCGGATCAAGCTGCAGGAATTTCGTAGAGACATTCTACAACAACATCTTATTGGGGTTGTTATCTCTTATATTTACGTAATCGAATTTCAGAAGCTCAGCCTTCCTCACGCCCACATGCTGTTTACTCTTCACAATAATCCTAAAATAAGAACCAAAGATGATATTGATAAATATGTCTCTGCTGAACTCTCTAACCCTGACACTGACCGTAAGTTAGTTGAAATTGTTACTATATGTTGTTTCCTGCAGAGGCATTAGCTCTCTTGGAAATGTGTTCTTTTAATATTGTGGCTTATTAAATAATTAGACGATATCATAATATACCAGAAAAGGCGATATCCCTCCCATAGTGATTACGGGCGGTACAAGAATCACATGAGACAAAATATCTTTTAGCTTACATTTACTGACGTTTTACGCAGTTACAGACGAGGAGGCATATGGACAGACTTTATCCAGGTGGGAATCTGGATCAACACAGTCAGCCATTTTTTCCGTCCCTACGCTGGGAGGTTTTTCAACACACCTGGTGTCGACACAGCCTCGAAGGGTCTGGCCACTGTCCAGACCTTTTATATGGTTCTTGCTTCATTTGCTGGTCTTCTCGTTTCCAAACAAGGGCTGAATTCCTCTCCCACAAAATACAGAAATATCATAGTGCTTACATGTCGATTCTCATTCTCCCAAGAAGGAAAGAAGGTTTGTGCTGATAGAGGACAGAAATACCCTAACCTGTGTTTAAGCTGACTACACAAGCCTCCAGTTGTCTTTGGCTATCTAATCCAATGCTTGGTCAGCAATTCTAACTGCTGAGCCTCTGTGTGCCACAGTTAACATGCACATGTGAATAAAACTCATAACAGTATTGTCCAGATACAGTGACATAAAGAAAAATGTAGTATTACATATGTGTAGTACACAGACCATGCGGTACAGCAGGTAACCCAACGGTATTGTGCATGAAGGATGGTACTTGCACCAAGCAATTCCCGAAAGATTACAAGAAACACACACAAGAAAACATTAACGGGTACACAATCTACCATAGAAGAGAATGGCCAACTGCACAAATAGGCAAGTTTATAATTGATAATCGATGGATAGTTCCATACAACCTTTGGTTGAGTAAAAAATTCAATGCATATATTAATGTCGAAGTTTGCTCATCTATAAAGTCCATCAAATATCTCTACAAATATGTTCACAAAGGTTACGATGCAGATTCCATTACCTTACAGCAAGAACATCCTAACGATGACTTGGTTCATGATGAAATCAAGACTTTCTTGGACGGAAGATATGTTAGTGCTCCAGAAGCTATGTGGCGTCTTAGTGAGAACAGTATATCAGACAAATCTCACAGAATTATACGATTACCTGTCCATCTTCACAAACAACAAACTGTCCTGTTTCGTGAAGGTCTCGAAGAAGAAACCTTAAATCGAGAAGCAACGAGAAAAGCCATGCTAACAGCATGGTTTGACCTGAATAAGATGCATACTCATGCGAAATCACTCCACTATATAGACATTCCACACTATTATACTTTCGATTTCAAGGCTAGCATGTGGAAGCGACGACTCTGGAAAAAGTAACGCTATAGGTAGAATGCCAATTGTCTCTATTCAAGACTCTGAACGCTACTACTTACGTGCCCTCTTAACGTGGTTTCCAGGCGCTACTACTTTCCAGGAGCTTAGAACCATAAATGGAAACATATGCAGCTCATTTAAAGCAGCATGTCAAGATTTAGGTCTCCTTAACGATGACAAGATTTGGCACAACACTCTTTATGAAGCTAAACAAACTAAGATGCCCGTACATATGAGACAATTCTTTGCTATCATTTTTGCCTTTGGGGAACCTGTCAACGTCCCGGACCTATGGCAAACACACAAACTGGCAATTTGCGAAGACCTGTTTACTAAATATTTCACTGACACTACCACAATGTACACTGTCTCGGAAATGAAATACCCAAGTGCTATGGTATGACTCTTCAACAATTTCATCTCCCAGTCACCAAATTCATCCCACCATTTACTCCAACCTGTGTTGACATTCTCCATGAACAAAAAGTAGCTTCAGATTACACACAACAACTTAACGACGATCAGCGAATAGTTGTACAAACAGTACTGCAGGCAATATACAATCCACCTGTTCATTCCAAGAAATGTTTCTTTCTTGATGGCCCCACAGGAACAGGCAAGACCTTTGTATACAAAACCCTCATTCATTCTGTAAGACTTAGAGGAGACGTGGAAATAGCGGTTGCTTCAACTAGAATCGCAGCAACTTTGCTACCTGGCGCCGGTACTGCACATTCCGTGTTCAAAATACCTCTTCAAACCACACCAACATCAACCTGCAACGTGAAGCCAAATACCAACAATGCCAATAATATATTTGAAGCAAAAATTATCATCTGGGATGAAGCACCAATGACACATTGTTATGCATTTCAAGCTGTTGACAGACTACTGCGAGATCTCACTCACAAAAATGCACCTTTCATTAATAAAACCATTCTTCTCCGTGGAGATTTATGCCAAATACTGCCTGTTATCTTCTGCGGTTCTCGAGCCCTCACCATTGCCTCTTGCATCAACAAGCACAGGCTGTGGAATGAAATGAAGGTCCTAAAACTCACAAAAAATATGAGAGCTCTCGAAAGTGAAACTCAATTTGTTCAATGGCTTCTTCAAGATGGGGAAGGTTAAACTGGAGACACGGGAGAACTACCTTTTCAAAGTTTACCACAAGAACAAGACCCAGTTGCTCAACTTTACGGTGATATTAATTTCTCAACTGTGACTCCCCAAGAACTTGCTGCAAGAGCAATACTGAGCATCACAAATGATGATTCTCTACATATTAATAACAAAGTTCTTGATCTTATACAGGGTGGAAAAGTGACCCTCAAGAGTGTAGATACAGTGGTTAGTGATGATCCTAATGATCAACTAACGTACCCACAGGAATTTTTCCACACCCTCACACCAACTGGTATGCCTCCCAGTATCCTTCATCTAAAGGTGGTAGCCATAGTCATGCGCCTCCAAAATATTATACCATCAAAAGGTCTTTGCAACGGAAGAAGACTCATCATTACCCAAATACATATACATATTGAGTGCAAACAGATCGCTAATCAAAATTCTGAAACAATCTTCATTCCTAGAATTTCTCTTCTTCCATCCGACTCCAATGTCCCTTTTAAATTTAAACGCATACAATTCCCACTCAGACTCGCCTTCTCCATGACTATCAACAAGTCCCAAGGACAAACGTTTGAAAAGATTTGCGTTAATCTACAACAACCAGTCTTAAGCCATGGTCAGTTGTACGTGGCTTTTTCTGGGGTTAGATCTTTCGACTCATTATCTGTCATCTCCAGCAAAACACCTATTCACAACTGCGTCTTTCAAGAATTCCTTTCTCACCTTTTTTCGTTCCTATTCTTACACCGCCATATGCTACGACAGGTGTTGGCTAGTAATCATAATAATACCGTCGTTTTTCTTTTCAAAATAATAAATGTATTTTTAGCCATGTGTAAACTTCACATTCCATAATAAAGTGCTACTGCATACAGCATACACAAAGAATATTTACCCATAATGCACACATACTGGAACAAAAACAAGCTGATCCAAACAAAAGGCATGTCTTAATCATACTATACATTTCTAATCAAATCAAATGTTCAATTAGATATTTGTAGCCATCGACTACGACAAGAGAAAAACGAGACAGTCTTGGTGAACGCTTCAGGTTCTTATCTAAGAATATAACCATCTCTGCATATTCTGAGGACAGTCTGGTCCTCCTGTCATCCACGACGTGTGCTGCTGTACTGAATAGACCCTTGCTGTCCCCACTTGTATAAGGAGGGCACAGGTAGGATGACAACTTTTATTGGTCCTCCAGAAAGCCAGTGGCCCAGCATCTCTTGTGGTATAAGGTTCACAGAGATAAAGATTCACCTCTGATGCTGCTGACTCAGATGTAGTTTTTATCTTTATTGACAATTTCTTCATGTTTCTTTGGATCTTTCGGCTGTTGTCTGTTGCTCCGAGTGTGTCTGTGTGGTTGAGACACCGGCACTGAGCGGTTGATGTGTTTGAGATTTGTAATCATCTGTGAAATACGTGTCCTTGTACCCTTGTTTAATTTTGAGAAAAAAATCATTATGATTATAACATCTGTTACAGAATTCATAACTGTATAGTGACTGTTCACACTCAGTGCTTACTATGTGTAATTAGTTTTATTTTATTTAGGTCCAAAAACTAGGTTTGTATCATTCTACCCAACATGCAAATAAGAGGGCTGATGACAGTTTCTAACTAATCGACGTCCACTTGATAACAATTTATATTTATGTACCAGCTCGGTAAAACTCTGCGTCCCTTTCCTCCCATCTACCTACACATTCACTGAAGGGCTAATAAAAGGGATTTTAGTCAAAACATCTAATGCCAGGTTAATTAATCTATACTAATAAAAGGCAAAGCCCTCACTCACTCACTCACTGACTCATCACTAATTCTCCAACCTGCCGTGTAGGTGGAAGGCTGAAATTTGGCAGGTTCATTCCTTACAGCTTCCTTACAAAAGTTGGGCAGGTTTCATTTCGAAATTCTACGCATAATGGTCATAACTAGAAGCTATTTTTCTCATTTTACTGTAATGGAATTCAGCTTGAAAGCAGTGGGGGACGGAGTTTCGTGTGACATCATCACGCCTCCCATGTAATCACGCAGTACTTAGAAAACCAGGAAGAACTCCAAAAACCGCTGAAGAAAACATACATTATATAATTAAGAAGGCAGCGAAACAATTAGAAGCGAGCGAGTGACATATAAAACCATATTCAGCGGCTCACGTGAACTGGACGAGTGCGCAGACAAAAGCAACAGTTCCAAAGAGTGCTGAACAAAAACCGCATTACACTGCTACGCTCAAATAGACAAACCACACGCCGTGGCGCAATAATAGAGGCTTCACCTCTGGCGCCAAGGTTCGATTCCCGAGAGGGGATGCACTTTATTCATTTTTTGCCTCGCATCCCCTTGGTTTGAGACGTATGAAAAAATATGCGGTTAACGCAGAAAGACAAATCATCAATTGAAGCTTTATGAACAATTGATACTTTATTCGCGATCAATGATTGTTTTGGTAAAGCCATACTCAGTGTATTCATTAGATGAACGGTAAAAAAGTAAGACCGAGGGGAGGGTAACTTATTGAGGCACGCAAGCAAAACCACAATAGCACGCGGGCTCAATGTTCTGAATTGCACGATCACATTTGAAAAAATATATCTTTTCAAGTTCTATTTAGTCCATATGTGTCAAACTCAAGGCCCGCAGGCCACATCCGCCTGGCGTAATTATATCCGCCCGAGATTATTTTATATATTATTGTTATTAATGGCCTGGGGATATGAAGCGCTGGTAACACAATAAACTACAGATCCCATAATGCAGCGCTTCAGCTGCCTTGCCGAACACTTACCGCGTTAATCAAGTCTAGCTTATGATGCTGCAAGTTATTGCGAAGCTAGCCCACACGATGCCGAAGAGAAAAGGTGATTCTGAACATAGAGCCTTAAAAAACCGATGGGAGGCTGAGTATATGTTTACTGACATTGCCGGTAAACCCGTGTGTGTCATTTGTGGAGCTAATGTGGCTGTAATTACAGAATTTAATCTAAGACGGCAGTATGAGACAAAACATCAAGATAACCTGAAAGACCTGAATGCAATGCACAAGATACAGAAAGCAGAAGAGGTAAAGAAGAATCTGACACTTCAGCAGACGTTTTAACCGTGCAAAATCACAAAGTGATTTCAAGTGAAGCTACTTTTATGGGAGACACAAATGCACCAGTGCAACTTGCCCCACTTTCCCTGTTGCCAAGTAATGTTGAACCAAGTCGGCACTACGGTGTTCCCAAATACACAATTTGCTGATAAACTGAGCGCACTGCACACTGAGTTCGCACGGCGCTTTGGTGATTTTGAAGAACAAAAAAATGATTTTGAGTTGTTTCGCAACCCATTTGCCATCGATGTGGAAACTGCACCTGTGCAGATTCAGATGGAGGTGATTGAGCTGCAGTGTAATGGCACACTGAAGGCAAAGTACGATACTGCAGGGCCTGCACAGTTTATTCATTCCATTCCCGCAGAAATACTCCAGCTCCGTCTACATGCGGCTCGAACCTTGTGCATGTTTGGTAGCACATATCTGTGTGAGAAGCTCTTCTCAGTGATGAAGACTAACAAAACAGCACACAGGAGTCGCCTCACTGATGAGCACCTGCAGTCCATCCTGAGAATCTCCACAACACAGAACTTCACACCAAACAGAAACGAACTTGTGGCCAAAAAAAGATGCCAGGCGTCCAGCTCTGATAAAATGACATAAGAGCAAAGACAACTGAATGATTTGATTTGTTATTGCTGAAAAGAACACATTTTATTTATATTTCCAGGTTTTGTTATGCACCATGTTCATATTTGAATTTGTATAATTTTGACAGGATATATTTTTATGGAGAGCAAAATATTATAAGTTATTTAAGGTTTTAGTTGATTTATTCCGGAATAATATTCTGTCGACTAAATAAAAATTCCTTCTATTTAAAATTTAAATAGAACTTGAACAGATAAGAGAGCTCATAATATCCAGGCAGACTTGCACGTAAGAGCAGGAGTCATCCGTTTTAACAAACAGCGTATTGCACTGATACGAAATAGCCTGCCCATTTAATTATTTAGGAATGGATAAATAAATTAAGATTTTGTACAAATAATGTTTTTCATTTTTCCTCCCTCATGGATTCTGGCACCCCCAGCAACAGTTGCTCACACCCCAAAGACTGTGTGTGTGTATATGTAGATATGTATATATGTGTGGATGTATGTATGTGTATATATATATCTATACTAATAAAAGGCAAAGCCCTCACTCACTCACTCACTCACTCACTCACTCACTGACTCATCACTAATTCTCCAACTTCCCGTGTAGGTAGAAGGCTGAAATTTGGCAGGCTTATTCCTTACAGCTTACTTACAAAAGTTGGGCAGGTTTCATTTCGAAATTCTACGCGTAAGGGTCATAACTGGAACCTATTTTTCCCCATATAATGTAATGGAGTTGAGTTGGAGATGGCCGCGGAGTTTCGTGTGACATCATCACGCCTCCTACGTAAGTATGTAGAGCACAAGGAAGAACTCCAAACAGCGATCAGCACAAAACGCCATTTCACAATTGAGAAGGCAGAAAAACATTATGAAGCAAATGATGCATACAAGCATATTCATAAGTACAGCTACTGCGGAAACAAAGCACGGCGTGAACCGTAAGTTTATATTAAATTAAGTTCATAGACAGGCTGCCACTAGCGTTTGTAATTTAGTGCCTGCCCATATAAGGCCGTCCATCAGCGGCAATCCAATACAAACACTGCCGGTAAATATTCACGGGTGAAGGACTGTGCTTATGCAGAGGAAGATGAGATGGTCAGGGTGGTGTTTGGCACAAACTCATTGAAACTGCGAGAGAAACTTTTAAGTGCGGGTCTTAGCTGACATTACACGAGATGGCACCAGCACAGCTGGGAACCTTCGATGCAAGAACACCAAGCGGCTCACGTGAACTGACGCAGTGCACAGACAAAAGCAACAGTTCCAAAGAGTGCTGAACAAAACCGAATTACACAATTGAGAAGGCAGCAAAAAATATGAAGCGTCTTATACATACAATCATATTCATAAGTGCAGCTACTGCGGAAACAAAGCACACGGTGGAAAAAGTGAATGTCCCGCTAAAGGAAGACAGTGTAAAAAAAACAAAAAAACGTGCATGCAGTTTGTCACATCACAGATAAAAAGAAGACGAGCTGTTTATTGATGCAGTAAGAAACTAATCGATGAATGAAACCTCTTATCTTTACAGCGATTGACAAACACGGAATGTAACTTGAACACATCCTACAAATACGAGCCTGATTGAAAGAAATAATGATAATCAAATCCTTGATGACAGCAACATTCAATAACACTCACAAAACAATTACTGTATATTGACAATCATGTTACGTTATTTTTAAAATGTTCCCTTTTCTTTTTCATAACTTCTACTTCTCCACTGCGATACACGGGTATATATGTAAATGTATACTTTAGCATAGACAAGCCACACGCTGTGGCGCAATTGTAGAGTCTTCGCCTCTAATGCCGACATTCGAGGTTCGATTCCGAGAGGGATGTACTGACTATGTACGCGCTACCGATTCATTTTACCTTCGCATCTCCTTGGTTTGGGACGTATGAAAAATATTAGGTTAGCGCAGAATCATGTTACGTTATTTTTAAAATTTTCCCTTTCTTAGCACAAGCACAGCTGAGAAGCTTGATGCATGTACTCCATAGCGCGTTAAAAATAACGCATTTAATCACACTTTCAATTCCAAGCAAACGGGAACTTTTGTCAATGCATGATTTCCTGGTACATCCATTACACTGATGCACACATCAGAGCTACAAAAATGTTAGAGTCGGAATAAAGCGCGTTCCTACGACTGATCATTTCGACTTCCCGAGTAAGCCTTGATAAAAGCATGGTTTTGTGCACACTGAAAAGCAAGCAAAATTAGATGCATTACAGAAAGCGGACTTTGTGGCTCTTACTGGGGATCATTGGACTTCCGTGACCGTTAGTAATTCTAAATACATCTAATTACAAAATGTTCAATGATCACACTGTTTTAGCCTAATGTACAAAATAATTTTGGCTAATGTTACTCAGAGTTTAAAGAGTAAGCTGGTCAAATTACCTTTTATGTTTCTGACTTATTTTTTTAAGAAGAAAAACTGCACTTTATGGTGAAATTTTGGTTATTATTATTTAAAGACAATACTATTCTGAAAATGTACTTAAAGTACTTAAACTACCACTTTATTTTTAAGTCTGCCCAATTTTAACCAGGGATGATATTTTTGTTTCTGTTTTGAATTCAAATGCAGTTTAAAGGCTTTTTTTCAGAAATTAAAACAGCTTCAGTTTACAATATTCATGTCCATGTCTATTATTTGATTCTGTAAGCCCACTAAAACCGTTTTAAATAAAAAAAAAAAAAAAAACATTTGCGATTTGGGGCAAATTCGTGTGCGATTACATACGATTAATCAAGATTAATTCTTACACAGCCTCTAATTAATTGGATTAATTTTTTAATCGAGTCCCACCTAATATATATATATATGTAGATATATATGTACATTTGTATATATATGTGTATATACAGTATATATGTAGATATGTATATGTTGTATATACAGTATGTATATATATGTGTGTGTATATATACATATGTATATGTATATATATGTATGTGTATAGATGTGTATATATATATATTTATATATATGTTTATATGTTTATATATGTGTGTCTGTGTGTGTGTGTATATATATATATATATATATATATATATATATATATATATATATATATATGCCAGCAACACTCATATCAATGACAAAACAATTACATTAACAATCATCTTACGTTATTTTTAAAATGTTTGCTTTTCTTTTCATAACTTCTTTAACACACTACTTCTCATGGGTATTCTGCTAGTATATATATATATATGTATATGTGTATATATATATATGTATATATTATGTATATATATATATATATATATATATATATATATATATATATATATATATATATATATATATGTATATATATATATATATATATATATATATATATATATATATAAAATGTGTATATATGTATGGATATTTATATGTTTGTGTGTGTGTGTGTGTATGTATATATATGTGTTATATATATATATTGTAAAAGATGCAACAACAAGCAGCATAAAGGTTTGGGGTATTCCAGCCCCATATATTGTAGACGATCCACAATAGCAAAAAAAAATGCAGGTCAAACTTATAAACTAAACAGTTCATATGTGCGACGCCATATTGGGCGTCGGTGGCAATTTTATAAGGGAGGAGCCGGAAGTGAAGGAATGCTGGGAAAGAGGCATGAGGGATGGTGGGACTGCTGACGTCATAGAAGATGGCGGAGGAAGGGCGGAAGTAGACGTACTGCGGGAAAGAGTTATGGCGGAGCGTCTTTGGTCCTGGAAAACAAAGGAGAAAGGTTAGTACCCGCCACTCCCTGCGGCGAACGTCTTCGATGTGTTTTAAGATCCATCCGCGGTCTCCTACTCATGCATGCGTGACAATATATATATATATATATATATATATATATATATATATATGACAGCAACACTCATCACTCACAACAGTGACAAAACAATTAAATTGACAATCACGTTACGTTATTTTCAAAATGTTTCCTTTTCTTTTTCATTACTTCTTTAACACACTACTTCTCCACTGCGAAGCGCGGGTATTTTGTTAGTTTATACTAATAAAAGGCAAAGCCCTCACTGACTCACGCACTGACTGACTCACTCACTCATTCACTCACTCACTCACTCACTCACTGACTCACTAATGTCACTAAATCTCCAACTTCCCATGTAGGTAGAAGGCTGAAATTTGGCAGGCTCATTCCTTACAGCTTACTTACAAAAGTTAAGCAGGTTTCATTTCGAAATTCTACGCGTAACGGTCAATAACGTCCACCATGTTGAACTTTCTTATTCATGGCCCCATCTTCACGAAATTTAGTATGCAGGTTCCCAGCGCTAACTGAATCCTACTTACGTACATATATACATCCATAGCCTGCAGCTCAGTCGCCGTGTGAGGCGGCGTTGGGTCCCCCATCCCCACACATCCCACGTTGTTGGCTGCCTGCCTATATTAGGCTGTCCGTCGCTCCAGTCTCTTTATTCCCTTCCTTGCTTCGCCACGGTATTAATGTCTCCCTGCTGATAACTACAGCCTTTTTATTTAATCCACGGCTTCTCCGCTGTTTTATTGTTCATTTATTAAAATTATAGTTATTGTTTAGGTATTTTAGACTTACTTTACATTGTTCAGGTACCCATTTCCTTTATCGTTCCAACCATACCCCCATTAACATGTCTATCGAAGTGATCACCATCGATCCAAGAACTGTCACTTACCGAGTGGTTTCCATGCCCGGAGATGGCACCTATCTTTTCCATTCTCTGTGTTACATATTGCACGGCCATATCAGGCTCTCTCTTGATATCCGGAGGAACATTGTGTCTTATGTATTGAATGACTGGGACAGGTTTCAGGTGTGGACTGATGACGGTACAGGAGATAATTATACTACACAGGAGCACTAGAAGAGTGAAATGCTTAAGCCCTTCACCTATGGTTTTGCATGTGAGTTGATGACTGCTGCTGAATTGTTCGGTTGTCGCTTTCAAGTGTACTGAAATGGCCAAATATTTTACACCTCTGGACAACCGCCAATGCCTCTTAAACATCATAGATTCACAGGTGACGACTTGAGTAGTGGACACTTTGATGTTTATGAATGTTTAAACTGTCGAAAGCTGGATGCCAAGTTATCGATGAAACCGGTTGTATGGTTACAATCCTTGACAGATGCCGGATGTCACTTCAACACAACAAGTCCTACAAATACTAACGTAATTGAAACAAACCATGAAACTCAAACCGATTATGACAGCAGCAACCCAAGCTGTGACATTTGAGGCAAGATTGCTTTTCACATGGCCAACCGTATGTTGCATGCTCAAGAGTAAGCTCAGCACACAGCTTGGTCATATTACAACTGGAGGGCCGAAATGGCAACGTGGCATACAAAGAGATCCTTAACAAATAATTATCGGTATATCTCCCTCAGTTTAAAAAGGTTTAGTTTTCTAAATTAAAAATTTTAAGGCAGTACTTCGCCGCTGTGAAGCACGGGTATTTTGCTAGTTATACAAATAAATCGGTCAATAAACACTCACTTGCAGATGGAATTGTGCATCTATATGATCCAGAAGGTGACATCTTCCAGAAGTGAAAGTAGCTACACAACAACAACAACAACATTTATTTATATAGCACATTTTCATACAAACAGTAGCTCAAAGTGTTTTACATAATAAAGAATAGAAAAATAAAAGACACAATAAGAAAACAAAATAAGTCAACATTAATTAACATAGAATAAGAGTAAGATCCAATGGCCAGGGGGACAGAAAAAACAAAAAAAAACTTCAGACGGCTGGAGAAAAAAATAAAATCTGTAGGGATTCCAGACCATGAGACTGCCCAGTCCCCTCTAGACATTCTACCTAACATAAATGAAACTGTCCTATTTGGATTTAGGGTTCTCACGGAAGGACTTGATGATAATGGTCATGTAGACTTCTGCCTTTTAATCCATCCATCATTGTTGGAGCATCATGAAGCTTTGAGTAGGTGGTGGTGGCGCAGGCCACCACCACAAAGAAACCGGAAAAAGAAACAGAAGAGAGAGTAGGGGTCAGTACGGATTTTAGAGCCACCATTATGAAGAACTGAACATACAGAGTATCAGGATTAAGTTAAATTGAAGTTATAAAAAGGCCATGTTAAAGTAATGTGTTTTCAGCAGTGTTTTAAAGTGCTCTACTGTATCAGCCTGGTGAATTCCTATTGGCAGGCTATTCCAGATTTTAGGTGCATAGCAGCAGAAGGCCGCCTCACCACTTCTTTTAAGCTTTGTTCTTGGAATTCTAAGGAGACACTCATTTGAGGATCTGAGGTTACGATTTGGAATATAAGGTGTCAGACATTCCGATATATAAAATGGGGCGAGATTATTTAAGGCTTTATAAACCATAAGAAGAATTTTAAAGTCAATCCTGAATGACACAGATAACCAGTGTAGTGACATTAAAACTGGAGAAATGTGTTCGGATTTTCTTTTCCTAGTTAGGATTCTAGCAGCTGCATTCTGCACTGGTTGCAAACGATTTATGTCTTTTTTGAGTAGTCCTGAGAGGAGTGTGTTACAGTAATCTAGTCGACTGAAAACAAACGTGTGAACTAATTTCTCAGCATCTTTCAAAGATTGAAGAAGTCTAAATTTTGCTATGTTTCTTAGGTGAAAAAATGCTTTCCTAGTGATCTGATTAATATGCGATTTAAAATTCAGATTACAGTCAACAGTTACCCCTAAGCTTTTTACCTCCATCTTGACTTTTAATCCTAATGTATCCAGTTTATTTCTAATAGCCTCATTGTATCAATTATTGCCAATCACTAAAATTTCAGCTTTCTCTTTATTTAAATTGAGAAAGTTACCATTCATCCATTCTGAGATACAAGTCAGACATTGTGTTAGTGAATCAAGAGAATCAAGCTGGTTGTCCAGCCTTACGAATTCTGCTGTTTTTGCTGTCACTGTAAGTCTTTGGCGTTCTTGCTGTTAGTATTATAAGGCTGAGTTTTCTAAGTGCTGCCGTTATTGGAGGCCGAGTGAGAGTAGGCCTCTGAGCCAGACTAAGCTTGCTGGTCGTCTCAGCTTTTTAAGAGCTCGTTCTTCACACCAGTCCCTTTTGTGTTGATTTCTCAAATGCTGAATAAGGTTTGTATTCTTGAAAGTGTTAGCAGAGAATCCTTCATTACTGACTTCTTCTTGCACATATATTACAAACCACAAATTTGTTATCTCTTGTAGGAGGGCAATAAAACTGTTAGACTGGCGAGGACAAGTTTCTGTATTTTGGTAATGTTAGAACTTTGTCTTGCATGCTTTTATCATTCAAGATTAGATGTTAAGATCCGATAATTTGCTGATCATCAGTCAAGTCATTTGGAGTGAAAATTGGCTGATTTTGATTTGTGATCAATTGATCAGAACAGGCCTGTATTTCAGATATGAGAGAAAGGTGGAGAAATTGAACAGACAGCAGCAGAACATAAATAACAAACATGGAGTGGCCAAACCATAAATGCTACCTTAGTGTGAGGAAGGAATATCAACCAGTATGCCACCACATAACTTGTATTGTGTTATTTATTTTAAAAGACGGGTAGTGCTTAGGGATTTCGACATCAAACTCTGAACTTGCAGGTTCAAATTCAGCTATTGACACCATGTGACCATGAGCATTTCACATGACCTGCCTGTGCTTCAGTTTTGAAGGACAAGAAAAATGTAACCAATTGTGTCTCAAATATTGTAAGTTGCCTTGGATGGCGGTGTCCGGGGGAAATATAGTTAAAATGTTTGTGTTCTTTCAGATTTACAGAAGAATGGCAGCTTCTCTACACCTTCATTTGATCAGCCCTATCTTCAATACAAAAAGAAAGATATGAAGAAATTGGCAAGAGGATCAGAGAACCTGACAGCAGCCTTTTTGCAGTGCAGTTTTCTCCCTGCTACTGAAGTAACACCGACAGAACCCATCAAAACTGATCGACAACAAGTGGAGAAAGAACTCCAAATTCATACTGGAAAAAAATGTTTGGAATGTGGCAAACAATTCACACACAAAAGTGATCTTAATAAACATATGAAGATTCACACTGGAGAAAAACCTCATTGCTGTTCTGAATGTGGCAAGTTGTTCTTATGGAAAAGCAATCTTCATAACCACAGAAGAATCCACACAGGAGAAAAACCTCATTGTTGTCCAGAATGTGGTAAGTCATTCTTAAGGAGAAGCAATCTTCAGAACCACAGAAGAATCCACACAGGAGAAAAACCTCATTCCTGTTCAGAATGTGGTAAGTCATTCTCATGTGTAAGCGATCTTCAGAGGCACCGAAGAATCCACACAGGAGAAAAACCGCATTGTTGTCCAGAATGTGGTAAGTCGTTCTTAAGGAGAAGCTGTCTTCAGAACCACAGAAGAAGCCACACAGGAGAAAAACCTCATTATTGACCAGAATGTGCAGAACAATTTTCTGACAAATACAGTTTTCAATGGCCCACAGAAATTGATACTGGAGAGAAGCCATATTGCTGTTCTCAATGTGGAAAAAGGTTTTAAACATTAGCTCTTTTCAAGTAAACACCCAAATTCTCACTCAAGCAAAACTGCAGTATGTATGTTCTGAATGTGGCAAATGTTATATAAGCCAAAAAAATGTCTCTATCCAAGTGCCAAAATCCATATTGAAGAAAAATCTCATTGCTGTTCTGAATGTGAGAATCAATTCTGATATTTAAGCACACTTCAGTGCCATATTATAACTCATACTGGAGATAAATCTTATTGTTGCCCTGAATGTGATAAACAGTTCTCACAACAAAGCACCATAAAAAGTCACATCAGATGTCACACCGGAGAGAAACCTCCACTTTGCTTTGAATGTGACAAGCAATTCTCACACCTCAATTCTCTGTATAAGCTTAAGAAAAGTCATACCGGAGAGAAGCCTTACAGTTATACTGAATGTAGACTGCAATTCTCATTTAACAGTTCTCTTCACAATCATAAAGTAATTCATTCTGGTAAGAAACAAAGCTGTTGTGACTGTGGCAAGCTTTTCTCAGACAGCACGACCCCTAGAGATCACATGAGAATTCACGCTGGAGAGAATCCTTATTGCTGACCAGGGTGTGGCAAACGATTCTCATGTCAAACCCCAGAAGGATCCACACTGGAGAGAAGCAGTACACCTGTTCTGAATGTGGTAAAGGTTACTCTTCTGGAGAAAGTTTTCGGAGACACACGCAAAGTCATTTTGGAGTAAAGCCTGTCCCAGAAATGTCAAGTGATCTTTCCATTTGATCCTCAGGCTTCTGAATGTGGTTAAGGACTCAAATTGAGAGTAGTTAATAAGTACATAAGAATAGTGGAAAAAACACGGAAAGTGGCAAATAGATCGTAGATGTAAGGTAACTTCAGAGCCACATATGAATTCACACTGGAATACAACACATATTTCACAAATAACAAGAATCTATTTCAACAACTTATAGGTGCCAGAAAAAACCTTATTGTTGTCCTAAATGTGGTTAACGCTTTTCAGACAGCAGTGGCCTTCATATTCATAAATGATTGGCCTACTTGTGGTAAGCCTCTTAGCTGTTCTGAATGTTGAAAGTGGTCCTCCTGTATCAGCCATCATAAGCAAAATGTAAGATTTCATTAAGGACTGTACTGTCAGTACGTCAGCCATACAGGGACTGATCATCTCTGCATCAGTGCTGTGTCATAAGATGGTGAAAAATACAAACACCAGACAACAGAATGAGGTAGCAACAGTACTGTGCCGTGATAACAACTTCGTTCACAGAACACAACTGAAAAAGTTCAATGTAAAAATAAAAAATGGAGAGGTGAAATCAATTCAAATCCATAGTGCGGTGCCAACTACCAGGAGGTGCCGCTGACAACAAGGGGAATATTTTTGTTTCTGAGCTTTGGAGATGGGGCCTTACCTGAGTAGCAATGATCTTGTACCGTCACTGGGATGTCATCTGATGGCTGACGCCTGGGCTGACTGCAGACAGCCGTTCTTAACCCTGAAAATGAAGAAGTCATTTAGTGATGTCAGCTGATAGCCAATGCTGTCCAATCAGATACTGGGGAGGGACAGTCAAGGAGGACAGGAGACTAAAATGAGAGCCGTCACATGACAGACCAATGTAGAGGGGCTTTATAAGACTTTTACACTAATTTAGATTATCATTTATAAATGATAAGAGTCTTTACAAACAAAACACATTCATCGGCTGTATGTCAAGGGTGAGTCCAAAAGTGGGAATTTAAGATCTAAATACGAATTAAATGAAACATTCAGGGTTCAAAGAGAAATGTTTAAGACCTGAAGAGGGAGTCACAACAGCATGTTAGGGTTAGCATAGGGGACCACAGTTATGAGGAATATCAATTAACTAGCAATATACCCGCGCTTTGCAGCGGAGAAGTAGTGTGTTAAAGAATTTATGAAAAAGAAAAGGAAACATTTTAAAAATAACATAACATGATTGTCAAAGTAATTGTTTTGTCACTGTTATTAGTGTTGCTGTCATGAAGGATTTGATTATCATTATTTCTTTCAATTAGGTTCATATTTGGAGGACATGTTGTATTCAAGTTACATTCCGTGTTTGTCAACCGTTGTAAAGATAACAGGTTTCATTCATCGAAGTATTCACTACCCAAATCGCTATGCGAGTATTTAGCGGCAGCGTCTCTATTAAGTTGTGGATTAGCCTGCGAGTATTTAGCAACAGTGTGTCTATTAACTTGTGGATTTTTCTGCGAGTATTTGGCGGCAGTGTCACGGAGTTGTTTTCGTCTACCTGCATCAGAAAATGTACCACAACGTCTGATACGCCTCCTTTTTAGTGTTTTCTCACAGCTTGGATTGCTGCTGTCATAATCGGTTTGAGTCTATATATATATATATATATATATATATATATATATATATATATATATATATATATATATATATACATATCTACATATATATACATTTATATATACAGTATATATATATATATATATATATAAATATCTACATTATATATACACACACATATATATATTATATATATGTGTGTTTGTGTATGTATGTGTTTGTATATATAATGTAGATATGTGTATATATATATATATATATATATATATATATGTATATATATATATATATATATATGTATATATTATGTATATATATCTATATATTATGTATATATATAGCTGATTACCCATTGGCTTTGGTCACTGAGCGCAAGGGAAAAAATTAAAATGTAGTCTATAAGTTATTAAACAGTAAAACATTAACATTTTAAGAAGTAAAGATACAATGAGCACTACTGGAGTGGTTTTGGGTAAACTGCATTTTAAAGACAGTAGAACACAACAGGTAAGTTGTACTAACAGCAGCTAAAATGTATATGGATCATCTCTCGGTAGCAGATCCCTTTTGATAGGTGCTACACGACGGCTGTGGTATAGAAATTAATAGAAATTACATTTTCTATGTAAACTTCTAAATTTCTGCCTGTGGTAATGTGCCTTACCGGCATTACCAGAAATTTACGAAAATTAGTTTTTTGTCCTCTGCAGTGTTAAGAGAGAAAGGCTTTGGTTTGGGATAAAAGGAAAAAAGGTGTAAAGAAAGGAAACTTGCCTTTTTCTTTTATATAGTGTAGAGAGACGTCTTCGCTGACGATGAACGCCTTTTGGAGACTGTCTCGGTGGGTCTCATTTAGACTGGAGAGATGGCCCTGCCATTAACCGGCCGGGATGGTAACTGTTGGTCATCCACTCCTGTGCGTGTCTTCATAATCCAACCTGACGACCTCATAATCGTATATGTGCAAAAGAAAGTGCGAAGCACCTTAATATTAGTTTGTCACAGTCTAGAAATGGGATCCCGTGTTTGCAGTTGTCTGGGCTATAGCTCAGGGGAAGGAGGAAAGTGTTTACTTTCTCTTAAGTCAGATGCTCCGTCAGTGTCTCAAATGCTGGCATAGCTACGCGCGCGCGCGCGCTGGCTGCTCGACTTTTGTAGTATTTTGGCAGGGCAGGAGACGCCACTTTTTGCAGACAATTTCACGTGATCAAAAGTCTCAGCGCTCTTTGGAGGTCTTGCTTGTTCTCTGCTTACTGCGTTCATAGTCATTTCACGTGAGCCGCTCGGAGTACATGCATCGAAGCTTCTCAGCTGTGCTTGTGCTATCTTGTGTGATTTCGCGATGTCCATGGCTTTATTTAATGTAAGCTAAGACCCGGCACTCAACACTTTCTCTCGCAGTTTCGCTGAGTTTGTGTCTAACATCACCCTGACCATCTCATCTTCGTCTGAATATTTAGCAGTAGAGTGTTTCTATTGGACTGCCGCTGACAGACGGACTTATAAGGGCAGACACTCAATTACAATGGAGGCGTGACGATGTGGGACGGAATCCCGCCTCACACGGTGACCGAGCTGCAGGCAATGGCCGGTATATATGTACATAAGTACGTTCCAGTTATGACCGTTACGCATAGAATTTCAAAATGAAACCTGCCTAACTTTTGTAAGGAATGAGCCTGTTAAATTCCAGCCTTTCACCTACACGGGAAGTTGGAGAATTAGTAATGAGTGAGTCAGTCAGTGAGGGCTTTGCCTTTTATTAGTATAGATGTACAAAAAGGAATATTATTTAAAATAATAATAATATGTATGTTATAAGAAATGGGACGCCATAATGAATGCAGAACACAATGAAAATGAACTGATTTTATTGTCTGACATATAGGAGAAAAATTAAAGTCAAAGCAGAAACACACAGGGATCTCTACTGCCCCAGCTGTTAATTTGATAAATTAACCTAAAAATATAACAGAAGTTCCTTTGCTACATGTCAGTATATACTGGGATGGTGTGTGATGAACGCTTTATACTCTGAATGTGTTTGTTCAGGTTTCAGTTTGAGTTCAGCACCTTCTTCATATCGATTCCCAAGACAACGTTTCTTCATGTCAAAACTACAAGCTGGAGGCCACAGGAGCTCAATAAACTCCAACAGCAGGATTGACGATTAGAAAGCTCTGCTCTGAGAATGTCAGCTACACAAAGCTTCGGCTTCATTTACTTTACAGAAAACTCCAAAAAGCAGAACTGACCCCTTCTGTACCCCCACCACTGAAGGTCAAATTTGACCCCCTCACTACTCGTCGTTGGTTCACTCTGCTTGGACTTTCTGTATTTTGTAAGTTTATGTTTCATTTATTGGCCACACTCTTTTTACATTTCCTTTCATTGATGATCTCAAATGTGTGAGTATATCTTGACTCTTACAAGGACTTATCTAAAAAGGGTACATTGGCCATGAAATGCAAGGAGGCATAAAAATATGAAAAAAAATGCAAACCACAAAATGAAGAGGTAACATCGATGAAATATGCTCAGTGGCAGAGGTGACGAGGACAAAATTTAGAAAGGACAGCATAGAAAAGGCAGGTACCAACTGAAAACAAAAGAAGAAAGGTGATTGGTGGAAAGAACTGTCAGTCACACCTGAGTGGACTGTTGAGGACAGCCGTGGCATTGAGACTTCAGAGTTCATGTGTTTTTGATTTCAAATCTGTGACCATACACTGAATAAGTCTGTTATTTAGCAGTTAGCATGTTCTGAAACTTTAATGTCATCACAAAGATCATACAAACATGTAATGTAGCGTTTGTGATCAATCACTTTTGTTGATTTTTATGGCACCATTCATCAGCCCTGTATAGAGTGCCACTTCCAGATCAGCAACACCACTGCACCCCGTAGCACATTTGGAGTTTGGGACTGGAGCACAAAGTGGATGGCACTCTGAGAAGGACAGACTTGTAAGACGTGAACAAAGCCAGCTGCCCTCCCTGGTCTGTCTTCATTCAGAAGGACTCACCTGAATGGTGGGATTGTTCTGCGGCGCTCATGTTAGCCGACATTTCATCAGCTTGCTTTCTGCGTTTAATCAGATAAACAGCAGAGTTAATCCAAGATGAGCCAGGCCTGTTACAATGTGAACGTTCTTGACATTTTGTTTTGCTTTAAATATTTTTTCTACTTCTTTACTTTGAGTTCTTGGAGGTCTTGTACATTAGAGATTATTAATACATGAGCATTTGGTGTTAATAATGAATTGATAATTAATAAACTGTTTTTAATGCTAAATTGTAATTGTGGCCTGTTGCCATTTTGTATCTTTATCCTTCTTGACTGTGTTGTTAGGACGTGTTGCACTGTTGCCTCCCTAGAATTAAGTGCCACATCACCGACGCTTGACCTCACACCCTTCATCACACGTGAGGCAGAATCCAAGATTGCTGATCCAACTGTTAATCCCATTCCCTGCTTTGCCAGTCCCTTGGCTGTGTGTGTATCAAGGTGTATGGCTGAAGCAAACCTCTCCTCAAGGAGTCTACAGCACCGGTCAGATGAAGAACTTGACGCTTTGGGTTTAGACGTAAAACTGAGAATACCTCATGCTGGATATGCTTTAGACGAGTGAAAGGGAGTCCAGTGGGATAGACTAAGGTAATAAGGTAAGGACAGTTAGACATGTTCATAGTCATTTTATCTTTTAATATTTATTTATTTTATATTTTTTGCTTTTGTAAAACAAGGTACAATATATTGCTGTATGGTGGGATAGATGTCTTCTCCTTTACAGTAACTCTTCATTACACACACACGCCTGTTTACCATCACCGTTTTCAAGAACACACGAGACACATGGAGACTTGACTGTTTTCTTGTTTAATTTAGATCAGGGGTGTCCAACGCCGATCCTGGAGGGCCAAAGGTTTTCATTCTAACTAGTTTCTTAATTAATGACCCATTTTTGCCACTAATTAACTTTTTTCCCCTTCATTTTAATTGATTTACTGTTTAAGACTCAAACCCCGTATCTGTTTTTTTATTCCTTAATTAGCAACCAAACAGTAATGAAATACAAAATGACCCAACACTTGACCAGATAACCTTTGCTGTCATACAGTAACAGAAAATAAGGAAAGATGAAGGTCTCGGTGATGCTGATCTGCTTTCTGCTGCGGTCAAACGAGAGCACAGCCATGGAATTAAATAACGAGTTCAATTAACAACAATAATTGGCTTCTAATTAAGAAACTTGTTAGAGTGAAACTGGTGGGAGTTTGATACCCCAACTGGTCATGTTGATACCCTCTGGCTGGTCAATCGTTGGTTCACTTCACATCTCATTTTTATTTGTTTGCCATTTAAGGAAGAAAAGAATCAATTCAGAGGATTCTTCAATTAACAAAGGCAAGGTAATGGAAAAGAAATTAATTAACAGCAGAAATTTTTTACTGATTAAGAAAGTGTCAGGAAGGAAAACCTGCAGCCACTGTGGCCCTGTGGGGTCAGAGTTGGACACCCTGATTTAGAGCAGGTATCAGCAAGAGTGAAAGGGAAGGTCTACAGGATGGCAGTGAGACCAGCTATGTTATATGGGCAGGAGATAAAATACAATACAATACAATACAGTTTATTTTTGTATAGCCCAACATCACACAGAAAGTGCCGTAATGGGCTTTAACAGGCCATGTCTCTTGACAGCCCTCCATCCTTGACTCTCTAAGAAGACAAGGAAAAACTCCCAAAAAAAACTTGTAGGGAAAAATGGAAGAAACCTTGGGAAATGCAGTTCAAAGAGAGACCCCTATCCAAGTAGATTGGGCGTGCAGTGGGTGTCAATAGCAGGGGGTCAATACAATACAATACAGTGGAACCTCGGTTCACGAATGTCTCGGAACACGTACAAATTGGTTTACGACCAAAAAGTTCGCCAAACCTTTTCACCACACACTTGGTATACAAACAGACCAGTTTCCCTTTCGGTTTGTGCGCGCCGATGATTTCCGCACGTGTTCAGTCTCTCCCTGTGCAACGAGCGAGCCAGAGAGCGAGCGCGACACACACACACAGGTGCGCAAGAGAGAGACACACACAGGCACTTGAGACACACACAAGTGCGTGAGAGAGAGAGAGAGAGACACACACACAGGCTCGCGAGAGACGGCTGGACGCATAAGGCTTGTTTTTAAAGAGACAGATCCGAGCATTGTTTTAACCTCATTGTTTTTAATGAAGACTTTTTTTTCTATTGGGATTTTAACCTCCACCTCTGTTTACAGTGATCGGATCGTAGCGAACATTGTTGCAATGTTACTTTTCTTGGTGGTTTATTAAATTACGGATTTTTCAAATGTTCATTTTTTTCCCCTGCGCTTAAAACTCATTAAAAAAAAGTGTTTTTAGCGAACGGTCCGTAGAACTATAGCGCAAACTCTTGCAGTGTTATCTTTCTCTGTTCAAGGTTTTCTCAGTGTTATTCAATGTTTTTACATTTAGTTTACTATTACGCTGTGCATTCTTTGGTATAATTAACTGTAGTTGTGCTTAAAAATCTTTAAGAAAAATATATTTACATATAGTTTGTACGGTCTGGAACAGATTAATTGTATTTAGATACAAACCTATGGGGGAAATTACTTTGGTTCACGACCAAATCGGGTTACGACCAGAGTTTATGGTCGTGAACCGAGGTTCCACTGTAAACAGAACAGAACAAATCCTCAATACAGTGTAAAAATAAAAATTTTAGAAGTACGGAGCAGAATTTAACAATAGATGAAATCACATAATAAGATTTGGATATTTTTATTGTCCTGGAGACCTCATCCATCAAGCTGCATCCCCCATTTGGCCATACCCTGGCTGAAACAGCGCTGGGCCAGCCAATCCGATGAAAGGACCTGTCTTTCCCATGATTCCTGCAATCCTCCATCAGGGAAGACTTTACCATAGGCAGGCAAAACAACTTGGCAGGTGGGTCGTGGCACCAAGTGCCACATTTGAGTGCCGAGAAGAGAAACAGAACAGTTGAATCTTTGCACTGATCTTTGCTTGTTTGTTACGCAGTGTAACTTTCTGTTTTTCCTCTGTATCTTCATGAACACCTGGCTAACTGTAAAGGATTAATGAATGCCCAAGCAGTGAACTGGTTTCTGCAGCCTTGTTTCTAATCCCATCATTGTCCTCAGACGTGAGGATTTATTTCTCAGTGCACATGTACGAGGTGTGCATCCAGCAGGTTCTTTTGGGCTGAAGTGCTTCTCAGCCTGTTTTTGATGAACTTCACTGTTGAGAAGCTTCTCTCACAGGCTACTTGTGTGATGGACACTGTTAATAACAACTTTTAGGCCAGTCCAATCACATGGTATGCACCATTTAGAAGATTGTGCTGGGAGAGAATGAGATATGTACAAATGGTGCAGTTTTTACAGGAGGAACAGGTTTTGTTCTCTAATTCAGCATCTTGCTGTTCCGTGGAAAGAACCTCCTGACGTCCTTGTGAAATTTCACTGGCTGTCCTGACAATATAACACTGCATGGGGGACATCTTTAACTTCTCCCACTGGAATGCAAGGCTGCACAGTTCACCACATAATGTGCCAACTGTAGTTCTGCTGTCAAACTTAAGCAGACATCTGATTATTTTTTCCAGAGCTGAACTCGGAAGCCCATTTTCTCTCACATGAGCAAAGTTTCTAAGATCCAGATAGGCAACATCTGAACAAACTTTTCCATTAGCAGAAAACCTTTTATGGATATTGTCAGTCTCTGTGTCTAAAGTGACATTGTGAACATTAACACTGAAGTGAGTGATAGCTGATGTTAATGGCTCATCTTCTGTAAGCTCCCCTTCGCTCAGAAAGGGCAGTTTGCACCACCAGCTCACACTCTTCTTCCTCCTGCAGCTTTCTGTTAGCCCACTGCACAAACTTAACTCCTTTAAAGTCCTTAGCACTCTTCCTGAGAATGTCCTCTGTCCCTTCAACCTGCCATTGAGCTGTAATAATATCAGGTCCCTTTGTTTGTCAGAATTTTGATAAAGGAGATGTCTGCTCAAAAATGCGTAGGACAATTTGAGTGTTGAGCACTGTTTCATACTTCAGAAGGCGTTCTATGAATCCCTACGCCTTGGACCTCACAGTTGGCTTTTGTGCCCTGTCCTCTAAAACGGTGTGTAAAGTCAAAAGCACTTCAAACAACAAGGCTCCCTGAGGAATTCCCAAAACACCCAAATACTTTGCTGCTCAGTGCCTGATCCTTAGCCCACCACCTAGTGTGCCCTGTTGGGCAAAGTCTTCTGCGGTGTGTGTCCTGACTCTGAATCTGTTCCCACTTCTGCATGCACTTGGACAACTCTCTCAAGAAAACTGCTATTTCATGAAGCAGTGAGAAGAGGGAAGCACTTTCTACAATACTGCTTGTTGTGTCTGCAAGGACAAGAGAGAGAAAGGCAGAAAACCTTGCATATGAGCTGCTGCACCATCTGTTGAGTTGCTCACACATGTGCCGATGTCAATACTGAGCTTCTCTCTGCAAAATGCTGCCCTGTAGGTGACTCACAGTCCACTATGGCAATGAGTCTTTCATGGATGACATCCGTTAAATATCTAAATATGATAGAGCACTGGTCTTTAGAGCTGCGTTGTGTCAATCTGAACAGAAAACATGTCTAACGTCCTCTGCTATTGTTCTCTTTATGAGTTGACTGATTACATCCACAACTTTATTGAACATGTCCTTAGACAGCAAGGTAACTAGAGAGCCTCTGCCCTTTGCACCAGTTTCGTGCTGCTTTTTGCTACTTTCTATGCAGGCATTTACATGCTGCTGAAGGCAAATGTCACATCTGCTTAATTTCAAAATCACTTTGAGGACATTTCCATGGTTAACAGCAATGTTTTCTAAGCTATAAGCAGCCTCTTCTTTATCACCTCTGAAGCTGAGGCGACATTTGCCAATAACTTTTAGAATATCAACTACACGCTCCATCACCTGGCGTTTCTTTTTAACTTGCTCAACATGTGATGACATTTCGTTGCTAATCAATAGGCTTCTGATATCTGCCATTTGTGCTTTCAGAAAGTGGACATCTTCACCATCTTTGTGCATCTTATTTTCTTCATGCTGCCCTATTCTTTGGTGAACGTGTTTCCATGTTTTCATGCCTCCCTTTATAAAAGGGCTATCACTAGAAAATGAAGGAAATGCCAGACACACAGTACAGTACAGGGACTGATATTCTTCACAGAACTTCAACCATTTAGAGTTGGTTCCATCTTTTCTGTTGTAAACTTGTGGTACAACAACAACAACATTTATTTATATAGCACATTTTCATACAAACAGTTGCTCAAAGTGCTTTACATACTGAAGAAAAGACAAATAAAAGACAAAATAAGAAATTAAAATAAAACATTAGTTAACATAGAAAAGGAGTAAGGTCCGATGGCCAGGGTGGACAGAAAAAACAGAAAAAAACTCCAGACGGCTGGAGAAAAAAATTCAAATCTGCAGGGGTTCCAGGCCACATGACCGCCCAGTCCCCTCTGGGCATTCTACCTAACATAAATGAAATAGTCCTCTTTGTAGTTAGGGTTCTCACGGAGTCACTTGATGTTGATGGTCATACAGACATCTGGCTTTTAATCCATCCATCATTGTTGGAACATCATGATGCTTTGAGTAGATGGTGGTGGCGCAGGCCAGTGACACCGGAAAGGAAACAGAAGAGAGAGTAGGGGTTAGTACAGATTTTAGAGCCACCATGAATAGTTATTATGATGAAATGAACATACAGAGTATCAGGATTTTAATTACAGTGAAGTTATAAAAAGGCCATGTTAAAGTAATGTGTTGTCAGCAGTGTTTTAAAGTGCTCTACTGTATCAGCCTGGCGAATTCCTACTGGCAGGCTATTCCATATTTTAGGTGCATAACAGCAGAAGGCCGCCTCACCACTTCTTTTAAGTTTAGCTTTTGGAATTATAAGGAGACACTCATTTGAGGATCTAAGGTTACGATTTGGAATATAACGTGTCAGACATTCCGATATATAAGATGGGGCGAGATTATTTAAGGCTTTATAAACCATAAGCATAATTTTAAAGTCAATCCTAAATGACACAGGTAACCAGTGTAGTGACATTAAAACTGGAGAGATGTGCTCGGATTTTCTTTTCCTAGTTAGGATTCTAGCAGCTGCATTCTGCACTCGTTGCAAATGATTTCTGTCTTTTTTGGGTAGTCCGGAGAGGAGTGCGTTACAGTAATCTAGTCGACTGAAAACAAACGTGTGAACAAATTTCTCAGCATTTTTCAGTGATATAAGAGGTCTAACTTTAGCTATGTTTCTTAAGTGAAAATATAGGACAACATGGAGATTGTTGTGGATGAAATGAAAAAAGATGCATTTATGTCCTGTAACTGAGGACGAGCAAAGTAATCAAAGTTATGATCAACAGTCTCATCTTCACATTTCTGCTGCTGAGTTGCTGTGGCCTGTTTAATCTCCTCTCTTTTACTCACACTTCAGTACCTCAGTATTCCTATGAGACTCATATGCACCTGCATTACAATAAAAAGCAACATTCTGTAAGGCTTTAGCACGATTGACATGGAAATTACACGCTTTTAACAAAACAATTAAAATTTGTCTCACTGATAAATACAGTCTTATTTACCTTCTATTCACTTTCAGTAGTGGATTTTGTGTATTTACAAACTTAACATGTAGAAGAAGTAGAATCAGTCTGTAGTAATATGAGGCATAAAAGTTGGTTATAGTGAAACTGACCTAATCCATCCCATAATGAGCTCCTCACCTAAACCCTTCACAGTGCCAGCAGCACTTTCTGTGGACACATCAGGCCTACCGCCCCCCCATGGCTCAGCTTCTGACGGCACATAAAAACTGTAAACATTTGTAGCCTAAATCGACCTTAATTAGTAAGTTTTCTGAGCAGGTCAAAACAGATTTATTTGTGATGCCAAATCATTCATAATCTCTGGGCACTTTTTACATAGGCCAGTATTACAGCATATAATGCATACTAAACTTCATCACGATGTTCACTCAGAGAGTAGCCTGCTCCCTTTGAAATTTCTAAAGGTGGACGGTCAAGATAAAGAGTGTATAATCGTAAAATACACCTGCGACGATAGTCTACTAGTGCCAATGTCATAACACTCCGTCGAGTGCATTATTAAGACTGCAGTGTATTTTTACCACCGTCATTTATGATTAGCGATTCTGAAAAAATAACAATAATAAAAGTTTGGATATGAGATATTTATCGTCACAGAACAACGTCTGAAGAAAATTTAAATGAACATAACAATACAATTTTGTGTCCGCCTAATTTTAATCGATTGACGTGGACTTAAGTGTGGGCTCTACTTGATCGAGTCAGGCAGATTAAAACAAATGTTTGACTGTTGCTGTTTACTCGAATGTCCAAATGAAATAGTCGCCTACATTTAACAGGTCACCTTAAAGACGGGCTATAAACGTATTACAATTTTAAACATTGAATAAACTGTCCGAGTTAAATCTTTACTTCTATAATACACAACTTTAAAATGCGTTTTATTACTTTCATTACTATTTATCCACGTTTATTTATTTTAGCAGTCCTAATATTCCATTGCCCCCCCTTCTGCCTGCAGATCAGCCTCAGTTCTTTGTTTGCTGATGTCTGTCAGATATTCTGCGCTCTTCATGTCTGTCCTCAACACACCAGCAGCTCTAGTGAGTTTCTAACCTGTGGATCTCATAATCAAGTTCGTTTTTAGCTGTATTGTGATTACAGAATATTACAAATAACATACTTGACACTCTCACGTTCATGTATCAGGATTAGACAACATTAAGAAAGCTGGCAATAAAACAGTGACTTTAAAGAATCCATTGGCTGTCTCTACATGTTATCAGTGTTAAATGTAAGACACACTCATAGTACTAATAGTCACATTTCAATTATTATTTTTATAATGAAGTTTATTATGTTAAACGATCTGTGAAGAGTAAATATTGTGCCTTCAAAAGAGTAATAATTTTGCAGTTTTTGTGACTGTGCACCTGTTAATCAGGGTATTCAATTATTTGACTTAACTGGATCTTTATTACGTTTGGGATTTTAAATACCTCTTTAAGATCATCAAATATATGTTTATTATAACACATATTACTCATGCAAAAGTTACATTTAAAGATTAAAACATGACAGATGTTTGTTTGTAGTTCATATCTCATTTATCCTCCATTTGACTCCATCAGGTCCTAGTGGTGTGCTGAACACATCAGCCTGTCTTTAGTGTCTCTGAGACTGGAGGAGGCCAGGAGTCCAACAGTACAACAGGCACTGATGGGCATCAGCATCACGACTGGTAACAAGATAGAGAAGACAGATATTTGAGCTGGACATCATCCTATATGAGTATCCAAGCAAATTGCATATTAAGAGCATAGAGAGTCTGTATACTCCAGTATGGCTCTGACATAAGAACCTGTACAGCTGTAAACGACTCCACTTTACTGTCATTTAGCACACACTGCACTGAGTCTGTCAAGTCATAGCCATTAAATAATTCAATCTGAACAGCTGGAAATTTATTTTGACAATAATATTTCTGGTAAGACATTTTTTTTTCTCGTTTGTCATAGGTTTATACTGAAAAACTGGTTTACATCAATGTAGTTTATATATATATATATATATATATATATATATATATATATATATATATATATATATATATATATATATATATATATATATTGTGGTCCGGCTGGGTCGCCCACTCGGTGCCTCCTTCAGACCGCGAGGGGGCGTCCGTCCTGGTTATGTTGGGGGCCTCGGGTAAAGGGCTTGGAAGCCCAGCCCTGTAGGGACCCGTAACCACTGCCAGGCGGCGCCCCGATGCCGGTATATCCCGTGTGGTCCCCGGCCAGAGCTGGAGTCCGGCCGGGACGCCCAGACGGACCAGAGGAGGGCTTGTGCCTCCTCCAAACCGAGAGGGGGCGTCCGTCCTGGTTATGCTGGAGGCCTCGGGTAGAGGGCTTGGAAGCCCAGCCATGTAGGGACCCGTGGCCACCGCCATGCGGCGCCCCAGTGCCTAATTATCCGGGAGCCCGCACTTCCGCCACACCAGGAAGTGCGGGGAAGACACAGGGGACACCGGACGACTTCAGTGCGAGCGGCACTTCCGCCACACAAGGGCGTGTCTGCGGAGGAGTGCCGGGGAGCAGCTGGAGCCCATCCGGGTTCCCATAAAAGGGGCCGCCTCCCTCCAGTCAGCAGTGGAAGTCGGGTGGAAGAGGACGGAGCTGGAGTGAGGACTGGAGGCGACCAGGAGGAAAAGAGGCACAGGACTGTGTGGCCTGGACATTGGGGTAATCGGTGCTGGAGGCACTGGGGTTTGTGCACGTGACTTGTTTGTGTAAATGTTATTGTAATTAAACAGTGTGTGGTGAATTTAAGATGTCCGTCTGTGTGTGTCCGGGTCAAAGTTCACAATATATATATATATATATATTGCCCAAAAAATTTAAAGGAACACTTTTGAATGAGAGTCTAGCATCAAATGAATGAAACTTGTGGGCTATTGATCTGGTCAGTTAAGTAGCAGAGGGTCTTGTGCATCAGTGTCAGCTGTTTTGGTGCACTAGAGGGGCAAAAATAAAAGAGACAACCCTCAAAACAGGAATTAATGGTTTAACAGGTGGAGGGAGGCCACTGACATTTTTCCCTCCTCATTTGTTTTGTCACTCATTTTGCATTTGTCTACAGTCAGTGTTACTACTGGTAGCATGAGACCATACCTGGACCCTACAGAGCTGGCACAGGTAGTCCAACTTCTCCTGGATGGCACATCAATACCACGTTCCATTGCCGGAAGGTTTTCTGTGTCTCCCAGCACAGTCTCAAGGGCATGGAGGAGATTCCAAGAGACAGACTGGCAGTTACTCCAGGAGAGCTGGACAGGGCCCCTCGTAGAAGGTCCTTAACCCATCAGCAGGACCCACAAGTATCTGCTCCTTTGGGCAAGGAGGAACAGGATGAGCACTGGCAGAGCCTACAAAATGACCTCCAGCAAGCAGGCTACTGGTGTGAATGGGCGGGTATACAAACTACTGAGTACAATTTGGAGTTGCTGCAATGAAATTTTGGCAAAATGGACTCGCTTGCCTGCCACATCATTTCTTCCCTTTGATTTTCAGGGTGTTTTTGTATTCAGCCCGCTCTCTATACGTTAATCATTTTCATTTCCATCCTTTCGTTCCCCACACATCACCATACCTGTTCACACAGACACACAATGTCAAGACCATCATATAACGAGGTTCTAGCTCTGAGTTGTGGTTTTAGAATTCTGAGCTTCACATGTTTTCACTCTCCATTTATCAGGAGTATTCAATCCTTTTCCTTTAATTTTGTTCCTGTATATACAAGCTGCATGTTCTGTTAAAGGCAATGCAAGTTTTATTGAAAATGTGACTCCTAAATAAAGATAAGTAAGACCCATATTGTTGTAGACTCTGTTTGTAAGTGAACAGCAAAGTCTTGATCAGGATGCTCAGTTTCTAAGCTGTAGGATTACCGGCGAGTTCAGTAAAGTGAGTGCCATTTGTAGACGGTGTTGATACACGAGGAGGCTCTGCTCAAATCTATCAGTTCTAGTTATGTTAATACATGAGGTGATTGGTCAGCACAAATTAAAATACTCAGTATTGTCACTACCAAAAACAAAATGCTATTAATAATTATTCAGTATAAATTGTACAACCATTTCAAAAAATATTTACAATTAACAATAATGATGGGTCATTTGAACTGAAAGAAAAAATAATCTTCTTTGTACAAACTGACTGATCGGGGAATATACTGAAGTACGCCCAGTTCTATATATTATATATAAAGAATATTTAGTGGGAATAGACATGTTTGCTTTTAATGTTCAAAAAAGTAATCAAACTGTACAATGCAGTTATAAAAATTAAAATAAATGCAGATGGCATGAATTGGCTAAAACAGATACACAGAAAATTTCAAATATACACAACTTAATCAACAAAGTGTCCTTTATTATTTACATCAATAGTTAAATCAAATCTACACAACTCTACTATTATGCACAGTCAGTTTAACAGTCAGAAATCAAAAAGGCCAAAGACCAGTAAAGCCAGTGACACGTTTATCAGAGGAGGCGTTGAGATGGAACCCCAAGTTGAGATGCCTCAGTAATGCTGTCTGTCCTCGAACTCCAACAGTTGGCGCTCAAGTGTGTCAAACTCTTTACTCACTAAAAAAACAAAACAAAAGATTTACTTTCCCCAATACTAAAAGTGTATTGACGCGTATTTTAAATTTCACTTTCAACATATATTTATATTTCTATATGTTTAGTTTATATTCTTGTCTAAATTCACTACAAGTAAAATGGTATTCTGATTAACAGACTAATGGTGCTGAAAATAAAAAGAAAGGACCGTCTGCTCGCCAACACCACATGACGTCCCACTCACTGTCTGCTGGTCCATCAATGATCAGACCTTTTGCTTCTTACTCATGGAGACACTTTCTGTACTCATCAGAGATTCACTGAAGCCAAATGAGCCTCCGGCATCAGCTCATCCAGAATGATGTGAACTCGGGGTGTCGATCTTTTCAAAAGTGCCTACAGCTCTTGAGATCACTTCATCAGGTAGTTGTAGAGGCCATCTGTCAGCTCTTCATCTTCTACTGTATAGAGGTCATTACCCGGTGACCTTTAGGATCTTCATCATTTTTGAACCATTTGGATGACACCTTTTTAGATACAACAGCCTGTTGGATAAGCAAATCCAAGAGTTTGGTGCTCTAAAGTCATCATAGCTCTCTGCTACTAGATAGATTACAATAACAAAGTTTTACTTGTTATCTGAACTTAGCTTCCAGTAAGTGATCATCTGCTCCATGGACCTTTATGATGAACTCCAACAGTTTTTCATGTTGAGTTCTCCTGGAGGCCCTGCTGATCTCTGCAGCCTCATAAACCTGAGCCTCCTGTTCTCGAGTCAGCCGCCCCACTTCAGCCACACAGCCAGGCTGCTCTCCTACATGGTGGACACACAAATAAAACATCAAACTGTCACATGTAGTGTTTGTCTTGTGCAAACTGTCTGGTTTGGGTCTGAACACTCCTGTTTTCTCATAAAAGTGGACACTTTGGAATGAACTTCAAACTGGGAGGATTACTCTGTGCTTCACTACAAAAACTCTCGTTCCTGGTTATCTCAAAAGTTTTTTAGAATACATCAATTATTTCAGAGTATTATGACTACCCCAATCTGGACACTACCTAAAGTAATATGCAAGTCACGGGCATGTCATCCTAAGATAAAAAGGATAAATACAGTGCTCTCCATTATTATTGGCACCCCTTGTAAAAATTAATAAGAAGGGTTAGAAAAAAATCCCTGTTTGCTGAAGAAATGTCACCTTGGAATGAAAAAATTAGAAACATCAGACTTTTAATTGAAACAATTTAATTCAAAGAAAAACAAAGCCCTCATCAAGAATTAAATATTTTTAAAATTGACATTTTTAAAAGAGGTGTCATTAATAGTGGAGGGCATGTTGAATGAATGCCACAATTAAAGGTATGCCACACATGAAGATAAAAAATAAATATTATCAGCATCTTTAAAAGTCTGAGAGCAGATAAATCAAAGGGTTCCTCCATAGTCAGATAAAGAGCAGACTGAGAGAGAATAAGAGATAAAGAACTGAACTCCTACACAATCTAAACACAAATCTAAAGCTACATAAAGCCTACAGTTCATATTCAAACACCATCAACGTGTCTACTCCACGGTCTATTGAACCAACAGGGATGTCCGAGGAAAAGAAGGAAAGAAAAGAAAAAAAAAAAAAAAAGACACACGTGAAAGTCAAACACGACAAGTGAATTACAAGTTTAACAAATGGGTGTTTGCTATTTACCTGATTTTTGATTTACATCCAATTTCCATAAGATATTCTCGTAGCAAGCTGGCTAAAAGGAACAAAAATCTAAATGTCCTTTGTAATTAAATCGAAAGGCTCTGTGAACATCGCGACTGTCAGTCTGACTCACGTATAATTTAGTGGCGCACTGCCCATTGCAGGAAAGTCTTTAACAGTTTAGAAATGGCAGGCATCATCTGCACAAAACTACCATGAAATTCTATTCAAATTGACGGTACAAAAACATCGCAGATTATTTGGTATTACAATTTAGACACATTACTCCAACATAAGGAACTAAATTGAAAAGAGAAAAAGGTAATATCGTGCACCACTGTAGTCAGTCTGAACTTTCTCAAAAGTCTACTTTAAGATAGAATAAATGATCAAGTGTTTCCTAGATGCTTGTAAAAGTTTGCTTTTTGTCTTCCATGCACAGTCGAGGAGTTCCCGTGAAACTTGCCTTGTGGAATTTGAAGAGTTACCGGTACCGCTGAGTGCCGATCCACTTCAAGCACTGAATATAAATGAATTACTACAGTAAAAATGATTATTAATACAAATGTAAAGGTTCACGGGACAAACATAACCATGCAAAACAAAGTTATTAAAAGTACGAAAAAAACTGCAACTTTCAAACGTTTTCATTTCGAAGCACTCTTACTTCCATTGTCAAAAATACAAAAAAAATTAGTTTTGTCGCTTCTTCTTCTTTTGTCTAATGGAGTTTCATCGTTTGGTACAACGGCAGGTTATTTAAGAGGAAACTCTATAAGGCGGAACCGCAAAGAGATAGGGATCACGAACTGTGAAACTTCAAACGTTGATAATTGGACAGGTGAATTTTTGATTGTCATAGAGTAACAATAATCTCATTCGTTGAAATTCTGAATTAGCCAATTAGCCACTTGCATTTACAGTTATCCCGCCTTCAGATCCGCCCATAATGTCTCCGGTCTGCAGCAATACCCTTCACGACCATTTACTACAAAGTGCGAGCAGTCGGCGAGCACGCGCATAGCTGTGCCAGCCTTTGATACGAGACTGCGCTTCTGTATAAAACTGAAAGTAAGCTTTTTTTTATTTTTCTTCTCTTCCCCGAGGTACTGCCCGGACCACTGCCATTACAGGATCAATTTTCTAAACCGCAGCAAACTAATTCTGAGGCGCTTCACCCTTTCTCTTCCACCTCCGCTATGAGGTCGCGGGAGTCACGCGCACGAGTGGAAGACAGACAACGCCACCCTGGCCGGTCAATGTCGGAGCAAACCCCCACTACCCCCCTCCCCCACTCCTACAGGAGACCAGCCGCGACGCTCCCCAAAAGGCGCACATATAGTCTGTGAAGACGTCCCACTGCACTTTGTAAATGGACAAAAGAGACAAGCTTTTATTCATTATACTTTGTTTCCTTTTTTCCCCCAAGCAAATGCCTCTCTCATAACCCTGCAGATGACACAAAACTAATTTAATTTACCGTATATCTTCCAATTGTAGCCCTGGCATTTATTCAAAAAATTATTCGGACGGCCCGGCGTTTAAGAGAGACCGGCGGTTGTTGGAGACTGACTATTATTCACCTCGCAAACGGAATGGTGATGGGTAAACGGGATTCATTTGGCAGTAAGACTATTCCAGATTTTAGGTGCATAGCAGAAGAAGGCCACCTCACCACTTTTAAGTTTTGTTCTTGGAATTCTAAGGAGATGCTCATTTGAGAATCTAAGGTTACGATTTGGAATATAACATGTCGGACATTCCGATATATAAGATGGAACGAGATAATTTAAGGCTTTATAAACCTTATTAAAAATTTATATCTTTTTTGGGTAGTCCTGAGAGGAGTGCGTTACAGTAATCTAGTCGACTAAAAACAAACACGTGAACTAATTTCTCAGCATCTTTCAGTGATATAAGAGGTCTAACTTCTGCTATGTTGCTTAAGTGAAAATATGCTGTCCTAGTGATCTGATTAATATGCGATTTAAAATTCAGATTACAGTCAACAATTACCCCTAAGCTTTTTACCTCCGTCTTGACTTTTAATTCTAATGTATCCAGTTTATTTCTAATAGATTCATTGTATCCATTATTGCCAATCACTAAGATTTTCTCTTTATTTAACTTGAGAAAGTTACTATTCATCCATTCTGAGATAAAAGTCAGACATTGTGTTAGTGAATCAAGAGAGTTGGAGTCATCAGGTGCTATTGATAAGTACAGCTGTGTGTCATCAGCATAGCTGTGGTAGCTCACGTTGTAACCTGAGATAATCTGACCTAACGGAAGCATGTAGATTGAGAAGAGCAGCAGACCCAGGATAGAGCCTTGTGGAACACCATATAGGATATCATGTGTCTTTGAGATGTGATTACCACAACTAACAAAGAATTTTCTCCCTGCCAGGTAGGATTCAAACTAATTTAAGACACTGCCAGAGAGGCCCACCCATTGACTAAGGTGATTTCTAAGAATATTATGATCAATGGTGTCGAATGCGGCACTCAGATCGAGGAGGATGAGAACAGATAAATGGCCTCTGTCTGCATTAACCCGCAAATCATTTACTACTTTAACGAGTGCAGTTTCTGTGCTGTGATTTGTTCTAAAACCCGATTGAAATTTATCAAGAATAGCAGGTTTATTGAGGTGGTCATTTAAATGCATAATGACTGCCTTCTCCAGAATTTTACTTAAGAAAGGCGGGTTAGAGATGGGTCTAAAATTTTCAACAGCCGAGGGGTAGAGTTTATTTTTCTTGAGCAGGGGTTTAACTACAGCAGTCTTAAAACAGTCTGGGAAAACCTCCACATCTAATGACGAATTTACTATGTCAAGAATATTGTCAATTAGCACAACCGATACTTCTTTAAAATAATTTATGGTACTGGGTCAAGGACGCAGGTGGAGGGTTTTAATTGAGATATTATTTTTTGTAAATCAGGTAAATCTATCTATCTATCTATCTATCTATCTATCTATCTATCTATCTATCTATCTATCTATCTATCTATCTATCTATCTATCCTAGTGAAAGAATTGAATTTGTTTATAATGGAGTACTGGGGTTTAGGAGGATCCTTAGTGTTGGGGAGATATACTATGTTATCTCTAATATCATTAATTTTTTGATAGAAAAATACAGCAATAGCCTCACAGGTTTCACTGGAAGTATTTTGTGGTCATTCCTTTGTGTTACCTGGGTTTAAAAGACGATCAATTGTAGAAAATAAGACTCTGGGATTACTAGCATTGTTATTTATAATCTTAGAGGAATAGCAGTGCCTCTCAAGACGGACTGTGTTATTGTATTCTGTTATTTTAACCTTCAATATTTCGTGCTGGATAGTAAGTTTAGTCTTCCTCCATTTACGCTCAGCTCTACGGCATGTTCTCTTTAAATCAGACACTCTTTGGGTCTTCCATGGTCTAACAATACTAGAAGATTTTTTAACTGTCTTTTCAGGTGCGACTCTGTCAACAGCAGCTCTCACTTTAGTATTAAATCTTTCCACCTTACTATTTACATTATCCTTGCTATTATAGTTGGCACTATAAACGGACTGATTGCTTAGAATGTTTGTAAGTTTTAAAGCTTCTGATGAGTCAAAGAAGCGTTTTTTAACAATATGCTTCTCAATGGTGTTTTGTATCATTATTTCTATATTAAAAAGTAAAAGAAAATGGTCTGATAGACCGATATCAATGACCTGCTTTACATCAACTTAAGTCCTTTAGTAATCACTAAGTCAAACGTATGACCTGCTTTATGTGTAGGCTGATTAACGAGCTGTCTCAAATCAAAAAAGTCCAGGAGGTTCATAAATTCTTTTACTTTTAGGTCACACTGATTATCTATATGAAAATTAAAGTCGACAACTATTAGGAGTGTGTCATAGTTAGTAATTAAAATTGACATTAAGTCAGAGAATTCCTCAAAAAAAGACACGTTGAATTTGGGAGGTCTATACACAGATAATACTAGAACTTGAGATTCTCCATGGATAACAACGGCGAGATACTCAAAGGACTCGAACTTACAAAAACTGTCATCTTTACATTTTAACCGGCTCATGTAAATGTTTGCCAAATAACCCCCTTTTTCCCTGGCGATCTGCACGAGTAAAACTGTAATCCGGAGGCGCAGATTCGATTAAAATAGCCACCCCTTCTGAGCTGAGCCACGTTTCACTTGGTACAATAAAATCTATTTTTTTATCACTAATAAGATCGTTGATAAAAAACGTTTTATTAGTTAGAGCTCTAATATTTAATAATGCCATATTTATGTTTATGCCGTATTTCCTAGATTTTCTACATGCATTGAGATTGGTTATTACAGTATTAATGCTGTGGAATTTAACAGAAGATTCTATTAAACACTTATCATGTCCTAGCACAACATTATCATTTCGGAAGGGGTTAAGAGCAGAGATAGATAGTCAAGATAAACGAATTACCTTATATATGTTTTCGGAGAGGACCCGGGCGCCGAAGATGTTCGGATGCAGGCCATTCTCGCTTGAAGAAACGCGGCCTTTCCCAAAAGAGGTTCCAATTGTTGATAAACCCAATGTCTTGCTTCTTGCAGAAATTTGAAGCCAGTTGTTTAATCCTAGCAGACGACTGTAGTACTCGTTGGATCGTCTGATGAGAGGTAGTGGACCCGAAATGAAGATCTTTGCCGATGGGGTCCTCTCCTTCATGTCTTTAATGAAAGCTGCGAAGTCAGCCTTGAGGATTTCCGATTGTCGGTGCCTTATATTATTTACGCCGGCATGCAAAACGATTGCTGCAACTGCCCTGTTCTTGTGCTTCTCGTAGATTGCCGGTGTACGTCTCATGACACGAGCACCGGGAAAACAGGAAACAAACGATTTTCCATTAGGGCTAGCGATATTAAGGTTTCTAACAATAGAATCACCTACCACTATTACATCACCAGGGGCTAAGGCCGAACTGGGGACGCAGAGAGGGTCGAACCGGTTCTGAGTTAGGATGCTCGCCTGTGCCGATGGAGGTGCTCTGGCCTTGAACCCCCGCCTGCATAGCTGAAATCCGCCAAGGTCATCAGTGGTGTCGCTCCTACGAGATGAGGGGGTGAGGTTGGCACAACGCGGGGTTGATGTTATACCAATTACAGATGGCGAGGATGGTTTATCCAGTAGCCGGGCCGTCAGATCTTTAAGGTATCTTCGCCGGGACAGGAGTTTCTGAATCTGTTCGTCGATTGCCTGGAGTTTCTTCTACTACGACTGCAGCGCGATTCACCTTAGACTTACTTTACATTGCTGAGGTACCCATTTCCTTTATCGTTCCAACCGTACCCCCATTAACATGTCTATCAAGGTGATCACCATCGATCAAAGAACTGTCACTTACCGAGTGGTTTCAATGCCCGGAGATGGCACCTACCTTTTCCATTCTCTGTGTTACATATTGCACGGCCATATCAGGCTCTCTTGATATCCGGAGGAACATTGTGTCTTATGTATTGAATGACTGGGACAGGTTCAAGGTGTGGACTGATGACGGTACAGGAGATAATTAGATTACACAGGAGCACTAGAAGAGTGAAATGCTTAAGCCCTTCACCTATGAAACTGCATGTGAGTTGATGGTTGTCGCTGAATTGTTCAGTTGTCGCTTTCAAGTGTACCAAAATGGCCAAATATTTTACACTTTTGGACAACCACCAATGCCTCTTAAACTTCTTAGATTCACAGGTGACGATTTCAGTAGTGGACACTTTGATGTTTATGAATGTTTAAACTCTCAAAAGATGGATGCGAAGTTATCGATGAAACCGGTTGTATGGTTACAATCCTTGACTGATGCCAAATGTCACTTCAACACAAGTCCTGCAAATACTGTCGTAATAGAAACAAACCATGAAACTCAAACCGATTATGACAGCCGTAATCTAAGCTGTGAGATTTGAGGCAAGATTGCTTTTCACATGGCCAACTGTACGTTGCATGCTCAAGAGTAAGCTCAGCACAGAGCTTGGTCAAATTAGTATAATTTCCGGCGCCGCATGTGAGTGGACTTTATCTTTTTACCTTTTTTTTCGATTTTTGTTTTCTCTATTTCACTGATCACTTCTACCACTTTCATTTATATGGAATCGCTCCCTGGACACTTTTTACTATATTTACTACTTGACATGGATTTTTACACTCCAAGACTCACCTATTCAAATAGTCAACTTAAAGCACTGAGAAGAAATGCTTATGCCGGTGTGGTTCCCTATTTACCTGACAAGGTAAGAAGACGATATCAGGGCAGCTGAGCCGGCGCAAAGATAAAATATAAGATAAAAGCCAAGCAGCTTGAGAGAAAATGGCGTTATAAACCGTCGGTGCCTTCTGTGATCATGGGAAATGTGAACTCACTACCAAATAAGATCGACGAACTGGCTGTGCTGGTGAAAAATGTCAGAACCTACAGAGAATGCAGCTTGCTGTGTTTTAGTGAAACGTGGCTAACAACTACATTCCCAGATGCTAATGTGGAGCTACCCGGGTTTAGCACAGTTAGAGTGGACAGAGTGACACAAATACCAGCGGGAAGAAGAAAGGAGAAGGACTCGCTCTCTATGTCAATACAAAGTGGTGCAACTCAGGACATGTAAACATTAAAATCTCCAATTGCTGCAGGGACATCGAGCTGTTGGCCGTAAGTCTGCGTCCCTATTACTTGCCCAGAGAGTTTGGACACGTGATTGCTGTTATTGTTTACATCCCCCCTCAGGCAAACGTGGAGATAGCGGGTGACATCATCCATTCCACAGTTGCTAAGTTACAAACGCAGCACCCTAAGGCACTTGTGCTAATCTCTGGAGACTTTAACCATGTGACGCTGGATAAAACATTACCTGCCTTCTTCCAGTATGTGGACTGTAACACCTGGTTCTGCTTCAGCCTCACTACAAACCAAGAGTGAAGGCGCTACCTACAACCACACACTCATTTAGGAAGTGGTCCACTGAGGCACAGCAGGCTCTGCGAGACTAGAACTACGGACTGGGATATCCTGCTGGGGTCACATAGTGAGAACATTGAAGAGGCTTTTGACTGCACAACTGATTATATCAAATTCTGTATGGACATTGTACTTCCAGTAAGAACAGTACCCTGCTATGCTAACAACAAGCCATGGATTACAAGTGACATCAAAGGCCTTTTGAACCAGAAGAAAAGGGCTTTTAAAGACGGTGATCAGCATGAGCTCAAGCGCGTGCAGAAGGAACTCCGAGTCCAGCTCAGGGCGCCGAAAGAGCAGTACAGGAGAAAGCTGGAGCTGAAGTTGCAGAATAACAGCATGAAGGAAGTGTGGGATGGGATGAAGATTATCACTGGCTGCAGCCTGAAGCGGGGTGCCACCATCGAGACAGACGTGGAGAGAGCAAACCAAATGAACATCTTATTTAATAGGTTTGACCACCATAACCCACTCTCACCTCGGAGTACTGCATCCTCCAACCATCCTTCTCTTGATACCAGCATAGGTGAGACATCCCCACCCACAATTACAGCAGCCTAGGTGAGCAGAGAGCTGAGAAGTCTTCATGCCAGCAAAGGTCCAGATGGTGTATCGCCACGACTGCTGAAAGCCTGTGCGTTGAAACTGGGGAGTCCACTACAGCTCATCTTCAAACTAAGCCTGGAACAGGGAAGAGTCCCAAGGCTTTGGAAAACATCTTGTGTCACCCCAGTCCCAAAGGTATCACGTCCTAGTGAGCTGAATGACTTCCGGTCTGTTGATCTGATGTCACATGTGATGAAAACCATGCAGCAGCTGCTGCTTCACCACCTGAGGCCACAGGTCCGTCACGCCCTCGGCCCGCTGCAGCTCGTATACCAGGAGAAGGTGGGAGCAGAGGATGCCATCATCTATATGCTACACCGATCCCTATCCCACTTGGACAGAGGCAGTGGTGCTGTAAGAATTATGTTTTTGGACTTCTCTAGCGCCTTCAACACTATCCTACCTCTGCTCCTTAGGGACAAGCTTACAGAGATGGGAGTTGACTCACACCTGGTGGCATGAATCATGGACTATCTTACAGACAGACCTCAATATGTGCGTCTTGGGAACTGCAGGTCTGACATTGTGGTCAGCAACACAGGTGCGCCGCAGGGGACTGTACTTTCTCTGGTCCTCTTCAGCCAACATACATCAGACTTCCAATATCATTCGGAGTCCTGCCACATGCAAAAGTTCGCTGACGACACTGCTATTGTGGGCTACATCAGGATTGGGCAGGAGGAGGAGTAAAGGAAGCTAATCAATGACTTTGTTAAATGGTGCAACTCAACCCACTTACACCTGAACACCAGCAAGACCAAGGAGCTGGTGGTGGATTTTAGGAGGCCTAGGCCCCTCATGGACCCCGTGATCGTCTGAGGAGACTGTGTGCAGAGGGTGCAGACCTATAAATACCTGGGAGTGCAGCTGGATGACAAATTGGACTGGACTGCCAATACTGATGCTCTACTCTGCTTGGTTTATAAAGCCTTAAATAATCTCGCTCCATCTTATATATCGGAATGTCTGACACCTTATATTCCAAATCATAACCTCAGATCCTCAAATGAAGGTCTCCTTAGAATTCCAAGAACAAAACTTCAAAGAAGTGGTGAGGCGGCCTTCTGCTGCTATGCACCTAAAATCTGGAATAGCCTGTCAATAGGAATTCGCCAGGCTGATACAGTAGAGCAGTTTAAAACACTGCTGAAAACATATTACTTTAACATGGCCTTTCTATAACTTCAATTTAATTTAATTTAACTTAATCCTTATACTCTGTATGTTCAATTTCCTTATAATAACTAACTACTCATGGTGGCTCTAAAATCCGTACTGACCCCTACTCTCTTTTCTGTTTCTTTTTCCGGTTTCTTTGTGGTGGTGGCCTGCGCCACCTCCACCTACTCAAAGCTTCATGATGCTCCAACAACGATGGATGGATTTAAAGGCAGAAGTCTACGTGACCATCATCATCATCAAGCCCTTCCGTGAGAACCCTAAATCCAAAGAGGACTGTTTCATTTATGTTAGGTAGAATGCCCAGAGGGGACTGGGCGTTCTCATATGCCTGGAATCCCTACAGATTTTATTTTTTCTCCAGCCGTCTGGAGTTTTTTTGTTTTTTCTGTCCCCCCTGGCAGAATTGAACCTTACTCTTATTCGATGTTAATTAATGTTGATTTATTTTGTTTTCTTATTGTGTCTTTTATTTTTCTATTCGTTATTATATAAAGCACTTTGAGCTACTGTTTGTATGAAAATGTGCTATAGAAATAAACTAGCAAAATACCCGCGCTTCGCAGCGGAGAAGTAGTGTGTTAAAGAAGCAATGAAAAAGAAAAGGAAACATTTTGAAAATAACGTAACATGATTGTCAATGTTATTGTTTTGTCACTGTTGTGAGTGATGAGTGTTGCTGTCATATATATATATATATATATATATATATATATATATATTTACACACACACATAACACATATATATATATCTATACATATACACATACATACACACATACATACACACACATATATACACACATCCACATATATATATATACATATATATATATATATATATACACACACACATATATAAACATATATATACATATACATACATATCTACATATATACACACACAGCTATTTCATTATCAGTGCAATACGCTGTTTGTTAAAACGGATGACTCCGCTCTTACGTGCAAGTCTGCGTGGATATTATGAACTATCGTATTTGTTCAAGTTCTATTTAAATTTTAAATAGAAGGAATTTTTATTTAGTCGACAGAAATATCTTTGGTAGGAATGGTAAAACAGACAGGAATATTATTCCTGAATAAATCAACTCAAACCTTAAACAACTTATAATATTTTGCTCTCCATAAAAATATATCCTGTCTAAATTATACAAGTTAGAAATAAAGTAAACGTTAAAAGAACAAACATTCAAATTTCTTTACTCTTATGTAATTTTATATAAAAATAAACTTAGATTTTAAATATCCCAAAAGATTTTGCTCTCCATAAAAATATATCCTGTCAAAATTATACAAATTCAAATATGAACATGCTGCATAACAAAACCTGGAAATATAAATAAAATGTGTTCCTTTCAGCAATAACAAATCAAATCATTCAGTTGTCTTTGCTCATATGTCATTTTAGAGCTGGACGCCTGGCATCTTTTTTGGCCACAGGTTCGTTTCTGTTTGGTGTGAGGTTCTGTGTTGTGGAGATTCTCAGGATGGATTGCAGGTGCTCATCAGTGAGGCGACTCCTGTGTGCTGTTTTGTTAGTCTTTATCACTGAGAAGAGCTTCTCACACAGATATGTGCTACCAAACATGCACAAGGTTCGAGCCGCATGTAGACGGACTTTTTGTTCTTCAAAGTCACCAAAGCGCCGTGCAAACTCAGTGCGCTCAGTTTATCAGCAAAGTGCGTATTTGGGAACACCGTAGTGACGACTTGGTTTAACATTACTTGGCAACAGGGAAAGTGGGGCAAGTGCACTGGTGCATTTGTGTCTCCCATAAAAGCAGCTTCACTTGAAATCACTTTGTGATTGTGCACGGGTAAAACGTCCGCTGAAGTGTCAGATTCTTATTTAATTCTTCTGCTTTCTGTATCTTCTGCATTGCATTCAGGTTCAGGTTACCCTGATGTTTTGTCTCATAGTGCCGTCTTAGATTAAATTCTGTAATTACAGCCACATTAGCTCCACAAATGAGACACACGGGTTCAGTAAACATATACTCAGCCTCCCATCGGTTTTTAAAGGCTCTATTTTCAGAATCAACTTTTCTCTTCAGCATCGTGTGAGCTAGCTTCGCAATAACTTGCAGCATCATAAGGTAGACTTGATTAGCGCGTAAGTGTTCGGCAAGGCAGCTGAAGCGCTGCATTATGGGATCTGTAGTTTATTGTGTTACCAGCGCTTCATATTACCGGGCTTTAATAACAATAATACAGTATATAAAATGATCTCGGGCGGATATAATTACGCGCGGGCGGATGTGGCCCATGCCCTTGAGTTTGACACATATGGACTAAATAGAACTTGAAAAGATATATTTTTCAAATGTGATCGCAATTCAGATAGAGTTGACGCACTACATGCCTCAATAAGTCATCCTCCCTCGCTCTTACTTTTTACCGTTCATCTAATGAATACACTGAGTATGGCTTTACCAAAACAATCATTGATGGCGAATAAAGTATCCATTATTCGAGTATGTAGATCGGGATATATATATATACATATATATATACCAGCGTATCATAGAGAAGTAGTGTGTTAAAAAGCTAGAAAAGAAAAGGGAACATTTTAAAAATAACGTAACATGACTGTCAATATACAGTATTTGTTTTGTGAGTGTTACTGAGTGTTGCTGTCATCAAGGATTTGATTATCATTATTTCTTTCAATCAGGTTCGTATTTGTAGGATGTGTTGTGTTCAAGTTACATTCCGTGTTTGTCAATCGTTGTAAAGATGACAGGTTTCATTCATCGATTCGTTTCTTACTGCATCAATAAACAGCTCGTCTTCTTCTTTATCTGAGACCTGACACACTGCATGCACGGGTTTTTTACACTGTCTTCCTTTAGCGGGACATTGACTTTTCCACCGTGTGCTTTGTTTCCGCAGTAGTTGGATTTATGAATATGCTTATCAGACGCTTCATATTTTTGCTGCCTTTTCAATTGTGTAATTGGTTTTGTTCAGCTCTTTGGAACTGTTGCTTTTATCTGTGCACTCGTCAGTTCACGTGAGCCACTCGGTGTACATGCATCGAAGGTTCCCAGCTGTGCTGGTGCCATCTCGTGCTATGTCCATGGCTGTATTTAATGTTACCTTAGTCCTGGCACTTAAAACTTTCTCTCGCAGTTTAAGCTGAGTTTGTGTCAAACACCACCCTGACCATCTCATCTTCCTCTCCATAAGCACAGTCCTTCACCCGTGAATATTTAGTGGGAGTTTGCTATTGGATTGCGCTGACGGACGGCCTTATATGGGCAGGCACTAAATTACAAACGCCAGCGCAGCCTGTCTATGAACTTAATTTAAAGTGTAGGTTTACATCGTGCTTTGTTTCCGAAGTAGCAGAACTCATGAATATGGTTGTATATGTCACTCGCTCGCTTCTTATTGTTTCGCTGCCTTCTCAATTATATAATGCATGTTTTCTTCAGCGCTTTTTTGAGGTCTTCCTGGTTTTCTATGTACTGCGTGATTACGTGGGAGGCGTGATGATGTCACACGAAACTCCCCACGGCGTTCAAGCTCATCTCCATTACAGTAAATGGAGAAAAACTGCTTCCAGTTATGACCATTACGCGTAGAATTTCGATATAAAACCTGCCCAACTTTTGTAAGGAAGCTGTAAGGAATGAACCTGCCAAATTTCAGCCTTCCACCCACACGGGAAGTTGGAGAATTTATGATGAGTCAGTGAGTGAGTGAGTGAGTGAGTGAGTGAGTGAGTGAGTGAGTGAGGGCTTTGCCTTTTATTAGTATAGATGTTGTTGTTGTATAAGAAAGATCAGAGCCGACTATACTTCCATAGAAGGTTGGCGTCCTTCAACATCTGCAATAAGATGCTGCAGATGTTCTACCAGACGGTTGTGGCGAGTGCCCTCTTCTACGCGGTGGTGTGCTGGGGGGACAGCATAAAGATGAAGGATGTCTCACGCCTGAACAAACTTGTTAAGAAGGCAGAGTCTATTGTAGGAGTAAAGTTGGACAGTTTAACATCTGTAGCAGAGCGACGGGCATTAAGCAAACTCCTGTCAATCATGAACAATCCACTGCATCCACTGAACAGTGTCATCTCCAGGCAGAGGAGTAGTACTGACAGACTGAGGAGATCGTTCCTCCCCTACACTATGCGACTCTTCAATTCCACCCGGGGGAGTAAATGCTAACATTACTCAAAGTTATTGTCTGCTTTTACATGCATTTTTATTACTCTTTAATTTAATATTGTTTTTTTGTATCAGTATACTGCTGCTGGATTATGTGAATTTCCCTTGGGATTAATAAAGTATCTATCTATCTATCAATATATCAAAACTGGAGGGCCGAACTGACAACGTGGTATACAAAGAGATCCTTAACAAATAATTATTGGTATATTTTCCCTCAGTTTAAAAAGGTTTACTTTTCTTCTTAATAAAAATTTTAAGGCAGTACTTCACCGCTGCGAAGCACAGGTATTTTGCTAGTCATTTATAAATGATAACCTATTAGTGTAAAAGTCTTATAAAGCCCCTATACTTTAGTCTGTCATGTGACGGCTCTCTTTTTAGTCTCCTGTCCTCCTCCAGTATCAGATTGGACAGCACTGGCTGTCAGCTGACATCACTAAATGACTTCTTTATCAGGGTTAAGAACGAAAGTCTGCACTCAGTCCAGGCGTCAGCCATCAGATGACATCCCAGAGATGGTACAGGATCATTGCCACTCAGATAAAGTCCCCTCTCAAAATCTCTGAAACAAAAATATTCCTCTCCTTGTCAGTGGCACCTCCTGGTAGCTGGCACTGCACTGTGGATTTGATTTCAGTATTTTTTATTATTACATTGAACTTTTTCAGTTGTGTTTGATGGTTGAAGTTGCTATCTCCGCACAGAACTGTTGCTACTTCATTCTGTTGTCTGGTATTTGTATTGTTCACCATCTTATGTCACAGCAGTGGTGCAGAGATGATCAGTCCCTGTATGGCTGATGTCCTTGCAGTACAATTTCTGAGTCCTTTATGAAATCTTGCATGTTGCTGATGATGGCTGATACAGGATGACCACTTTCAACATTCAGAACAGCTAAGAGGCTTACCACAAGTAAGGCAGTCATTTATGACAATGAAGGCCACTGTTGTCTGAAAAGCATTCACCATATTTCGGACAACAAAGAGGTTTTTCTTGCACCTAGAAGTTGATGAAGAAGATTACTGCTGTTTGTGAATTATGTGTGTATTGCAGTGTGCTCATTCCAGTGTGAATTGTGCTCAAAATTTAACATCTAATTAAAAAAAGAGACATCCTCTAACAGGACAATTTAGTAATCACGCAGGAGAAAAGCTGTTCATTGTATCTTTTAATTACTCCTCAGCAAAATGTCTTGGAGGAAGCATTTATCAAAAGCAGTCTGTCACAGCCTGATCAGAATGGTCAGAATAAATGAGGATAGAGGTTCACTTTACAAACTGTTGAATTTGCATACAGTGTCAATCAATGTATACATACTACTCTGGTTGGTTCGTTGGTTTACACCCAAATGATTTATCTATACTAATAAAAGGCAAAGCCCTCACTGACTCATCACTAATTCTCCAACTTCCCGTGTAGGTGGAAGGCTGAAATTTGGCAGGCTCATTTCTTACAGCTTACTTACAAAAGTTAAGCAGGTTTCATTTCGAAATTCTACGCGTAACGGTCATAATGGTCAACAACGTCCGCCACGTTGAACTTTCTTATTCATGGCCCCATCTTCAATTTGGTAGGCGGCTTCCCTGCGCTAACCGAAACCAATGTACGTATATGTCCATAGCCTACCGCTCGGTCACCGTGTCAGGCGGCATTAGGTTCCCCCATCCCAACGCCTCTCACGTTATTGGCTGCCTGCCTATATAAGACCGTCTATCGCATCGGTCTCTACATTCCCTTCCTTGCTTCGCCACGGGATTCACGTCTCCCTTCTGATAACTACAGCCTTTTTATTTAATCCACGGCTTCTCCGCTGTTTTATTGTTCATTTATTACGATTAAAGTTATTGTGTAGGTATTTTAGACTTGCTTTACATTGTTCAGGTACCCATTTCCTTTATCATTCCAACAATACCCCCATTAACATGTCTATCGAGATGATCACCATCAATCAAAAAACTGTCACTTACCGAGTGGTTTCCATGCCCAGAGATGGCACCTTCCTTTTCCATTCTCTTTGTTACATATTGCACGGCCATATCAGGCTCGCTCTTGATATCCGGAGGAACATTGTGTCTTATGTATTGAATGACTGGGACAGGTTCAAGGTGTGGACTGATGACGGTACAGGAGATAATTAGACTACACAGGAACACTAGAAGAGTGAAAGGCTTAAGCCCTTCACCTATGGATCTGCATGTGAGTTGATGGCTGCCGCTGAATTGTTTGGTTGTCGCTTTCAAGTGTACCGTAATGGCCAAATATTTTACACCTTTCGACAACCGCCAATGCCTCTTAAACATCTTAGATTCACAAGTAACGATTTCAGTAGTGGACACTTTGATGTTTATGAATGTTTAAACTCTTAAAAGCTGGATGTGAAGTTATCGATGAAACTGGTTGTATACTTACAACGCTTGACAGATGCCGAATGTCACTTAAACACAAGTCCTACAAATACTGTCGTAATTGAAACAAACCATGAAACTCAAACCGATTATGACAGCAGCAATCCAAGCTGTGAGATTTGAAACAAGATTACTGTTCACATGGCCAACTGTACGTTGCATGCTCAAGAGTAAGTTCAGCGTACAGCTGGGTCATATTACAACCGGAGGGCCAAACTCACAATGTGGTATACAAAGAGATCCTTAACAAATAATTATTGGTATAATTTCCCTCAGTTTAAAAAGGTTTAATTTTCTTCTTAATAAAAATTTTAAGGCAGTACTTCGCCACTGCGAAGTGCGGGTATTTTGCTAGTATAACATAAAAGTCAGTTGTATTATATTCTTGCTCTTCTTAAACCTTTGAGTTGCACCACTACCCGTGCAGATAACAATTGTCCATTCTTGTTGCTTATATTACATCTGCTGATGTCGTAATCATCCTTCAGTACATGGTGTATATCACATCCACCTTTCTTCTGGTACATTATTTATTTATTTACTTGACCATCGAAGTACTTATCCTAAACCAGATCTTATATTTCAGTGTACATTTAGTTGTTCACTTGACCTTTATTTGTTTTCCCACATTTACTTACTCTTTATTTCTAAATCTTTAAGATGAATGCCAGTACCATAAAATTATTCTTCCACAGAATTCAAATGTGGCTCTGAGGTCACCTTAAATCTAGGATCTGTTTGCTACTTTCAGTGTTTTCTCCACTATTCTTATGTACATATTAACTATTTTCAACTAGAGTCATTTACCTTAATTGAGAAGATTTTTCTTCATTTTTTTATTTCCCTTGAGGATCCAATGGAAAGATCATTTGTCATTTCTGGGACAAGCTTTACTCCAATATGTCTTTGTGTGTGTCTACAAAAACTTCTTCTGGAAGAGTACCCTTTACCACATTCAGAACAGATGTACTGCTTCTCTCCAATTTGGATCCTTCTGTGGCAGCGAAGTGCGCTTGGACATAAGAATCGTTTGCCACAATCTGGCCAGCAATAAGGTTTTTATCCAGCATGAATTCTCATGTGATCTTTAGGAGTAGTGCTGTCTGAGAAAAGCTTAGCACAGGCAGAACAGCTTTGCATCTGACCAGAATTATTTTAGGATTGTGAAGGGAACTGGTATATGAGAATCGCATTCCACATTCAGTACAACTGTAAGGCTTCTCGCCAGGATGACTTTTCGTATGCTTATACAGAGAATTAAGGAGTGAGAATTGCTTGCCACATTCCAAGCAAAGGTGAGGATTATCTCCAGTGTAATGTCTGATGAGACTCTTTATGGTGCTATACTGTTACAACTGCTTATCACATTCAGGACAACAATAAGGTTTCTCTCCAGTATGAGTTCTGATGTGTCACTGAAGCGTGCTTAAATATAAGAATCATTTCTCACATGCAGATGAACAATAAGATTTTTCTTCAGTATGGATTTTGGCACATGGATAAAGACCTTTCTGGCTTGTGTAATATTTGCCACATTCAGAACATACATATTGCATTTTCGCTTTAGTGGAAATTTGTGTGTTTACTTGAAATAAGCTAATGTTTAAAACCCTTTTCCACATTGAGAACAGCAATATGACTTCGCACCAGTATCAATTTCTATTTGCCTTTGAAAACTACATTTGTCAGAAACTTTTTCGGAACATTCTGGACAGCAATGAGGTTTTTATCCTGTGTGGATTCTTCTGTGCCTCTGAAGATCACCTCTACTTAAGAATGACTTACCACATTCTGGACAACAATGAGGTTTTTCTCCTGTGTGGATTCGTCTGTGACTATGAAGATGGCTGCTCCATGAGAACGACTTACCACATTCTGGACAACAATGAGGTTTATCTCCTGTGTGGCTTCTTCTGTGGTTCCGAAGACTGCTTCTGCTTGAGAACAACGTACCGCATTCTGGACAGCAATGAGGTTTTTCTCCTGTGTGGATTCTTTTGTGATTTTGAAGATAGCTTCTCTTTAAGAATGACTTACCACATTCAGGACAACAGTATGTTGTATCTCCAGTGTGAATATTCATATGCTTATTAAGATAACTTTTGTTTGTGAATTGTTTGCCACATTTTTTTCCAGTTTGAATCTGGATTTCTTTCTCCACTTGTTGTCGATCAGTTTTGATGGCTTCTGTCTGTGTTACTCCAGTAGCAGGGAGAGAACTGCACTGCAAAAAGGCTTGTGTCAGGTTCTCTGATCCTCTTGCTGAGTTCTTCTTACCTTTCTCTTTGTATTGAAGAGAGGGCTGACCAAATGAAGGTGGAGAGAAGCTGCCATTCATCTGTACATCTGAAATAAAACAAACTATTATAATTATTATTTTCCTGACATGTTTATCCAAGGTGACTTACAACATTTGAGACACAATTGGTTACATTTCTCTTGTTTTTCCAACTGGACCACAGGCAGGACACATGACTTGCTCGTGGTCACATGGTGTCAATGGCTCCATACACACTTTTTTCCCCCAAAAGGGTGGAAATGTCTGTGCGTCTTATGGAGCGAATATTGCGTCACAGACCGTTGTGTGTTATATGACAAAAGTCAACATCCAGGGGTAGAGGACAACAATCAGCTGTTAATGGTGACAAAACTCACCGTTACTTCACAGGCATTCCCTCTCTGCTTGGAGGAATGTTAGACTCGTTGACTTGGCATCTAATCCTTGTATGTGTGCGAGTTACAAAGTGTAAACAAATGTAAACAAAGGCAAGATGGCATCGACATCTCACGAGGGACCGAAACGAGTGCAGAAAACAAAATACTCAGCAGACAATGCTTTGCGCATTATCGCCGAGTCGTATATTTTGTTGAGTGTGATCAGGAGATCGGCACCATTAGACACCAGCCAATGCCGCCCCAGCTGAGTACAGCCGACGCACCTACGTCAAGGTTCGCGTGGGAGGAATACCCAGACATTGATCTGTGGGAGCCAAACAGGCTACTGGACTTCACAACAAGGCATGGCTTGCTGTTGGACTCGACAGATTACCAGCTGCTGGACTACTTCAGGCTGCTCTTCCCTGATGCCGCTTTTCAGCTACTGTCAGATGAGACAAACAGGTATGCAGAGCAATTTTTTGAATTGCGGGCTGAGCTTGCACTGCATTCTCATTTTTCAAAGTAGAAATCCACAACAAAAGATGTGATGAAGGAAGGGCTTTGTGGCATTACAAATTGAGATAGGACTAGACTGGTGATACATCTTCAGGGAGCATTGGTCCAAATGTGCTTCGTCCCCTGGTGGCTTTGGACAGGTTGTGCCACGTGATGATAGGTACGTGCTGCTGCAAAATGATTGTGAGCAACTGAGCTTCATAAATTCTGACAATAGCGATGAGGAGTTCTTGAAGTTTCCAGAAAACTGGACCAGTGCTTAAACCTTAAAGTCTCTCCTCATTTGTTAATGACAGCAATGATGGTTCTTAATACCGCTGTTGACTTTACATGGCTGAAATTTTATTCTGCTAGATTTTATTAAATATATTAATTAGTACACCATTTGGTTCAGAATATTTTTTTTCTTGTTTTCCTCCTCTAAACCTAGGTGTGTCTAATGGTCAGGTGCATCTCAAGGAGCGAAAAATATGGTAATTAACCTGGCATTAGCTATTTTTACTAGAATCCCCTTTATTAGCCTTTCAGTGAATGTGTAGGTAGATGCGAGGAAAGGGACGCAGAGTTTTACTAAGCTGGTACAAAAATATAAATTGTTATCAAGTGGACGTTGATTAGTTAGAAATTGTAATCAACCCGCTTATTGACTTGTTGGGTAGAATGGTACGAGCCTGGTTTTTTGACCTAATAAAATAATATTAATAATGCTTAATAAGCATCGAGCGTGAATGGTCACTATACAGTTATGAAATCTGTAACACATTGTCATCATAATAATTTTTTCCCTAAATTAAACAATGGTACAAGGACACTTATTTCACAGATGATTGCAAATCTCAAACACATAAACTGCTCAGTGCCGGTGTCTCGAGCACACAGACGCACTCATAGTGACAGACGACAGCCGAGAGATCCAAAGAAACTCCCTGCCAAAAAAACTGCAGAATGCATGAAGAAATTTTCAATAAAAGTAAAAATGATATTTGAGTCCGCAGCATCAGAGTTGAATCTTAATCTCTGTGAACCTTCTAACACAAGAGATGTTGGGCCACTAGCTTTCTGGAGGACCAATAAAATTCGTCGTCCTACCTGTGCCCTTCTTATATGAGTGGGGACAGCGAGGGTCTGTTCATTACGGCAGCACACGTCGTGGATAATAGGAGGACCAGACTGTCCTCAGAACATGCAGAGATGGTTATATTCTTAGATAAGAACCTGAAGCGTTCACCAAGACTGTCTCATTTTCTTCTTGTCGGAGCAGACGGCTACAAATATCTAACTGAACATTTTATTTGATTATAAATGTGAAGTATGATTGAGACATCTTTAGTACTGTCCAGCTTGTTTTTGTTCCATTATATGTGCATTATGGGTAAAGGTTCTTTGTGCATGCTGTATGCTGTAGCACTTTATTATGGAATGTGAAGTTTATGCATGGCTAAAAATACATTTATTATTTAAAAAAAAAAAAAAAGAAAAAACTATTATTATTAGTATAGGGTGGCACAGTGGGTAGTGGTGGTGCCTCGCAGTTAGGAGACCCAGGTTCGCTTACCGGGTCCTCCCTGGGTGGAATTTGCATGTTCTCCTCATGTCTGCGTGGGTTTCCTCTGGGAGCTCCAGTTTCCTCCTACAGTCCAAAGTCATGCTGGTTAGGTGCATTGGCGATTCTAAATTGTCCCTACTGTGTGGTGTCCTGGCGCCTGGGGTTTATTTCCTGCCTTGAAACCTGTGTTGGCTGGGAATGGCTCCAGCAAACCCCCCACGACCCTGTAGTTAGGATGTAGCGGATTGGATAATGGATGGATGGTATTATTATTATTGATATCGGCAGGTCCTAATGCAATGGAATGGGTGATCAATATCAGCGCTATACACTGTAATGTGTCTGAATTTGGGTTTTCTGTTCTTATGTGTAATGTATGTGATTATATTTACATCCTCTAGAACGTAATCTGACCTAAAATCTAAACATACAAAAATATCCAATTGTGTTATGGGGGGCAAAGTGTTTAGCACGGCTGCTTTATTGTTCAGGTGTCCTGGGGTCAAATCCTGTCTACAGGGGTTCTACATAGGGGCTCTGAATGGTGTTTCTAATCATTCTGGTTCTTCCCCTCATCCCCTAAAACATTCAGGTGAAGTGGAGTGGTGACTCCAAATTGACCCGATGTGACTGTGGGAAACAGAAGGGCCCAAGATCATCTCCAAGTGAAGATTTCACACCACTGTCAACTTGTCCAGGCCATACTGCCCCAACAAGTTCAGGCTGAGAGCAGAACTCAAGCTGCTGAAAGAAGACCCTGAAACCCCTTGAATGTCATCATGTCTTGTACAGGTAGCTCTTGTCACTGTTAACATCAAAGTACACGAGATTCCCATTAAAAAGGTGAGACACATATTAGGTGTGCACTGGCTTGAGCAAATTCACACTTATTGAGTGCACAGGGCTGAGGATTTTATTTTTACTTATTTCTTTTTGTGGACATTTCTGCCTTGACTACCATACAATTTAAGAAATATACATGTCTAACAAAATATGACTTTGGATATTCTCATTAAACATAATGCGTTGTTGGCCTAACATACGTCACAGCTTCAGTCAAAGCTTTATGATGTTCAAGTCATGCGCTGAACACTTTAGATTATTTGTTATTCTCCAAAGTTTTTCTAATTCATCATTTATTAGGCAACCTATTGTTTGTTATCATGCACCAGAGCAGGTGGTCAATTAACCGTGTTTGCCACTCTCATTTCAATCTTCTAAAAACATCAAAGCACCCACCGTTACAATTTATAAATGCTCCCTCTTTTATATTTAATCACATTACTCACTTATTCCAGCACACCCAGGTGATTTTCCTTCTCTCCCATTTCCCTCTGTGATTATCTCTTCTGACTCTGATAACTCTGATTTCAGCTCTACAGAATTCTCCTGTGTAGCAAGTCGTCCTGTATTAGTGGACCAGGGCTGTAAACTGGATGGAGATTCTTCACAGGCATCTTTCTTGAAAATATCCTCAGTTTCATGCGTTTGAAGTTCAAGACCAACAGAGAAATCATTCAAATCCTCAGCTTTAATGGCAGCAGTCACCCCCTTGCACTCCTCCTTCTCTTTAAAAACTGAAATTCTTTCTTCGTGATCCTCCAGCTTCACACACACATCCTCTGGTGTGAGCCACTCACAGTCCTCTTCTTTAATGTCCACCGTTCTTTCATCCATGCCATCTTCTTTGGCAGAGGCCATGCTCTGTGGGAAACTCTTCTCTCTTTAAGTGTCTGTCCTTCTCTTCTCAGATTCACTTCTCACACGGACAGCCCTGAGCTGGAGGCCATTAGACACCTCAGTGTATGGCCAAGTGAAATGGGAAAGCCCTGTGAAAATAAAAGTAGGAGAATTAACTTCATAAAGTCAGTAAAAATAATGAACACACTTCAGGGTCACAGTGCCCTCCATGAGGTTTGGGTCAAAGACACATTTCTCTTGATTTCCCACTCTGCCTCATAGTTTAAAATTACAAATCACACAATCAAGATGTGATCAAACTGCATTGCAGACCTTCATTAAAGGGGATTTGCATACATTTCAGTGGCACCATTTAGAAATGACAACACTTTATCTACACGGCACCATCATGTTTGAACACAGCAATGGCAGGTCTATTAAAGCCGTCATATTTAATGCTTTGTTGGCTATAGACTGACATGAACGTCAAACAATTCATTCATTCATTCTCAGATAAGAGTATATGGAGCTCCTCAGAAACTACTTAGTGATAATGGTGGGGAACCAGAGAGATGGCAGAGAATTTTAACATTGAAACAAAGACCGTCACTGCATACAGTCCCTGGGGTAATGGATTACCTGAGAGACACATACACTCACAGAAATTATACAGAAAGTGATAAAGAATACTGGATGTGACTGGTTAGTGCCAGATTAGCGCCACGGGGCACTAACGGTAAAGAATACGATGCACAATATTTATGGGTACACCTCATATCAGCCGGTGTTTGGCCGAAATCCAAATCTTCCTTGTGTTCTTGTGGACAGACCACCCGCCCTCGAAGGCACCACTAGGAGTGTTTCAGAGGAGCACATATTCCAGCGCTGGACATTCCAAGAAGAGCATTTACTGAAGCCGAGTGTTCAGAGCGAATATGAAGAGCACTCCAGAGACAGGTTAATTCTGAAAATGATAAATCGGAGACAAAGTGGACGACAAAAGAGTGGACTGTGCAGAATGGAAGGGACCTGCAGATGTCATTGGACAGGGTGGAGTTGTGAAATATGTCAGACGTGGAGGTGCTCTTGGAAGGGCCCACCATTCTAGACTACGTAAAGTCAACAGTAAAGGTGACAATCGACATACCACCAACAGTGAGAAAGATGGAGAGAGAGATTTACCTAACACTACATCAGATAACGAAGACACTGGAGATGAGAAGGAGACTCTAAACTCTTCAGTCCCAGTAGAAGATGTCAATGTTGAAGTTGCGCAAACTCACAGGTTAAGACGGAGTCATTGTGTTTGTCTAAAAAAAAAGGGGCAAAAAGTGAGATAGATATGTGGACAGAGATGGTGGCATACAGATAAAGTATTAGATTGGGCTGGCAAAGCAGAAATTGGTATAATTTAGAGTTTACTGATCCTGACAGCACTGCTGACACATCAAGTGTGGATAATCTGCAAGTTGAACCAGAAACTAATGAACTGCAACTATGGGATTTGTTTGTGGAAATCACAGAGATATCAGCTGAGTAAGCAAAGCAGGAAGAGATACAGTGCATCACTTTTTCCACATTTTGTTATGTTACAGCCTTATTCCAAAATGGATTAAATTCATTTTTTCCTCAGAATTCTACACACAACACCCCAAAATGACACTGTGAAAAACGTTTACTTGAGATTTTTGCAAATTTATTAAAAATAAAAAAATTGAGAAAGCACATGTACATAAGTATTCATAGCCTTTGCCATGAAGCTCATCCTGTTTCCCCTGATCATCCTTGAGATGTTTAATTGGAGTCCACCTGTGGTAAATTCAGTTGATTGAACATGATTTGGAAAGGCACACACTTGTCTATAGAAGGTCCCACAGTTGACAGTTCATGTCAGAGCACAAACCAAGCATGAAGTCAAAGGAATTGTCTGTAGACCTCCGACACAGGATTGTCTCAAGGCACAAATCTGGGGAAGGTTACAGAAAAATGTCTGCTGCTTTGAAGGTCCCCACAGTGGCCTCCATCATCCATAAGTGGAACAAGTTCGAAACCACCAGGACTCTTCCTAGAGCTGGCTGGCCATCTAAACTGAGCGATCGGGGAGTAGGCCCTTAGTCAGGGAGGTGACCAAGAGCCCGATGGTCACTCTATCAGAGCTCCAGAAGTCCTCTGTGAAGAGAGGAGAACCTTCCAGACGGACAACCATCTTTGCAGCAATCCACCAATCAGGCCTGTATGGTAGAGTGGCCAGACGGAAGCCACTCCTTAGTAAAAGGCACATGGTAGCCCACCTGGAGTTTGCCAAAAGGCACCTGAAGGACTCTCAGACCATGAGAAACAAAATTCTCTGGTCTGATGAGACAAAGATTGAACTCTTTGGTGTGAATGGCAGGCGACATGTTTGGAGGAAACCAGGCACCGCTCATCACCAGGTCAATACCATCCCTACAGTGAAGCTTGGTGATGACAGCATCATGCTGTGGGGATGTTTTTCAGTGGCAGGAACTTGAAGACTAGTCAGGATAAAGGGAAAGATGACTGCAGAAATGTACAGAGACATCCTGGATGAAAACCTGCTCCAGAGCGCTCTTGACCTCAGACTGGGGCCACGGTTCATCTTTCAGCAGGACAACGACCCTAAGCACACAGCCAAGATATCAAAGGAGTGGCTTCAGGACAACTCTGTGAATGTCCTGGAGTGGCCCAGCCAGAGCCCAGACTTGAATCTGATTGAACATCTCTGGAGAGATCTTAAAATGGCTGTGCACCGACGCTTCCCATCCAACCTGATGGAGCTTGAGAGGTGCTGCAAAGAGGAATGGGAGAAACTGGCCAAGGATAGGTGTGCCAAGCTTGTGGCATCATATTCAAAAAGACTTGAGGCTGTAATTGCTGCCAAAGGTGCATCGACAAAGTATTGAGCAAAGGCTGTGAATACTTATGTACATGGGATTTCTCAGTTGTTTTATTACTTAAAAAAAATTTGCAAAAACCTCAAGTAAACTTTTTTCACGTTGTCATTATGGGGTGTTGTGTGTAGAATTCTGAGGGAAAAAATGAATTTAATCCATTTTGGAATAAGGCTTTAACATAACAAAATGTGGAAAAAGTGATGCACTGTACCTTACCAAATTATGACAAACTATTCTTGCTCTATGTGGGAAATCCATGTTCTAGCTTTGCTGCTGCTGTTCTTATTCAAAATATTTGCACTGGAAGAAAAATACAGCCTGTTGCTTATTATAGTACCAAACTAGACAGTGTAGCTCACGGTTATCCGCCCTGCTTTCAAGGGTTGGCAGCAGTTCAATTTGCTTATGACAAAGCATCTGCTATTACAATCGGTTACCCAGTGCTCATTCTGGCACCTCACAAAATAGTTGAATTGATCAACAAAGAAAGGTTTGCCATGACTCCAGCACGTTTGATTGCAGCATCTTTGCTATTGACATATCCAAATGTCGATATTGAACGGTGCAACACCTTAAACATAGCTGAATTTGTCCCAGTACAAGGAGAACCACATGATTGCATTGCAGATTCACTAACTTTTGCAAAGCTACGACCTGATTTGAAATCCGATCCACTCCAGACTCCAGACCATGTGTTCATTTGTTGACGGCTCTTGTTTCAGAGACCATTTAGGTCTTCATGCGGGATTCGGAGTTGTGGAATATGTCGGAGGACAGTTCCAAACACTACTCTCACAAAAAAGCAATCAGCCTCATTCAGCACAATTGGCTGAACTCCAAGCCCTTACTGAGGCATGTAAATTAGGTGAAAAGAAAAGCGTTACTGTTTTTACTGACTCAGCTTATGCACATGGTGTCTGCCATTTCTTTGGAGCTATATGGAAACAGCGAGTGTTCAAAAAGAGTGACGGCTCACCCATCCAACACTACGATCAAAATTGTACAGCTAATACTGGCAATGTTGTTACTTAAAAGACTTGCAATAGTTAAATGCCAAGCCAACAAAAAAGGCAATGACTACGTGACCAAAGGAAATGACTTTGGAGATACTGTGGTCCGTCAAGCTGCCGGCTCTGCTGTCGCAGTGTTAGCACCATTAGTCGTTATTGAGACAAACACCACTGAAAAACACATAATTGCAATGCAGGAAAGGGCCGGAGTAACAGAAAAAATGTTCTGGGAACAAAGAGAGGCACAAAAGTCACCTCAAGGATTAGGGCGTAACCCAAATGGATTATATGTGAACCCCTGCCTCAATTTTACAAATGCTCATCAGAGATGCGCATGGTTCCGACCATTGTGCAACGGATGGTGGTGGGGAAGTACTGAATAAGATTTCGAGAAATGAATTTTGGTCTCCTTATTTACAACCAGCAGTGGATAAATACATATTAGACTGTGAGGTTTGTGCAAAAAACAATATCAGTAAAGGACTTACTGCTCCCATAGGGCAAATTCCAGTACCTGAAGGACCTTTTAAACACCTATTGATGGACTATGCTGAGATGAATGTTGCAGTTTCTGGAAAAAGGTATTTACTGGTGATAATTGACCGGTTCAGCAGATGGATAGAATCAATTCTTTCACCTAATCAAAATGCTCAAACAGTGATCAAATTCCTGACAAGAGAAATCATACAGAGGTTCGGCATTCCATCAATGATCAGTTCAGATAATGGGCCAGCCTTCATTGGAAAAACAATTTAGAAGGTATTGCAAACACTGGGAATAAAACAAAGACTTGGCTGTGTGTACCACCCCCAATCACAGGGAATGGTGGAAAGAGCAAATGGGATCGAAAAAAATAAAATAGCTAAAGTCTGCGCAGACACTGGTTTTAATTGGGTAAATGCTTTGCCAATTTCTTTAATGTTGTATCATTCGCAGACTAACAGAGTGACGCATCCAACACCGTATGAAATGCTTACTGATCGACCAATGCCTACACCTATTTGGAGGGAACCCCATAAGGATCCCCCTTTAGAGCAACTTGAGCTTGAAATGCAGCGCTATATGAGGCAGCTAACTACTATCCATAAAGTTATATATTCACAGGAAAAGAAAAGGCAGCCTGTTCCAGAAGAACCTAAACACCCTATCAGACCTGGGGACCAAGTTTACCTGAAAGTTTACCGAAGGAGATGGGACCAGGCCAGGTGACAGGGCCCGTTTGAGGCGATGCAAGCCACAGCAGTTCAAGTAAAAGGCAGCACAACCTGGTATCGCCTGAATCACTGCACTCAAGTCCCAAGGGTACCCCATAGACCACAAGGAAATGACAACTCTGCTTCTGACAGAGGAGGAACAACATCAGGAGTCGCCTCCAAAGACCCACCAGTGGAACCCCCAGATAGTACACAAAGAGGAGGACAAAGCCCAGGAACCCAGCCAGACAATTGAGATGACAGTCTTCAAAGCATTACTAAACAAAGAAGTGCAAGTCATGGTAGTCAAGCCAACTCCAAGGGAGATACAAAGGACAACGGTGGTGGGGTTGGAGGACCGGATGATGAGCTCCCTGATCCAGATGACACCCACTCAACGTGTGAAGATCCGTTTGCTGTTGACACTTCTGGTGATGCCGAGTCTGGGAGTACTGATGCTGTTGGGCATAGCGAAGACCAGGCGAGCCCAGGGGAAGGACCATTTGACCTCCTCCCCACAATTGAATACTCTGACATTGCCTGGACCCCCCAATAATACTAACTTTCATGCAAGAAAAGGGACAAAGGTAATCGGAACAGATAATGAGCATTCACTAAGGACAAGAAGAAGCATTAAGATTGACTAACAGCAAAAATGACAGTGACAATTCAGAATTATGGGAGGAAGCACAGAACAATGACTGGTATCAACAGGCCATGTACACAGCCAGAGAACTAGCAAAAAAGGAGTGTCTGTTTTGTACTAGCGCTAGGCCAGCTATAATTGTAGTGCCATTTCCGTATTCCTCCAAAACATGCAGACAGTGTATTAATAACAATGTTGAATACTGTCCATATTGGTGTATATTATTGCAGGGGTCATCACAATTTACTAAAAAAGGACTTAAAACGTTGAATTGTAAGTATTCAGGGATCTGGCCCACTACAAAACAAAAGCCACCAAGGTACACTAAGATAACTCCCTCAAAATATGGGTGCTATTCAAGAAAAGGGACAGTGCCAGTTGGGAAGTTCGAAGGCGACTGTTTTAAAACATGGAATCTAGAGCACTCTTCTATAGTATTGCGAGCAGTATATTTACAAGATAGACCCTTAGCAGATAGATGGTGGTTGTGTGACCCAAAACTCAGACTTCTTGACATTCTACAAGCAAACTGGTCAGGAAAATGTATAATAGTAATGGCAGTACAGGAAGTGGATATCGGGTACCTGCCAGAAGAGGGAAGGGTTAAGAGAGCTTATACACCTGATCCAAGAGTATATCTAGATGCAATTGGGCAGCTTAGGGGGATTCCTGAAGAATACAAAGCAAGAAATGAAATTAAAGCAGGGTTCAGGTCAACTTTCACTTAGATAACGTAAAATAAGAATCGAGAGTGGATTAACTATTTGTACTATAATCAGCAGGGCTTCATTAATTACACTGATAATGCATTAACTGCCCTTGGTGAACAGGTAGATGCCACTTGTCGGATGACTTGTCAGAATAGACAAGCTTTAGATTGGCTATTGGCGGAAAGAGGAGTATCTCAGATGTTCGGAGACGAGTGCTGCACGTACATGCCAAACACCACAGCCCCGAGGGTTCATTTACACAAGCTATGATTAAACTTAAAACACTAAGACAGGAGATTTATGAAAATGCTGGTAAGGATAAAGATTTTTGGGATATTTTCAACCTAGGATTTTGTAAATCTTTACCTTATTAAGGCTGGAATTATTTTACTGGCTGTTCTGATACTGCTCTGCTGTGTCCTGCCCATCAACAAGCTTGCTGTAAACCAGATGAATGTGCACATCTATGACCCCCAGCCCTCTCCAGGGCCGGACATCGCTTTAATTTTGCATGATATATTACATAATGAAATCCAAGAAAGTAAACTCCTTGGGTGAAGTGCTGGTAACCGCTCCCCAGGGAGATGACCCTCTACGGGGCGTAAAGTTGAAGAAAACTTGTTTTTCCACTGGAATTATATTTCTCCAAGCAAAGGAAAAAGCACTTATTATGGACAATTGTTTTATTATTTTAAGCCTTCTGTATTATTTTCTTGTAACCATCATGTATTATGTTTAATTGATATGATATTAAATTTTTCTGCACCAATGATTGATAGACGCACATTGAATGTAAGGATAGGGCCAGGACGTCTTTTACTCGTCTTAGTTGATTGAGGGGGGAGATGTTTGGCTCCTGTGCCACCAGAGGAGGGGATACGGGTGTTGAAGTTTGGGAAGAACTGTGAGGGGTCCGTATTGGACTGCGAAGAAGATTTGAACCGACATCCCCTACCTTTCTCTTGGAACCAGGTTAGGTGTTGAGGCTTAAACGCCTGAAAAGAGAGGAATGTAGAAGGAATTTTTTTTATAGAAGCATGAAAATAGCAAATTAACATAAAGAGCCATAAAATGTCATTAAAAGCTTCTAAAACATTAGATTAAGCATAAATTAGAATGTTGAGAAAATAAGGTAGGTCAAGTGAATAGTTAACTAAAAATCAGTCGTTTTGCATTATTTTTAAGCTCACAGCAGAATTGCAAGTGCGGGAAACGAACAGATAAGGAAAATAAGATTGAGAACACCTGTGTCAGCGATAGGAAGCTAAAAGAATGATACCACAGAGAAAAGATGGCTCTGAATGGCACGTACGAGGCAAGCGGAAATATTGAATCAGCAAAGATGGCAAAAAGGCATTGCTGCCAAGGTCAGGTGATGTAATGCAAGGAAAATGACAAAATAGGTTCTATATATAATTAGAAAATTAGTAATACTAGCATTTAACCCAAGTACTGGAATTAAATATAAATCAAGCATGCCACACAAATGATTAAATAAAGGCACATACCATAGTTCACTTTTAATTAAAGCTTAAAGCTTTAGGCCACTATTATAAAAAGTTTGGAAAGTTTAAAGGAAACCCATTTATGGAGTTGAAGCCTTGGCCAGTTAGAGAAAATGGGAACAGAATACAAAAATAAAAATACCAGTCCGGGGCCAGTGATAGGAAAGGAAGGAAATAATAAGGGTTCACATGGGAACTCAGGGTTCAGCCGGACAGGAGAAGAAGGGAGGCAGAGAAGATGAGCAAAAGAGGTCGGAAAAGATAGGAAATGACACAAGAAAAGCCCAAAGATAGTAAGAGGAAGCCATCTACCCAGTCTTAGACCAATCGAAATAAGCCGAACAGACGACATCAAGAGGAACAATGGACAGTAAAGCCAGGTGAGCTACTTGAACAAGGACAAAGTGATAAGAAAATGATATAGAAGTTTTGAATTTTGTACTGTTAGGAGCTTGATTCGATTTGGCCGTATTGAGTGGAGTCCGTGTTATTATTGTTATTTTATTGCAATAAAACTATAAACTCTATTTGCCTATCCCGAGACTCCAATTAGCATTTATTTCAGGTAAAACGCCTTCTGGTGACGAAGATTTTTCGCCACGACAGTCGGAGCATGCGTGAAATCAAAAGGAGAAGCGGCATGGAAAACTGCACGAGCACGAAGAGAGCAGAAGCGATCCCGAGTTAACGCGCCTCCGCCAAGTCAGATGTAGCGTTACATTTCACGGGATAGCAACTAGGAAATAAATTAACGTAGCACTAGCAAAAAAAAAGTGCCTGACCTCCGTCATCCACAATAAACTCCTGAAGGTGCGATTTGCTGTTCCGCCTCCTCCACGTTGCGCTCAATACCTAAAATGTAAACGCGAACCACGCGGCTTCGGGCACCTCCTGAAATTTAAAGCCGCTCAGCAAGTCGCGATCTTCCTCATTGCTGGCATTCCCACCCGTAAGCGATCCCCACGTTCGACTTTGTCTCACCTTCCACACCTTTGCTTGATGTTATGGCCGTGAAGAAGTCGGAGCGCGGGGGTCTTATAAGAGCAAATTAGTGATGGGCTACTCGATACTGACTTGAAGAGCTATCGAAGAATCGCTTAGAGGGTTGTTGGAAATGCGCCCATCACGTGATTTTGAGGCACGCTAACGTCATGACGTCATTGATATCTGCGCCGTAAACATAGAATTACTAGACGCCGCATGTCCAGCAGCATCATACGTCAACGTCGCCGCCATATTGCGAGTGGCACTGCTGTGGCGTGAAATAATGAATATGTGCTGCTTGGGATTGTAAAAACCGCTGTACACTCCAAACCAGATCCAGGGGTATTAAATTTCATAGGTAAGGATGAACAATTGTTTTGATTATATTTGGCCTTTAGAAAAATCACGTTTTATAATCTTAGCACTCAAGGTCACCTTACAAAAAATTAAACATTTGTAAAATTAATAATAATTCATTACATTTATATAGCGCATTTCTCAGTACTCAAAGCACCGGCGCGGCAGGTACTCCCTAAACCAGGGGTGGGCAAACCTTTTGGCTCAGCGGCCACATTGACTTTTAAAATTTGACAGACGGGCCGGGCCAGCACTAGATTAATACATGTCAAACATAAACATAAAAAAGGCATTACAGTGTTAATATTCACTTTTAGTGGGAACTGTGTTGTTGATCACCTTTTTTTGCCATGGCATCGAAGTCTGGTGTTAGTTTTGTTGTGGCAATTCTCAGAACAGATCTGAGGTGCTCAACTGGAATCTGTGGGGTGCTTTGTTAGTGTTCATCACACTAAAAGTCTGTTCACACACATACTGTACGTAGAGACAACCACCACCAGCATCCTCTGTGCCATCTTCTGGATGTTTGGAAATTTGGCTTTGCATAATTTAGTATAAAGCTCATCCAGTTTAAGAGAGTTGAACTTCTCCTTTAAGACGGAGTCACATTGGAGATCAATCAGTTCCAACTGCAACTCCTGTGGTGCCGTTTCAGGGTCCTGTGTGAAGGGACAAGACACCAGCTGAAGTGACTTGTAAATTTGTCCAAAATCAGAGAACCGACGGCAGAATTCTCCATGCAGGTCGTCCAGTGATTTCCTGTATTTTTTCACAAGTCGAGGGGCCTCTTTCAGCGTAGCCAGTGTGGGGAAATGAGTGAGTGAGTTGTTTGACATTTGCTTTGAGAGTAAAGCTATAGCTAGGTTTTGAAGGCTCTGACGTTTGTGTACATTTTATGCACAAACTGCTCTTTCCCTTGTAGCTTCACGTTCAGCTCATTCATGTGTGTCAGTATGTCCACAGCAAAAGCTAAATCACAAAGCCAATCTGCGTCACTCAGCTCAGGAAAATCGTCAGCTTTCTCAAGTAGCTCCAAAAATGAGATAATCTTCTTTTTGAGCTCCCACACTCGTCAGCATACATTCCCCAAAGTTAACCAGAGGACATTGGAGTGGTAAACAAAGTCCTGGTGTTCAGGTCAATTTCTTCAAGAAACTTAAACTGACGATGCTGAAGTCCCCTCGCTCGAATAAAGTTAACGAGTTTTACAACTGGCTTCACTACGTAGTCAAGCTGCAATACGGATTTACAAAGTGCTTCTTGGGGGATTAGGCAGAAAGTTGAAGAAAATGACCTCCTGCTCAGGGTTGTCCTCTTTCACCCTCTCCTGGATTCATTTGAGCAACCCAACGTTTTTTTCCAGTCAGATTTGGCGATCCATCTGTGGTAACGTTGGCGAGCGTACTCCAAGGTAGCTTGTGCCTATTGATGACCCCCGACACGCTGTCATACAAGTCCTCTCCCCGCGTTTTCCCCTTTAGGGATTCCATGGCCAAAAACTCCTCCGTTATCTCATAATTGTCATTAATCCCTCTGATAAAAATTAAAAGCTGAGCGGTGTCCTTTATGTCATTACTTTCGTCCGGTGTCAAGGAATATAATGTCAATGACTCTGCTTTATTGTTTAACTTGCTAGCTAAGTCTTCGTCTGTCTATTAGCTCAACACGGCGAGTCACTGTCCTGCGTGATAAGCTCATTCTTTCAAATTTGATACCTGCTGTCTCTACCATGCGCTCTTTGAGAAACTCCCCTTCGGAGAAAGGCTTGCTGGTCTTTGCTAATTTGAATGCCAGCACATAACTTGCCTTCGTGCTTGATTCTTGGATGGCAGTTTGTCGGATAAAGGAGTTTACCTCTGAGCGGTAGCCGTCCGTTCTTGCGTTGACTGGTTGTTAGCGTAATTAGCATGCTTGGTGGAAAAGTGACGGCTGATGTTGTATTCCTTTAAAACTGCAACGGTTTCTTGGCAAATAAGACATACAGCCTTTGACCAGACTTAGTTGTCCATTCCTTATTAAACACTCTGCACTCACGGTCGACTTTTCTTTTCTTTGTCCCACTCATTGTTGCAGATGGGTTCAGAGCTGTATCAGAGTAATAACAGAGAGTAACCAGAGCTCCGCAAAATCAAGTAAATGTATCACTGCGCCTAATGCGCCACCTGGTGGAACGCCAGGCATTAACACTAGAATTACCAGAGCTGGTAATTCTAGTGTTAAAGGACAAGGTGAAATGAATGCAGTCATAATTGTGATATGCTTTGATTTGAGCAATTATGTACCAATCTTCGGCGGGCCGGAAGTGTCCCACGGGCCGTAGTTTTTGGGGGTTTCCCATTCATTCTCTATGGTAGTGCTAAACTATTACCGATGCGATCTATTTTCTGCCACTTCCGTTTCGGTGGGCGCTTTTCGGCGCTCTGCCTGCCTGTCTGCTTACCTGCTTGCCTGCAGCGTCTGCCTTCGTGGACGTGCTGGGGCGTTTTTCTTTTTTCTTTCTTAAGTAAATCTTTAAGTTTAAAATGTAGATCGCACGGTTATTTCTGCTGATTAATTCATGCTTTCATTGATTATAGCTAATACTGTTATCAAGTGTCGGTTGCTATTTTTGCCTGTTGTATACAATCTATCTAGCGTCTTTCACATCTATCTCCACTCTCACTGCCCGCTTGCCTGCATGCAGCGTGTGTCGATTGATATATAATTTAATGTATTTCTTTTTGACATAATTCTACGAGTTGTAATATATATATATATATATATATATATATATATATATATATATATATATATATATATATATATATATATGTGTGTGTGTGTGTGTGTGTGTGTGTGTATGTGTGTGTGTGTAATGAAACTACTATATAGCTAATACTGTTATGTATCTGTCTAGTGCCTTCTCTGTCTGCCTATTATATAAGTGCCTTCCCTATGTGTCCATTTATCTAGCGCCTTTCACATATGAATGTACTCTCACTGCCTGCTTGCCTTTCTGCAGCACCTGTCATATAATGCCTTTTACATCTATCTATCTATCTATCTATCTATCTATCTATCTATCTATCTATCTATCTATCTATCTATCTATCTATTTTTTCTCTTTACAGTTTTATCTCTTCTATTATACAGTGCCTTCCCAGTTTATCTATCTAGTAACTTCTCTGTCTGTACATTATTCAGTGATCTGTCTGACAGTGTATGTCTTACAAAACTTAAAAATAAGAACATTTATAAGGACACTTGTTCATGTTAATTGCAGTCTCAATTTTTTAAATATTTTAGAAAGAGCATCCCACATCTATTATACAGTGACTTCCCTATTTAACTGTCTATCTAGTGCCTTTCAGATCTATATGTACTCTAACGGCCTTCTAGCTTTCCTGCAGCATGTGTTGAATAATAAACAGACTGAATCATTTTTCATTTATTTTATTGACATAAATCTCAGATACACACATATACTGTATATAGTATATATACTGTATACTGTATATATATATATATATATATATATATATATATATATATATATATATATATATATATATATAATAAAACTAATATATTGCTAATGCTGAGATTTATCTGTCTAGTGCGTTCTCTGTGTATTTTCTCATGTAGTGCCTCTGCTGTCTTCCTATTATACAGCGAATTTCCTATCTATCTGTCTATGTAGTAATAATAGTGTTATTACTTTTTGGTTTCCCTTTCTGCCTAGTATATCATGCCTTTCCTATCTATCTGTCTTATATAATGACTTTCATGTGTGTCTATCTATCTGCCTATCTATGACAGTTTTGTATCTGTTATATGGTGCCTTCCATATCTATCTGTCTGTCTGTCTAGTGCTTTTCACATCTACTTGTACTCTCACTATCTGCTTGCCTTCTTAAAGTATCTGTTGATTAATAAAAAGGCTGTACCACTTCAGTACAGGGACGTGCGATCGGGGAGGCATGAAAAGTAAAATAATAATAATAATAATAATAATAATAATGACATAAAATATATTTGTCCACTGGTCTGTGCTGTAAATTTTTTATTTGTTTATGATTTCAATACATTTTATCTGCTTTTACCGTAAAAATAGCCGAATTTGTGTATTTCCTGCTCAAATACAAGGGGGAAACGCGAGGTGCGGTAGCGACGAGCGGAGCCTCAGCCCAGATGCATGCATTTGCCGCGTGCCTGTTGCTGTCTCTCAGTGTGTCGCAAATATAAGGTTTGCAGAGACATTTATTATACTCCCTGACTTTCCACAGTCTGCCTCATATCTTTAGTGAATGTGTGTGACATATTTAGTCTTACTGATCGGACATAAACCCGCAGTGAGTAGGCACAAAGTGAGATAGACAATAACGTCTCGCACTGGAGGGGGAGGACGTGAGCCCCACAGGTGCTCGTTGCTGCTGTTCTTCTCTACGCTGAGGCACCAATAAGTTAGCGATATCAGAAAGTCAAGTGCACTGCAGTGGGCCGGTTATTTTTATTTTTTCTTCCAACTTCAAAATGGAAGATTAAGACTTTTAAAACTAAAGGAAAACAAGGAGGACTTTTACAAGAAAGTGACGGAGATTTTCGTGGAGAAGGAAAGGCGCATTTACAAATAAAGGTACGACCATAAACGGTTTTCAATTTTTAAAAAATGGGATCAGACTAAGAAAAAAAAATCCAATATTTAAAGACTAAATTTTGACCTTAAATAAAATATTTGTTTGCTTTTCTTGTTATCCTTTTGCTGAGCAGTCTGTATTAAAATTGATCATAAGAATTTATTTTTTTTTAAAAACCAACTAAATATTTTAATTAAGAATAAAATTGAATTCTGTTGTTTTGTACACCATTCTATACTTTCATTTGTATTGACTGAGTAAAAATTGTGAAATTGCAACGGCAAATTTAGAACACATGGAGGGTGAGGAGCAAATGCGCTCTCTCGCCGCTGTAAATGTAATGCTCTTTCTATAGCCAAATATGTGTGTGAAAAATGCTGATGAGATGTTAAACAAAACCAGTAGTCAGTGTGCATGCTGCTAATCAAATAGTAAGACATGGGTTCATATATTTGTAAATCTGATTCTGAAGGAGTCACAAACCTCACCGCACGTCATTAATTCAGTACCAGCAGCGGTAATCGTCGACGTGGTGGCGCAATGGTAGTGCTGCTGGCTCGTAGAGACCGGGGTTGGCTTCCTGAGTGGAAAGGGCATTGAGTGGAAAGACATAAACGCTATTTAAATGTAGAGAATTATTATTTTTGTTAACATATAGTCTTCTGTCACCAGTGGCTGAGGACCTCATCTGTGTACCCGCATTACAGGCGCTTGTCAAGTGAATATTTTCACTATGTGACTATCTGTGCAATGGAGGCCGTTTCAACACGAGCAAATCTCTCAAAATGCGTGCTTGTTTAAATCTTAATAGAAACTTGCTCGCACAGACTGGAGTTTCTTGGGTTGAAACATTTGATCTTGCTGACTACACTCATTCACAGTAAAAATGTAAGTGTTAATTTAACTCCCACATAATCCTTTTCAACACGGCCTCAGATAACATATGGTCCCACTCCTCCTAGTGTAACTTGAACTCTACCTCCAGTGTTAAACTTTCAGATTTAATTCAACACCAAATAGTGTTAAAAATGAACACTACATAACACGGACTGGTGTTGGAACAATTTTAATTCACAATTAAATCAACTCTTTCAAGTGTTATTTTTTACTTTTTAGCTCCTTGTAATGAGTTGAAAATGTAGCTCTTGCTAGAGCATGGGAACAGGCGCTATATAAATAAAATGTATTATTATTAGTGTATCTAATGAATGATAATGTTCAGCGTTAACTTAATTTTGCACTATTATTGAAATTTTGCTTTTTGAGATGTACATATAGAAAGATTTATCCATTCATTTAAAATGAAACACAAAAATGTGAATTGTTAAAAATATTTCTTGTTCAATGTTATATTTATACATTATATACATAAACATATACACATATACAGCACAGTTCAATAAAAAAATCTTCCTCAGTTTATTGCTTTTCAAAAAGAAACATGCTCTTAC